>NC_058130.1:391796932-391974741 GCF_016433145.1 Gracilinanus agilis
AGGTTGAAGGGGAAAGGAGGAGCATGAATCATGTAACCATGTTAAAAATGAATATTAATAAATGTAAAAAAAAAAAAAAACAGCAAGTCAGCTAAAAATCTAGAAATTCAGTATCAGAGAGGTGGTGCATTCCAAAGGAAAGAATACTGTTTTTACAAGTCAGAGGACCTGAGTTTGAATCCTAGTTTTTTGTCACTTACTACATCTATGTAACCTTAGACAAGTCATTTCACCTTCTGGGGCCTCAGAGTCTTCACATGTAAAATGAGGAGTTTGAACTAGATGCCCTCTAAGGTCCATTCCAGCTTTACCTCCATGATCTAATGACTAGTAGACCAACCTAGTGGTAAAGCTGCTTGAGTCAAACCTCTTAGAGGGATTTACTTCAGAGAGTTTAAAGGGAGTGGAAAGGACACAGTCCCTGTTGTCTACACAGCAGAGGTGGATGATCCCTTTAGAAAGGTCAGAAGGTCTAGACTTCTTACTGGCATCCTTGGAATGTCCTGATAACAATTTCTATATAGGGAACCAAGGACAAACCAGAAACCCTTTGGAAAAGCAGATTTGGAACTGTACAAAGAGACCAGCGAAAAAGCTATAACTAAAGGAGTATAGTAGTATGAGTAATGCTTTTTTTTTTTTTAAAGTGTTAATAAATTTTTTTAAATGACTGAAGAAAGCAGAAGGAAGGGGACCTACAGATAAGCAGGTCAGTGTTCACCATGTAAAATTTAATGCATATTTTTTAAAATTGTGATGTAATCAATTTGGAACTTCTCTGACTTCTTCACCATGTCTTAGGAAGCAAAATGTATCATCCTGCAAGCTTTCAAATGGCCTTGAGACTTCACCTCATCATCCACTCCTTGTTCCTCTGAGGGTGAGAATAGGAACTCCATTTAGGGAGATAACACAGCTCAAAATCTCCTCATTTCTCACATGGATGCACTAATTTGAGATTTTTCTGACTTCTCCACCATACTTCCCCAAACCACTCCTTCATTTTTCAGTTTCCTTTTATATGCACTCTTTATTAGACTAAAAGTTATTTGAGGGCAGGGATTGTTGATTTTTTTTCCTTTCTGTCCTTCGTTTTTTTTGTATTTGTATCCCAAATAATTTGCACAATGCTTGGCATATAGTAGGTATTTAATAAATATTTAACTACTAATATTCATAAGGTCATATAGAATTATTTTTTCTTTTCTTTATCTATGGAAATATTTTTGTATTTTTGTCAGTTATAATAAAAAAAATGTTTAAAAAGTTGTTATATAGGTTAGTAGTCAATGATATTCTTAGTCACTTTCCCTCACCCTAATAATAATGTTCAAGTGTTTCTCAGGTCCTCTTTAATATATGTTGAATAATAACCTTTTTTAAAATTTTTTAAACATTTATTAGTATTCATTTTTAACATGGTTACATGATTCATGCTCCTACTTTCCCCTTCATCCCCCCGCACTCCCCCCACCCATGGCCAATGCACATTTCCACTGGTTTTAACATCTGTCGTTGATCAAAACCTATTTCCAAATTGTTGATAGTTGCATTGGTGTAGTAGTTTCGAGTCTACATCCCCAATCATATCCACCTCATCCCATGCTTTCAAGCAGTTGTTTTTCTTATATGTTTCCTCTCCTGCAGTTCTTCCTCTGAATGTGGGTAGCTTTCTTTACCATAAATCCCTCAGAATTGTCCTGGGTCATTGCATTGCTGCTGGTACAGCAGTTCATTGCATTCGATTTTACCACAGTATATCAGTCTCTGTGTACAATGTTCTGGCTCTGCTCCTTTCGCTCTGCATCAGTTCCTGGAGGTCATTCCAGTTCACCTGGAACTCCTCTAGTTTATTATTCCTTTTAGCACAACAGTATTCCATCACCAGCATATAGAACAGCTTGTTCAGCCATTTCCCAATTGAAGGACATACCCTCCTTTTCCAGTTCTTTGCCACCACAAAAAGCGCAGCTATAAATATTTTCATACAAGTCTGTTTGTTTATGATCTTTTTCGGGTACAAACCCAACAATGGTATGGCTGGATCAAAGGGCAGGCATTCTTTTATAGCCCTTTGGGCACAGTTCCAAATTGCCAGCCAGAATGGTTGGATCAGTTCACAACTCCACCAGCCATGCATTAATGTCCCAATTTTGCCACACCCTCTCCAGCATTCATTACTCTCCCCTTCTTTGATTTTAGCCAATCTGCTAGGTGTGAGGTGATACCTCAGAGTTGTTTTGATTTGCATTTCTCTAATTATTAGAGATTTAGAACACTTTCTCATGCTTATTGATACTTTTGATTTCTTTACCTGAAAATTGCCTATTCGTATCTCTTGCCCATTTATCAATTGGGGAATGGCTTGATTTTTTATACAATTGATTTAACTCCTTGTATATTTGAGTAATTAGACCCCTGTCAGAGTTTTTTGTTATAAAGATTTTTTCCCAATTTGTTGTTTCCCTTCTGATTTTGACTACATTGTTTTTGTTTGTACAAATGCTTTTTAGCTTAATATAATCAAAACCATTTAATTTACATTTTGTAATTTTCTCTAACTCTTGCTTGGTTTTAAAATCTTTCCTTTCCCAGAGATCTGACAGGTATACTATTTTGTGTTCACTTAACTTATTCATAGTTTCCCTCTTTATATTCAAGTCATTCTCCCATTCTGAATTTATCTTGGTGTAGGGTGTGAGATGTTGATCTAAACCTAATCTCTCCCATATTGTTTTCCAAATTTTCCAGCAGTTTTTATCAAATAGTGGATTCATGTCCCAAAAGTTGGGCTCTTTAGGTTTATCATACACTGTCTTGCTGATGTCATTTACCCCAAGTCTATTCCACTGATCCTCCCTTCTGTCTCTTAGCCAGAAGAATAATAACCTTTTTTTGATATTAAACTGTAGATTTCACAGCAGGGAACAAAATATTTACTGTTTCCACCTATATGAGGAAGAAATAGTAGTGCATTATTTCTCCAGATTCAGGTAATGTAAATAACCTGACATCATTTGTTTTTTGGTTCCCTCCCTATCTATGTTCTTTTTTGCTGATTTTATTCAGCTTTATTCAGTTTAGGAAGATCACTCCAGCAGCTGAATGAAGAATTGGATCAATTAACAAAAGAGATAAACTAGAGACAGTGTCAGAAGAGAGAAAGGGGAATATTCAAAAGATATTATACAAGTGAAACCAACAGGCTTTAGCAACAGCTTGGATATCTGGGGTAGGAGATAGTAAGGAATCCAGGATGACCCCTAAGGTGAGAGCTCAAAGGACTGGGGAAGATGGTGTTGCCATCTGTAGTAAAAGGAAAGATAGGAGAGGGGAAATTTTGGAGGAGAAGATAAGTTCTCTTTTGAATATATTAAGTTTAAGATGTCTACTAGACATCCAGTTCGAGATGTCTGAAAGGCAGTTGGAGATGCAAGATTAAAGGACAGCAAAAAGACTGGGGAAAGGATAGATAGGTTACAGAATCATCAACATCTTCAGTTCCTTCATCTATAAAATAAGAATAATAATAGCTTCTATTTCCCAAGGTTATTGAGGATCAAATGAAATAATATTTACATAGTGTTTGCTGCATAGTTATTGTTGTTTTTTATTATTACTTTGACTAGTTGATCTCTTCCAACTCTAAAATCTATGATCCAATTTAAACTTTGAGTTTCCAGGAGTAAAACTTTAAGTTCTGAAATAAACACAGAAAGAAAATCCATAGATCCTATAATACTAATCCACTATAACTATTTGCTAAAGTGAGAATCCTTGATGAAAATATTATAGTCTAGTTTGCAGTTAAAATTATAGCTTGTAGCTATAGAATTATAGTCGAAAATTAAAGTAGAAAAGAATTCAGTCATTATTCATTTTTCCACATTTGTGTTTACATAGGCATAGTTACCTCTTTAAGTCTAAAACTTGTCTATTTAACTTTTAACTTCTTCCAAATTTAACTTTCTGGGTAATAAATACCTAATGACTTTATATTTAACAAAGATATTTAGGCACATGTTTAGAAAATAGAGCCATATAGGCTCACATCTGTGAAATACACATTTGACTACATAACTGAAAGATTTCTACATTTTGAAATTTACTATCTTTTTCTGGTTTTTAGCATTTAAAATGAAAAAATGAAGCATAGAAACTAAACACTGAATTTATCTTTTAAAAATATTAATAGCACATTTTATATAGGAAAATAACTACAAAAATTTACACAGACAAAATATATATATTGCAATTATTTTTTATATTAACTAATAGGGTTGACAACATATGGCTTCAGCATTATGATTCTTTGGCAATAAAACACTATTTGGACAATATGCTTCATGTTCTCTTGATTATAAAGCCATACTACTATAGTGGCCACATCATTATTTAAGACCTTATTTTACTGTCCAGAGCAATGGAATTCCCAGAAACAGAGTGGCAAGATCTACCCAGACCTGCCCAATGAAGCTACCAAAGGTCAAGGAATCAACACTGGAGAGAAACCAAGCTAATTGTTGTGTAATTTGACAATCCTTCAGACAATGAAATTTTAAATGAGTTTAAGTTTTATATATTACTTTCCCTTGGATTATAGCCATATACCAAATATCTGCCCCTACCCCATGGCAATTGAAAAAAAAAAAAGCAAATAAGCTTTTAATACCTTGTTTTTCATTCCCACAGTGATATCTTATAGGATGTTAGGGAGTAGGCAGCCATCACTAATAAAGATGATATGGCCATATTTTATGACATAATAACATATGGACTACAATCTCTATTTTGGGGAGAAACTCTGTGACCAGAGACAGAAGATCATAGATCATAAAAATCATTCTTTCAGTTCTATATAACAAGTTGGTAGAAGAGAGAGAAATCACCAAATTAAAAGGCAATGGTAACTTAAATGTAAAATTTGCAATTTTTATTATACTCTATAATCAATGTTCTGATAATATTATTATATAATTGATTATTCCTTCACATATATGTACATCTTTGTGAAATAGATGAGTGAATTTGGCTGATTGAATACAAGGTTGGAAATGAGAAATGTGAATTATATATATATATATATATGTGTGTGTGTGTGTGTGTGTGTGTGTGTGTGTGTGTGTGTGTGTGTGTGTAAGGCATATATTTGAGAGATGTGTGCATGCAGCTTCCTTTGAAACCAGGCCTAATCGCCTTCGGGTTTTAAGTCTGTTGCTCTTTCGATATAGACCAAAATCATTCAGTGAATTTCTACCAGTATCAAGGTACCTAGCCAAGAAAGCTACAAAGATGAATGAGGTATGGCACTCAATCACACAAAGAGTACACATTAATGTGGGGGTATTGGGGGGGGGAAGAGAGAGAGAGAAAGAAAGAGAGAGACAGAGACTGAGACAGAGAGACAGAGACACAGTATATGGTATTCTGCAAGTACAATGATAGAGATACAATGCACTAAGGGGAAATGATAGCTGATGTCACAGCATCCTATAGGTAAACATTTTCAATAAGGAGGGAAAGTAGTATCAAAGAAGGCAACATGGATAAAGAAAATGGCATCTAAGCAGCTCCTTGAAGGAAGAGAAGGATATAAATAGACAGAGATATAGAAAGAATGCATTCCAGGCAAGAGAGACTGGCTGCACGATGAAGTAGAGGGTAGAGTTGGCAGTAACAGAATGAAAGGAGAACTAACTATTCAATTTGGCTCCAACTCCAAATGGGTGAACAGGAATAATATGAAATAAGGCCAGAAAGGCAGGAAAATTCACAGCATGGAGTACTTTTAATGCCAGATAAAGGAACTTGTATTTTATTTGATAAGCAACAGGAAGCCAGTGAAGGTTGTGGGAAAGAAGAGTAACAGGGTCAGAACTATATCTTAAGAAGATGTCTTTGGCCCTTGTTTTAAAAAACAAAAAAAGAGTAGTGAGCAGAAGGGGCTAAAAGCAGGGAAACCAATTAAGAAGCTACGATAATAGTTACATGAGAGAAGAGGAGGGGAAGGGGAAGAGAAAGAGACAAAATAAAATTTATATGGCGATTTGAACTTCACAACCTGGGAAGGGTTACTGTTATTCCCATTTTACAGTTGAAGATACCAAGGCAAATAGTATGAATGATTTGTCCAGTCAGACAACAATTAATGGTCTCAGGCAGGATTTGAACTCAGATGTTCCTGATTCCAACTCCAGCACTCCATATAGTGCCTCAATGAGGAGGAATAATATCTAGAATTAGAATGATAGCAATATGAATATAGAGAAGTAGATGGAGAGGGAGATATTGTAGAAGTAGAATCTATAGGATAAGATAAATGACTGAATGTGAGGGGTTGGAGATAGGGAGGTGACAAAGATGAAATGGGTTTCAAGTTGCAGGGGAGGAAAGGAGGAAAGAAGAAAGGAAGGGAGGGTGGGAAGGAATACACATTTATATAGTACCTACTATGTACCAGGCACTGTGCGAAGCACTTTACAAATATTATCTCAGTTGATCCTCATGAGAATCTTTGTCATTATTGCCATTTATAGATGAAGAAACTGAGGCAAAAAGAGATTAAATGACTTGCTGAGGGTCACTGGGCAAGTAAATATCTGAGGTCACATTTGATCTTGTCTTTCTAACTGCTGACCCAAGATCTACCTACATTCAACCACCTGGCTACATAGGAGTTCAAGTAAGAAGATGGTGGTACCATCAACAACAAAAAAAAGGAAAATTAAGCATATAGTGTTTGAGGTGCTGGTGGGACATCCAGGTGCATTTGCACAAGGGGTTGTAAGATGAAAGACTAGAAAAAGCTCATAGTTTGTTTCTTACTTCGTAGTGTTCACCTATATTCCCTCTCTTTTTGTCACATATCAATTCTCTAGCAAAAGAGAACTCGGAAATCTCAACATCCCACACTTCCAGCCAGTCAGCATAAGAAACCCCACTGAGTCAGGACAGAGAGTTCAAATGAGGGATAATTCACTTGCTTGTAGCTTGATGATTACAGAATGTGACATCTGAATTAAATAATAAGAATAAGGAGATAATTTAATATGGGTGAATTAGGGATGAGAATCCCAAGCATAAAAAATAGTCCTACTAAAAGCTTGGAACATTTTGGATAAAACTGTCTAGATTATAGACTATATAACGGAACAATGTAAAAATACAGATGAATATATGAAATGGTGTTAAATTATAGAGGTTCTTAAAGGCTAGGGTAGAGAGTTTAAATTTTATTCATTAATCAAAGGAGACTCATTGAAATTTTTCATCAGAACAATGACATACTAGAGCTGTGCATTAGGGAAATTAATCTGACAATATTTTATAGAGCAGACACTAAGGGGATGAGTCTGGAGGCAGGTAGACCAGTTGGGGACTACTGTGTCATTCTAGGTAAAATTAATGGGAACGTAGAAAAGGAAGGAGGCAATAAGAATATAAAAGAATGGAGTAAATTCAAGAAATATCATAGAAGAATCAGTAAGATGCCTGGATATGATAGGACAAGAGAATCATCAAAGATCGAACTGAGGTTTCAAGTACAAGAAGGAAGGGAGGAGCTTTTGTGGAAATTCATTTCTGACATGCTGAGTTTGAAATATTGGTGGTATAGGTTGAACTGGGCAGCAGACAATGGGAAATATGGGTCAGCCATAGAGAGATAAATTTGGCAGCCAGTTATATGGCAATGGAAGCTAAAGCCAAGGTCGTAAATAATTTTGCCAAAGCAGAAAATGTACAAAAAACAGAGGCTCAAGGTTAGGACTTAAGTGAATGCCTACATCTAGGGAGTTGAATGAAGGGAAAGAAGGCACAGGAACAAACATTAAATGCCTACTATGTGTCAAGCACTGTGCTAAGCACATCTCAAATATCTCACTGGATCACAACAACCCAGGGAAGTAGGTGCTGTTATTATTCCCATTTTACAGTTAAAGAAACAGAAGCAGCCAGAGGTTAAGTGGCTTTCCCAGGATCACAAAGCTAGTAAGAATCTGAAGCTAGATTTGAATTCAGATGTTCCTGAACCCTGACCCTAATGCTCTATCTACTTTTAAAGAAAGAGAAGAAGACAGGAAGAAAATGGTATTTCAAAGAAACCCAGAGAAGAGAAAGTATAGTATCTACTATTGCTGACTCCCTCTTGTTCTTATTGACTCCATAAAGACTGTTTTGCCTTTCTCCTCTGGCTCCCAATTGTGCTGACACAAAGTATTTGACTTAATTTTATCACTAAGATGAATGCCATCCAACAAGAAACTTCCTCACATCTCTCCTTCCATTTCTCCAATATCCTTACTTTAACTTCTTTCCATTTTAATCTCTAAAGAAGGATCTTTATTCCTTGCTACAGTTAACTCTTTTGTGTCTTTAATCCTACCACCTCTGGCTTCCACCAGGCACTTATTCTAGTAACTACTGTCCCTTTTTGTTTTAACTAAAAAAAAACTGACTTCTCTTGATAGTTTTCTTTTTAAATATACACACTTCAAAGTATATCCCTCTTTCATCTTCAAGAGACTTGCATGTCTTTAATCTCTCCACTTCTATATACTTCTTCCCATCTGCATATGAATAGACATAAATAAAAAAATTAAAAATTAAAATAATTTTTAATCCTAAAAAGAGCTTTATTTTGCCCATCAACACCTTCTACATACATACCGCCTCATCTCTCGCAATATTGCTGATCTCCCTTAAAAAGTTGCCAGTATCTGATCACTTTAGTGCGTCACCACCAACCATTTCCTCATCACCTTGCAATCTGATTTCTACTTCTATTGAAAGTGATTATTCAGAATTCTAAATTTCCACAACTTTTGTTTTCAGTCATTTTCCTTGACAATAACTCTGCAGTATATGATGCTGATTGCCTCCTTTTTCCAGATCCTTTCTTCTCCCTTGGATTTAGAAGCACCACATTCTTGTAGTTTTTCTATTTCTTTTAATCACTTGTCTCTCTCTCTGTCTTCCTCTAGATGACTTAGGGTAAGTGGTTCTTTGGGTAGCCAGGTGGCTCAGTGGATAGAGAGCCAGGCCTGTAGCTGGGAGATCCCAAGTTTAGATCTGGCCTCAGACCCTTCTTAGCTGTGTGACCCCAGGCAAGTCATTTAATCCCAACTGCTCCTACCCCAATTGCTCTTCTGCCTTAAAAATAATATTTATAATTCCAAGGCAGAAGGTAAGGGTGTAAAAAAAGTTAGTTGTTTCTTCAGGTTACCCCATACACATATGCTATTGTTATTCAGTTATTCAGTCATATCTGACTTTTCTTAAACCCATTTAGAGTTCTCTTGGCAAAAAAAATTGAAGTGGTTTGCCATTTCCTCCTCCATATCATTTTACAGATGAGTAAACTGAGGCAAATAGGGTTAAGTGACTTGTCCAGGGACACAAAACTAGGAAGTATCTGAGGCCAGATTTGAATTCATGAAGATGTGTCTTTCTACTCCAGGCTCAGCATTCTATCTGCTGATCTACTTAGTAGAAGAGTCACCCAGAAGAAAACCCCTAAAATTTAGCAGCCCCTGCATGGGGAATATACTGAGTATACAAGTGTAAAACATGGTAAATGGCCCAGAGAGAGTGTGTTAAAATAGATTAAATCTGCTCCTACCACAACCACCCTGTGGGTTGTTCTTATTAAGACCTACCTATATTACTGCTATAGCCGCCAAAGAGATCTTAACATTTATGTTTTTTTACAACCTAACATTTCAGACTTCTGCTAGACTTATCTTACTGTTTTGGTTGTGTTATCTATCTATTCAAAATGGCTCATCAAGGAATCAAACTCTGAAAAGACTGTGGAAATGTAGACATACTAATGCATTACTAGTGAAACCATGAGCTCACTCAACTAGACCACAAAACAATTTGGAATTGTGTTAAGAAAGTTACTTAAATGCCTACTTACTAAGACCCAGAGATTACACTTCCCCAACATAATTAATGATAAAAACAAAGACCCTTTTTATATCAAAATATTTGTAGTAAAAAACTTGTCTGTAGATGAGGGAGTTTGACTTGAAGTGGTCTGAAGTTGTTTCCAACATTAAAATGGCTAACAAGTTATGATACATGAATATAATGGAATCTTACCCTTAATTTGAAAAGTATTAGGCTATTGCTAAGCTTTAAGAAAGCAGTTTTAGTAGACTGGATATGAAAGAAGACACAATGTAAGAGTGTGAAGAATGAATATGTGCTAAGAAAATAGAGGTAGGCAGTGCTAACAACTCATTCTAGACATTTGGCAATAAAAAAGGAAAGAGAGGACAGGAATTTGAAGGAATAGCAGAGCTGAGAAAAAGCTCTTTTACTTAGGGAATATTATTTGTATGAGGAGAAAGGAATTAATGCTGGGAAAGTGATCAAGGTTTCAAGAATGTGAATGAGGAGGCAAGGTGATGAGAACAAGGGCAATAATAATGATAGATAATATTTAGTGTTCTTTAAAGGAATCTCATTTAAACCTCACTACCAACCTAAGGTAGGTACTATTATTATCCCACTTTTACAGACAGGGAAAATAAGGATGAAAGAGTTTTAGAGACCTGTTAATAGTTACAAATAGCAGGGCTCTAGGAACCAGATTTGAACTCGGGTCTTCCAAACTCTAGGTCCAGGACTGTATTCACTATGCCAACATGTTTCTCTAGGCAAAGAGTACAAATGTAAGGGTTACCTTCAATAAAACAGAAGTCCATCTTTCCTTTGATAATCTGAAGTCTTGAAAGGCTTAAATAAAATGAGGTACAGTACCTTAATTTAAAAATCTGAACATCTATTATGCCTCAAGCATACCCCATCATAAGGATCATCATAAAAAACCAATCTTCCTATGTATAACAGTGTCTAACAGAATTGGTGACCCGGAAGCCCTAGCAAAAGAATTTTTGTTTTATAGCTTATAATTCATTCTAAATAATTGTATATGATCTCCTTTGCTTCTTTTCCAAGGATAATCTTAATCAAGTCAATGCCACAACTCTCTAAACTCACTCAATAATTCAGGTTGAAATTTTGATGACTATTCCAAAAGGTCTAACTCTTCTTTTCTTTACAAAATCCAAAGAGAAATATCACATCTCAGATTTTGTGAGGAATTGCCAAGTGAATTTAATCCAATTCAATTTTATGTAAGAATAGTCTCTGAAAGAATTATGACAATTATTTACTAAAAGAGCTAGAAGTAGTAATATATTTTAAAGACCTTTTTAGTATGTGTACTAGATCAATTTAATTCAGCTACTTTTTCTTTATTATTAATCATTATTTCCATTATATATGCATGGAAAAGGGGTGTTTAGGTAATGAGCAGAAAACAAGTTAAAAAATAGGTATTCCCAAAGAAAAACATTTACATTTTTCTGAAAGGAGTAACATTTTCAAGGTTTGCTTCTCAAACTAACCATTTATCAACATGTCAACTTTACTCTTTTAGTGGATATAAAATACCCATTTACCCTTTGAGGTTATAGGATTATCAGAAATTTTGACCACACTGGGCATTTATTTATTACACATAGGGACCAATAAAATAATACCTGGTCAAAGAGTTTCAGGTCAGTTGAATTTAGAATAAATTTATATCAATAAAGCTTTAAACAAATGCTAATAAATGAGAAACATCATGACATGATTTAAAGATGTGGCTTTACTTCAATAGGTGAAAAGGATACATCAAATCATTTGTAGGAATGCTGAGAAGGTAAGTCTAACAATTTGAGGTATTTCACTAAAGGGTGTTTTAAAATTTAAAACATTTAATCAGAATGTCTCTTTAACAATGATTTTAAAAACTTCATACAAGAAAATTGAAGATAAAATTTTGTGGTTAATGCTTTTCTGAGTGATTAAGAAGAGGACTATAAAAGTGTGTAAATGATTATTTTGATAAATTTCACCTTGTTTTAGCTGATGACCCGAGGGTAAAAATATAACCATTTATCAAACTGAACTGTAGAGGAATATGATCTAATGGACACTACACAAAACTATTTGGAAATGTTGTTTCTACTCCAAGCTATGTTCTAGTATTTATTCTACTGTTCACTAACTGACACGAATTATTTTACTTTTTTTGTGCTTTTATTTCCCAATCTATAAATAACATCTTTGCTAGACTTTTCCCCTATAAACACTATAAAGCTTCTTAGGAGCATGAGAGCTATTGTATAAACACAAAGAATTGTTCATCTGCAGTTCTTCTCTACTTGGGAATTTCATGAATAAAAGAATAGAGAGATCATATTCATTACCAAAGATAAATAATAAACATTGTAAAAACAACTGTCAAAGAAAATGTTCTAGCTAAAATGAAGACCTCTCACAAAAATACAAAAAATAAGAGTAGTTCAGAATGTAGCAATTAACTAAATTAATACTATTTACTACTAATAGTTGTATCTCAATCATAATTATCATAATTATGGCAATAAAAAGTATCAGAAAACTTACCGGGCTCTCAAAATTTACTATCTTCTTTAATAAAAGCATTTTAAATTATGAATAGACTTAGCTGTCACTAAAAACGTATGGCACTGGCAATTGTAGGAACCTGCTAATGCCACTCAATGAGAATATTTACTCAAAATAACAAAAGTGTAAAAGAAGTCTAACCGGTATTATTTGTTAAAGTTTTCTTAGCTAATAAAGTTTAAAGACATTGTAAGGGACCTAAAAATTGATTTGGTTCAAAAAATGTTTCTATCAAATTAGGAAAAACTTCTTACTAGAATCTCTTCAAGAGGAGCAGAGGAAATCTTATTCCTACCTTAAATTATTAAAAATTTTTAAATTAAATTTTATTATTCTTTCTGAAACCTTTCCTTCCCTTCTCTCCTTTCCCTATCTACTGAGGACAGAAAAACAAAACCCATTATTGGTCATACAAAACATAAAAATCTCCTTGCTATCTCTTTCCAGAATAAGAAAGAAAAAAGAAGAAAACATGTGTCAATCTAAATTCTGATTATTATGATTGATCATTGTGTTGATCAGACTTATAAAATCTTTCAAAGTTAAATTGTCTTTACAATATTCTATTTCTGTATAACCTGCCCTCCTAGCTCTGCTTACTTCAGTTGGCACCAGTTTATATGTTTCTCCAGGTTTTTCTGAAACCATCCCATTCATCATTTCTTATAGCACAACAATATTCCATTATATTCATATATCATGACTTATTTAGCTATTCCCCAATTGATAAACAGTCTCTCAGTCTCTAATTATTTGACACCATAAAAAAGGGTTGCTATAAAATGTTTGCACATATGGGCCTTCTTTTTATCTCTTTGGGGTACAGACCTAATAGTAGCATCATTGGGTAGAAGTATATGCATAGTTTAGCTTTTTGGACATAGTTCCAAATTATTTCTGGAATGGTTGGACCAGTTCATAGTACCACAGCAATGCATTAGTGTACCTGTTTTTCCACATTTCCTCTAGCATGTCATCTTAACCAATCGGATGGGTGTGAGGAGGTAACATAGATTTGTTTTCATTTGCATTTCTCTAACACTTAGTGATTTAGAGCATTTTTTCACGTGTTTATTGAGAGTTTGGTTTTCTTCCTCTAAAAAAATGCCTATTTGTATCCTCTATTTATAATTGAAGAATGGCTCTTATTTTTATCCAAAAAATATTTTTTAAGTTTGATTCAGTTAGCTATGTATCTTAGAAATGAGACCTTTATGAGAAAAACTATAAGGAAAGTTTTCCCTATACCCCATCCAGTTTCTTTCCCACCTGCTTTTTCTTCTAATTTTAGAGGCACTTATTTTGTTTCTGCAAAAACGTTAAATGTTATGTAATTGAAATTGTACAGATTTCCTTCTATGAACCTCTCTGTCTCTTGTTTGTTATGAATTCTTCTCCTATTTATAGATCTGACAGGTAACTTCTTCTATGTGCCATTAATTTGATTATGATATATTTATGTATAAATAATGTACCGATTTTGAGCTTATCTCGGTTTTAAAGTATGAGGATGTTAGTCTATGATTTATGCTAGACTACTTTTCAGTATATTGTGCACAAAATCCATTTCCTTGATAAACCTCTCTATAAATATTACCCAGTACTCAATTTATTTTGAAGATTAAAGTTTTGTAATATGTTGAGATCTGGTACTGCTAAGTCCTCTTCTTCTTCTTCTTCTTCTTCTTCTTCTTTTTTAAACCCTTACCTTCCATCTGGAAGTCAATACTGTATATTGGCTCCAAGGCAGAAGAGTGGTAAGGGTAGGCAATGGGGGTCAAGTGACTTGCCCAGGGTCACACAGCTGGGAAGTGTTTGAGGCCAGATTTGAACCTAGGAACTCCCATCTCTAGGTCCTGGCTCTCAATCTACTGAGCTACCCAGCTGCTCTCCCTCTTCTTTTTTAAACAGATTCCCTTGATAGTCTTGATCTTTTTTTCCTCAAGATGAATTTTTATATTTTTTTTCCCAGCCTTAAGTAATTCTTTGGTAATTTGATTGGTATGGCACTGAACATGTAAGTTAATTTTGGTAATATTTTCATTTGTATGCTATTGGTTTGGCCTACCCATGAGAAAATATTTCCTCAAATATTTAGATCTGCATTTATTCATGTGAGGAATGTTTCACAACTGTGTTCATACAGTTCTTCTATTTCTTGGCAGGTAGATGGCTCAAGGATTATTATAAAATACATTATTTGTATTTTTGTATAAAATACATTATAAGTTCATAGTTATTTTAAATGGAATTTCTCTTTCTAACTCTTCCTGTTGTGTTTTATTGATAATATATAGAGACATTGATTATTTGTGTGGGTTTCTTTTATATAAAAGTATATACTGCAACTTTTTGCTAAAGGTGTTTCTATTAGTTTTTTAGTTGACTCATTAGGGTTCTCTATGCAAGCCATTATATGATCAGCAAAAAAAAGATCCCTTTTTCCCCCACTTTGTCCATGCTTACTCCTTTAATTTCTTTTTGGTTTACTGCAAAAAACAGCTTTCCTTAAAGAATACTGAATAATAATAATAGTAATAAAGGACATCCTTGTTTCATCACTGATCTAATTAGAAAAGCTCCTATCTTAACCCCCTTACAGATAATGTTTGCTCTTGGTCTTAGAGAGTTACTAACTGTAATTTTAAGGAAAATTCTACTCATTCTTGGGATTCCTAGTGTTTTATTTTTATAAGAATGATTAATATATTTTGTAGAAAGTTTTTTTCTATGTCTATTGAAAGAATCATATTGAAATCTAGGGATAATGATAAAATTTCTCCTACATGCTTCTTAAACATACAGAAACAAAGCCATACAGGTTTATATGCAAATGAGTAAGAGCAGTTGTTCAGTTAACAGCATCCTATGGACTAATGATTACTTCAAAGATGACAGATCATTTGGCAACCTATACCAGGAAAGCCATTTAAAACGAAGATTTTTATTGGCAGTATAAAACTAAAAGCTATTTCATCATTTTGCTAGGCAGTAGTTTCAGGGATAATAGAAACAATAAAAACTGGCTAAGGTGTCCTTTGGAAAGTTGGCATGGAATGTGCCACCAAAATAAAATCAATTTCCATACCAAAAAAATGTTCGATAAAGCCACAGTACTATTTAAGCTCTTGTATGTCCTGGAAGTGTAAAACTATAATGTCTATTATGCCATGTGGGGTTTATAAAAGCCATTTTAATAATTTCCCATGAATAGCCTATTGTACGTAAGAATAGCAGAACATTAACAAGTTCCTGAAATATAGGAAGAGTACAAAGAAAAGATATTCAGCTTGATACAAGTCCATTGAACTGGACATGTATGGAGAATGAATTATAACAGGATGCAGAAACAGCTGTTCTATGACAAGCTCATGTGGGGGAAACACAAGGAAGGAGAGCAGAAAAAATGCTTTAAAGATGCACTGAAGCACGGTATAAAACATATGGCATAGCTGTAGACTGCTGGGAATGAGAGCAGCAGAACCACCAGAACTAGTGTATAACAATGAAGGTATGGAATAGGCAACTTTGAAAAGCCAAAATGTAAACAGCAACATGTTTTGCAAAAAAGAAAAAAAAAAGAAAAAAGAAAACAACAACTGTAAAGCAAAGAATAACTAAGAATCCATATTGAAACTAACAAGAGTTAGGGATGGAGATATTCTTCTAAAAAACATGGTAATAAATTGCGATAACAAATGCCTGTGTCTGAATTTGATATGAAGAAGCTGTTATCTCCCTTTCATGTAGGTAGTTTAGAAATAGTGAAAAAAAAATTACCTTGATAAGAAACAGATTCCACACTATTAAAAATTTAACTAGATAGCATCGAATTAGAAACAAAATAAATGTTACCATTTAGAGGATGACTAAAAAATTGTGGTTTTATAAATGGAAATACTGCATTAAAAGAAATGAGAAATACGAAGAATTCAGAAATAGGTGAAATTTGTATAAACTTATACAGAATGAAATAAACAGAAACAACAGAATAATCTACAAAATGATTTTGATAAAATTAATAAAAACAAGACAAAAACATAACTGAACTTTGTGAACTGATTCATGATCAACCTTGGTCTCAGAAAACTGATAAGAAACACATTTTTCTGTGGGATCAGAGATGTGGAATGTACATGTAATTTGCTAGTTTTACTTCAATTTGCTTTAATTAATTTGCTTTAATTAATTTTGCTTAAAATGCTCCCCATTATTATTAGGGAGGACTGAAAAATAAGAGTGATAATTATTTATAATAAAAGTCAACAACTTCACATTAACCCATTAGACATCTGAATGCAGTTAAGATTTTATCTCCAACACAACACAAATATAATACAATGCAATTCATTAAGAATCTTTTAAGTTAGATGCTTAAGGAGACACAAATTTTAGAAAGGGTCAGCTTATGATAGTGGAATAAGACAAGAACATAGATAGCTATAATATTCAATCTGACATACATAAACAACATGCTATATGGAGTCTAAAAGAAGAATCCCTTTCTTACCAAGAGAAGTTAGAAAGTTTTTTTTGGCACTTTGAGAGCACTAAAGCAAAGTAAAGAGAAGATGAAGGGACTTCATAAATTAAGACATAAATTGGGAAAAGATGCAGAGATGCAGAAAAATACCATATGTTTAGGGGCCAGAAATTGTCTAGTCTTATGGAATATAAAGTATATGAAGGGGAATAATTAGAGATAAGGCTGAAAAAGAGAATGTCATTTGTAAGGCTTTGAATACTAGATAAAAGAATCTATACTCTGGAGACTCAGTAGAGCAAAATCCTGAAGATTTCTGAGTATCAAAGTGAAATGAACATATCTGTATGTTCAGTAGATCACTCTGTTTTTATCATTTATATATAGCACCAAGCCTTTCATAAATTTAATTATTTAATTATCTCATTCCAGGCAAATTGATAACAAATAAAACATACGTGATACAAATAAAACATAAAACAAACATTTTGAGAACAAAATCACATTATCACAAAATACAAATTTAACAGAAATATAAGTTTCACAGAAAATGGTAGTAGATACATAATTTTAAAGGAGACTGCAGAACCAAGCTATTTAACACAAGATCCAAAATTTTAGTCATTTTATTTCAAAGTTGATTTTGCATGATAAGCAAATATTCAAATATAAAACATGAAACTTTATCATATAACCACTTCATGATAATTTAATTATGCATGAATATCAATGCTCTTCTCCACTGATGGGGATAAATGAGTTGATACCTTACTAGATTACTGAAAACAGTTAAACTCCATCCATACCTCTAACTATCTTAATGTAGTCTATCAGTTTTGTATCATTATTAATTATAATATTTATCCTATTCATAACAATGTTGTAAAGATTAAAGACTTGAAGATACTAAGCTATTATTAAATTAAATTTTTTTTTACTATTTCAAACTTATACCATTTATATTCCATTGATGGAAAGCTAAGAAAATATTATTAAGCTGGGTGTGTGCATATGTGCAACCACACATCCACACTTACTCCTACACCCAAAACACAACAGATTCTCACTAAGTGGAGATACAAAGAAAAAAAAAAGTACTGTAATCCCAACCCTTAGAGGCTCTTACATTCTAATGGGACAGGCAACATGCAAAAACTATGTGCATTCAAGTTACACAGATATGTATGCATGTGTGCATATACACAAACATATGGTATAAATGGAAGGTAATCCTATTGTAATGTCAGAAATGAGAAAGAAGATGACTTTAGAAAAACCTGGGAAGACTTGTATGAACTAACAGTGAAGAGAGCAGAACCAGAAGAAGAATTTATACATTAATAGCAATATTGTTATGGTTTTATTTTTCTTGACTTCTCAGTGGGGAGGGGGCTGGATCTGGACATGAAAATAAAATTTAAATACATGGTGGATAATTTCTGAGAGAAGGCATTACTAGGCAAGGGCTTAGGGAAAGAGAGGCTGCACAGGTACCAGGAAAAGTCTCTTGAAAAAGGTGAGAATTGAGCTGACTTTTAAAGGAAGCCAGGTAAACTAAGAGGAAGAGGTGAGGATATAGAACATAAAAGGTATGGAGAACAGGCAGTGAAAAGGCATGGAGAAGAGAAATATCTCATGTGAGGTACAGTAAGGAGGTTAGTTCCATTGAATCATAGAATCTTGTGGAAAGGAATAAAGTTCAAGAAGGGGTCACTGAAATTTGAGTGGAGAAGTGATGTGGTCACACCAGAACTTTAACAAAAACCATGCTGGCAGTTAAGGAGAAGATAGATTACAGTGGGGAGAGAATACAGAAAGAGTAGATTAGCCAGGTTATTCCAATTATCCAGGCATGAAGAGAAAAGATAATTCAGTTTGGGACATATTAAATTTGATATAGCTATGAGATATCTAGTTTGAGATGTCCAAAAGGCAGGTGATCATAGAGAGATCATAAGAAAGGTTAGGGCTGGATAAATAGATTTGGGAATCATATTCATCTTGATGAAAATTAAACCAATAGGAGCTGTCATAGGAAGAAAAGAAGAAAGCTTCACAGATAAGTGTAACTTAGTTATCATCCCTCATAACTTCTCATATGGGTGACTTGGTCTCTCTGAATCCAGTCGCTCTCCCTTTTCCCGGCTTTCTTCCATACACTTGATAAATGAATATTCCCTAAAAACAGATCCAGTTGTCACTCCTTGATAAAAAAATCTTCAGTAACTCCCTATTGCCTCTAGAATAAAATATAACATGCATAGCCTTGAAATTTACTATGGGTCTCATTTACTTTCAGTCACAATTTACTTTATTTTCCCTCATCCACTCTCTGTTCTAGTTATAATAGCAGGCTAGTCATTCCCCATACATAACTATTTTATCTCCCATCTCTGTGCCTTTGAAGAGGTAGTCCTTCTTCAGCAATTCCACCTTGAGGAATTCCTTCAAAGTACAGCTCAAGTTTCACAACTAGGATGGGACCATTCTTGATCTTTCTAATTTGTAGCATCTTTCTCTCTTAAGATTACCATATTGATGTGTGTATATGTTGTATCCTTCTGGGAGAATATAAGTTGCATGAAAGTAGGAACCATTTTTAGTTTAGTCTTTGTATCCACAAGGCGTAGCAAACAAATGCTTAATAGATAGTTATTGAATTATTGAACTGATAAGAGTCAGTAAAATGCCATCCATAAATAGGAACAGGGAGAGGAGTGAGGGTGAGAGGTTTGCTCTTTCTAGGAAATCATTCTTTTCTTCTTGGTCAAAAATATCTTCATGTTTCATGTTTCAACTGGTACTGAGCATGATGAATAATTTCAACCTTTTCTGCAATAAGGATCCACCTTTTTAACCCTAATATAGTTGCACAGTGATGCTGTATGGCTATGAATCATGGTACACTACAATCTCCAAAGAATCAAAAGTTCTAAAAATCCAAAGGCTATATACATATAAATGGTGAGTAGAATGTAATATGACTCTTGCATATTACCAATTAGGATATATATGTGAAAAGTAGGTCAGGAGATCGCATTTAGTAAAAATTTAGAAATGGAAACAAACCAACATACAATGAGAATGAGGGATATAAAATGGTAAGTGCTTATGCATGTGCTGTTACCAGTAGAATGTTAAAAAGATCTAGAAGGACTTTAAGAATGCACTGGGTAGGGGGCAGTGGGGTAGCTCAGTGGATTGAGAGCCAGGCCTAGAGATAGGAGGTCCTAGGTTCAAATCTGACCTTAGACACTTACCCATTTGACCCCCATTGCCTACCCTTACCACTCTTTTGCCTTGGAGCCAATACACAGTATTGACTCCAAGATGGAAGGGAAAGGTTTAAAAAAAAAAAAAAAAGAATGCACTGGGTAGATTTTCTAAGGAGGATTTATGGGAGAATGTAGCCAACAATGGCATGGTATGAGAAGCTGTGATAAATTTAGATCAGGCTTGTTAGAGGGAGAACCCATATGGAAAAAAAAAACACAAATTTGCTCAATGTCAATTCAATGCATTTTTTTTAGTACTTTCTATGTGCCAAGCACTATGCTAAGTGCTAGCAATATAAAAGTCAAAAAACAGTTCCTATCCTCAAGGAGCTTATAATCTAATGTCTCCTACTATAAAAAGAATATCAGAGAAAATAGTATATTTAATTTTTCCTTACAAAACTATTCTTTCTTGGAAGAGTATACTATTAATAGAGAGACTGGACACATCCACCCACCATGCCATTCCATCCTGCCACTGGAAATGAAAACACTCAAGTAATTCTGCATAGGGGAATAGGATGGAATACTCTCAGAAGTCTCTTCTTTTTTTAATTTTTTTTATTCTAATTAAACTTAAACTAATATTGAAGAGCACCTAAAAGGCCCTGGTATGACTAGAATGAGTACTACAGCTAAAGATGGGGTAGAATTAGTGTTAGAAGAAATTATGAAGGCAAATTCATAAGCCTTTGAAAATGAATAAAAGACCTAGACTTTGGAAACTATGGGGGAGGGGGGAACTGCAGGATAGTGAGCTTGGCAACAGAATCAATGAATTAAAAAAGCATTTATTAAATACTTGTGATGTGTCTGGTACTAAGTCATGGAAATATGAATAAAAAAAAAGACAGTCCATCTCAAGGAACTTAGAATAGGAATGGTGAATATAGTTATGAGTCATATAACATGTCTTTTACAAGAATGATCTTATGATTTGGTTTGGTTACTCCTCCAAAGCAAGAGATGGGAAGCTCAAAGGAGGTGGAGAAATGAATTAAATATAAGAATAACACTAGTAACAAAATATAATTCAGAACAAGGTGGTTCCATTATGGATCTTTATAAGGATGCTGAGTATGGCTGAAAAACTTCTTTACAATGGTGTCTCAACTATATAGTTGAGTGAACCAAAAGTGAATCTCATCGAGGGTACGCCCTTCAATTGGAGAATGGCTGAACAAATTGTGGTATATGTAGGTGATGGAATACTATTGTGCTCAAAAGAATAATAAACTGGAGGAATTCCATGTGAACGGGAATGACCTCTAGGAAGTGATGCAGAGTGAAAGGAGCAGAGCCAGAAGAACATTGTACACAGAGACAGATACACTGTCATAAAATAGAATGTAATAGACTTCTCTACTAACAACAATGCAATGATCCAGGACAACTCTGAGGGACTTATGAAAAAGAACACTATGCACATCCAGAGAAAGAACTGTGGGAGGAGAAATACAGAAGAAAAACAACTGCCTTGATCACATGGGTTGATGAGGATATGATTGGGGATAATGACTCTAAATGAGCACCCTAGTGCAAATATCAATAACATGGAAATAGGTCTTGATCAATGACACATATAAAACCCAGTAGAATTCTGTGTCAGTTATGGGAGGTAGTGGGGGGAGGGGAGGGATAGAACATGAATCCTGTAACCATGGAAAAATGCTCAAAATTAATTAATTAATTAAAGATCTCAAATTTTAAAAAAAAGAGTGAATCTCATTGTTTTTGTAACTTCTGGGCACTTTAACAGTACAGTGAGGATTAAATAAACTCAAACTTCTTAGAATCCTTTTTCAAAAAATTATTTTAGCCAAAAAAGCTGTGAATTGAAATGAAGACTCGGTTTTGGTGGAATTTCATTCTGACAAAGGGAACTAGGAATAGAAACAAACAAAACTCAGAATCCAGAGCTGCTATTAAGTGAAACTTTCTTCTCATAGGGTCACAGATGTAGAGAAGAGACCTAAGAGGCCATCCAGCTGAATCCCTGTATTTTGCAGATGAGGAAGCTAAGACTTGGGATGTTCAGCATGTTGCTAATCATCACACAGCTTACAAATATCAGAGATGAGCTCTGAACCTAAGACTTACTGATTCCAGGTCTTAACACTTGATCCACTATAACATGTTCAAGATTTACGAATAAATTTCTATTGAATTGACATTTAAATTTAGAATATGGTAATTTTTTAAAAACAAAAACAGAAGTGATTTAATCAAAACAATTTGCAAAAATGATATATAAAACATTGGACATTTTCTTGCTTTAAGATAAGTATTATGGACAACAAGCATATGTTTCTTTTTGATAAGCAAAATTTTATTGTCAAATAATATGCTCTGAAAAACAAAGACTATATTTAGGAAAGACATAAATACTTACAAGTGTGTCTGGCTAATGAGTAGTTGGATCCACCACTGGTCAAACCAAATCCTTCAGGAATTTGACTGGAACTTCGAGGTCTTGTCAGCAATTTTGGAGGCTCAATTTCTGCACCAAATTCAGCTCCTATCACTCCTAATAAAACAATAGCTGTAGCTTGTTTACGTCTTTCTTCATATGATGTAGATATTTTTTTCATTTGTGGGAGACCTGATGATAGACAACCTGAAATTAAAAATGGATATTATGAACTCACATCAAAAATATACACATACATACAAAAAGAGCATAAGCCAAAGTTTTCTCTGACTTGAAACATCAGAAATAATATAAATTTACTTGAAATTTTAATTTTTTACTAGTTTCTCAAAAGTTTAATATATGATAAAGTCATACATGCTTATAATTGTGGCTATGATTATGGCTCAAAGAAAAATCACTACTAGGCTATATGGGATGTTCTAGAAATCTTAGTGAAGTTTCAAGCTTTAGTAACCTGAAATTGCAATAAGATTTTTGTTAAATCTACATAACATGATCTGAATTTTTGAACAAAAGTGGGCTTTAAAAATCATTGACTCTGGTCTCTCTTCATTTTACTGATGGAGAAACTAAAACTTAAAAAATGTCATGTGAAGAGAGAGAAAAAGCTTACAGAAATGTCATATTGGCATGTTATGGGGGTGAATTCTTTTCAAATATGGATTGGACTGGATGGCCGCTGAGGTCCCTTCCAATTCTCAAAATCTGATTCTGTGATTTGACTGGAGGCTGGGAAAAGGATGATATTTCCTGGCTCCAGAATTTGTTTTGTCTCTGTGCTCTCTGACAATGATAAATGCAAGAAAAGAATGGAAATGGTCACCTTGTAAATATTCAGGATTAATGCATGTCAAGAAGAACACGGTTCTACAAACATGTGAACCTTGCAAGAGGTTCATCAAAGGGGTTATGAACTGAAAAGGAAATAGGAAGGTGAAAACTTGTCTGTATAAAGCCACCAAGTAAGATACCAAAGCACCTAAAAAATAAAAAGTAGAAAAACATTGGAAAAGAGATGGCCCCAAATCCACAAGACAAAAGAATTTAAGGAATTAAAATCTTTATTTTTCACTTGTCTGTGTATAAATTCACATAGCTGAAATAAGAATTAAGTTGCTTTAGAATCACTAATACAAAGAAGACAAATATGATGCCATGAATATCACTAAAATTTAGAGGGATGGCACACAGGCTGATAAAAACAGAAAAGGAAATAAGATGTTATAAAATAACATTAAGTAAAGAAGGTATGTTTGTGTAAGAAAATTGAGGAACCAGAGTGGGAAAAGCATGGTAGAAACCATTTGCATGAAGGTGAGTGGAGGTAGAAACTGATATGATATTGTAATTGGCATATATCTGCCAAATCTAATGGCCTTTTCTGAATTCTCATCTGTTATGACTATGTGCCTTTGACACTATTTACCATTCTTCTTGCTATTCTTTTCTCTAGATTTTCATAGCATTTTTCTCTCCTAGTTTTCCACCTACCAGTCTAATTCCTTCTTCCCTATTTCCCTTGTTGGATCTTCATCCACATCACACCCTTTAAGAGTAGGGATCCCTCCAATGCTCCATCTTGTGCCCTCTTCTTTTCTTTCGATATACTATTTCATTTGGTGATCTCATCAGGTCTCATAGATTCAACTATTATTTCTATACAGATTATTCTCTCATCAATTTGTCCAGTCATAACCTTTCTTCTGATCTCCAGTCTCACACTTCCAATGGCCTCTTGGAAATATATCTTGTAGACACTTTAATTTTGACATATCCAAAACTGAACTCGTTATCTTTCCTCTCCCTTCCCCTTTTCTTAACTTCATTATTGCATCTCACTCCTGGTTTTCACTCCACAGAATAAGATGCTCCTCCCAGGATAAATTCATCACTATTAAGCTCACCATCATGCTACTCCAGGCTTTGACTGACTCCAACTCCCTCAGTCTCCTCTCTGACTAGAAAGCTGGAGGATCAAGTACCAAACTTATTCTCAAAATATTCTCAGTACCTTTACACAGGGCTGAAAACTGGGCTCAGCTCACTCCATTCTGTATCTATTACACTTCCTGGTTTCAATTCCACACAACAAGATACTCCTGCGCACCCCTTGGTTCTATCACCTCTTCCCCACTTTCTCTGCCTGATGATGTCTCCCCTTTTAGATTGTTAAATTCCTTATGGGTAAGAACTGTCTTTTTCTGTCACTATTTTCAGAGCTCAGCATAATGCCTGGCACATAGTAGGCACTTAAATTTTTAATGGATTATTGCTGTTGAAGGAACTGCCATCCTCAAAGTTACCTAGTCAATCAATTAAATGTTTAAGTGTATACTTTGTGCCAGGAACTGTGTTAAGCACTGAAGATACAATGAATGGCAAAAATTATTCCTTGTCTCAAAGGTAACAATTTAAAGGAGGAAATAAGAAGCAAACAAATATATATACACACAAGTATACACAAGATAAATAGGGAACTATTAATAAAGAATTAACTAGAAATAAGAGGTATTGGGGAAAGGCTTCCTTTAGAAGGTGAGATTTTAGAAGAGACTTGAAGGACTTTCTTTCTACATTTATTTCTTCCCTCCATTCCTTTTTTTCTTCCTTCCTTCCTCTCTTCTTTATTTCTACCATTCTTCCCTATTTTTCTATGACTTACCTGAGAAATATCAAAGAGAATGCCAAATGCTATTCTGTTTTTTTTTTAAAGTAAAGCTTACAAATGATATTCAGTAATTTTGACTTTAATGCTTGGCAAAATTTTAGAACTTGATACTTAAGGCATGGTTAATAAATATACAGAAAAGGAAATAGTGATAATAAACTGTTTAAAAAAAACAGAAACAAAAAAACCTTAAAAGACCAAAGACATCTACAAGGACAAAATTACTACTACTGGCAAACAATTTGATAGCTTCCCTAGAAAACCTCATAGAATCAAAGAAACTAAACAGTATCAATAAAGCAGCAAGTTTTAAAAACAAATCCACAAAAAATGAGTAATTACTCAGAGTAACAAAAAGCAGAAAGAAAATAGGGGATAAATTATATTCAAATTAACTGCAAAGTACAAAAAAAATCTAGGTTTTAAAATACCAAAGACATACTTAGGAAAAAAAACCAGAAACCATAAAACACTCATTATAGAAATAAAGACAAATACTTGGAAACATATTCACTGTTCTGAGTTAGGTAAAACCTATATAATAAAAATGACAACACTATCTCCTCAATTCAACAGAATTTAATAAGAATTTATTAAGCACCAATTACATGCCAGAAACTATGCTAACTGCTAAAGATACAAAGCCAAACAGAAAACTACCCAAGACCTCAGAAAGCTTACATTCTACAAAATATGGAAAGATTAGTTCAAACAAAAAAAAATATTCAGAATAAGTTAAAAATAATAGAGGAGAAATGAAAAAGGCCATATATTTTAGGGTTTGTTTTTTTGTTTGTTTTTCCCAAAAAAGTTGAGGTAAAGAAGGAGATCATTCCAAGCCTGCACAAAGATTAGGGATTTGGAGATAAAATATCAAGAACAGAAAGCATCAAGGAGGTTGGTTTGGTAAGAACACAGTATGGGTGAAGTGGAACAAAGTGTAATCATCCTGAAAATATGAGTTAGAACCATACTGTGAAGGGCTTGAATAGGAAAATGACTTTATATCTTATCTTAGAGGTAAAAGGGAACACCTAAGCTTTTTGAAGGGAGTGAACTAGTCTGACCCAAGCTTTAAGAATATCAATTTGGCAGACTTTTAAAGGAAGGATTTGAAAGAGAAGAGCATGGAATTGAGGAAAACAATTAGGAGGCCATTTCAATAATCAGAGTGAGGATCAGAGACTAGAATTAGAATAGATATAGCATAAGTGAAGAGAAAAGGATGAATGTAAGAAAGGTTATGAAGGAAAAATGCTTGGTTATGAGTAAGGAGTGAACAATGAACTATGACTTCAATGTAAACTGGGGTAACTGCAAAGGATGGTGGTGCCCTTGTAAAACTAGGGAAGTTAAAAGAGTAAATGGATATAGGAGGGAAAGATCAGTTCTTTTTTAGATATGCCAATGGGATATCAAATAGGCAATCAGAATGGACAATTGGAAGATTCTGATGAATGCAAGAGAAATAATAGCTGGATATGTAGATCTGGGAAACATCTGTATTATGGGTCATAAATCCAAAGTTATAAAAACATCATAGGTCATGTAGCACAAAATCCTCATTGTACAAATGAACCATCTAAGATCCAAAGGAATTAATGACAGAACAAGGTCAGAGAGTAATACCAGAGGGAAAGATCTGAACCCAGAGTCTTGGACTCCAATGTAATTGTTCTTTCCATATTGTTCCCCACATTGTCTAAAAGGAGGTTGGCTGAACCATGGCATCTATCATTACAATCAGATCCCGGCAAGAGAAAAGAGTCAAAAACAGTCATTGGGTATATACACATATGATAATCTTTCAAAAACTACTGAGAACTGTAAGAAGTCAGAAGAAAAATCAAGAGAGAACAATGTGATGAAAATTGAGAGAGAAGAAAGTACTTAGGGGATGAAATGATGTATAATGTCAGATACTAAGGAGAGGTCAAGACAGATGAGGGCTAAAAAAAAAGGCTATTAGATTTAACAATATAAAGATCATCATTTGCCTTAGTGAAAACAGTTTCAGTTGATCCTTTGGGGATTGCATTGAATCCACAGTTTAAGAGGCTAAGAAGTGAGAGAGCAGAAGCAACAAGAGTAGTTTAAGGTGTAAAGATGATATAGGAAGTTAGCTTAAGAGAGACCTATAAGTGAATGATTAAAAAAAATAAAAGGATCAACAACAACAACAACAACAACAACAACAACAACAACAACAACAACAACAACAACAACAACAACAACAACAACAAAGCATTTATTAAATATCTGATGTGCCAGTCACTAACGTAGGGGGCATGTGAGAGATACAAATATAAAAATGAGGCAGTCCCTGTAGGTAGTCCGCTGTCATGTCCTTTCCAGAGCAAGAAGCATAAAAGCACTTTGGGAGTAATGGAGAAATACAGCAACAGGGCATCTGGGATTTTGGGTATAAAGCATGATCCTGGTCTTGACTGGATAAAATGAATTAGCTGAAGAGGTTTTTTTGGAGGAAAGGGAAATGTTAGAGGTAGAAGAAGAGTTCCTAGACTTTAATAACAGTAATATACGAATACCACATGGAAACACCTCCTACTAGTACAGTCTGACAGTTACCTAGGACACTGAGAGAGGTTGTGTATTGCCCATGGTCACACAGAAAGTATATTTGAATTGAGATATTCCTCTCTCCAAATCTAGCCCTCCTTCCACTCCCCTAGGTCTTACTGCTTCCTTAGAAATTTGAAGAGTGTAGTCATTACACTCACTGGATAAGGACAACATTGATAAGAGTATCAGAAGTTAGAGAGAAGCTTTGAATCAAAACGTGGTATTTGCTAACTTGGCTGGTTCACCTGATCAACTAAACAAATCTATAATTCCAATGGAAACATTAGTTGTCTATATTAGACAACTTGAACATTGAATCAGATTCCTTAGTTCTATTTCACATATCCTTATGTGAAATAAATAAATATAAATATATATATATATATATATTCATTCATTAAAGGTAATGAATTCAAGAGTGACAAAGAAAGGAAAGAAAGAAATGAGGAAAGGCTGCTTTAAATCATTATGATCTAGGGAAAAGGAAAACAAGTTGTTCTGTATTTAGAAAATGAGGTGGCCAACACTAAACTCTGGCATTTTTTAACCTGGTTGTATGACACTTGTTATACATTGGTAATATGATTTTTTAAAAAGTTTGAATGTTAATTTCAAAAGATTTCATATAATAAATTAAAAAAATAGATACAAAATTCTGTCAACTTCAGTTATTAACTTGACCACAGTACATACAAAGAAGAAAAGCAGAATGATTCCTAAGAGAATAAATTTGCTTTGGAAGATATTCCTTCAGGAAGGAGTTTAAACAAGCATTATAAAAAAACTTTAAACATTACTAAAATAAATACATAATAATATAAAAACTTATGTAGCAATGCCTATTCATACACAAAACAAGCATGATATTTTGCATATGTTACTATAGTGCTGAAAATATTTTGTCAATTTGTAAATTCTATGATCAAGATAGACATTTTATTAAACTTAATAATCCATCAAAAAGTAAAAGGAAAATGCTTAAAACAGGCTCTTAAAATTGCATTACAAAATAACATTTATTTATTGGTAGCGCAACAATATGTCTACTTTTATAGAAGAATTTTCTATTCTTTTGTAATGACTAAAAAGAAAATACTACTAAAAAAAGTCTTAGCATGTGGTGGGGAAAGGTTTACGTCTGTACATATGTATTTCCAATCATTCAGTACCTTGGTAGTTGTGATGGTCATATGGCAACTAAAGAAAAAGAAAAAAAAAATCTAAAAGCTTAACCATGCTAAGAAAAAAAAATCAATAATCACTGCCTCCCTGGGAAGAAGGATGAAAATGGACCTTAACATCAGATGAAGTGATATTTACCAGTTTGATTATCTATATCACTGTGCATACACTTAATAATAGTTTTATGTCTATACATGAACACACACAAGGAGTAAAGGCTCTATTTATCTACATCTATACACATAAAGAGCATATTTTACTCTTTCCATAGTATCCTTGAAACAGGAAGCAAGCCTGGCTCCCCTCCCCCAGTCCCAGCAAGAAGCATGCTCCATAACAATAGTTCAAAGGAAAGCTCTAGTCTGCAGTTGCACTGATTGTTCTGTCAGCTGACCTCTGCAGAAGGGAATTGCTAACCACTGCCGTGCTCCTTAGCTGACAAATGAATGATCGCAGCTCCATCTATTTTCACTATGGCTGCCTCTAGCCCAGGTGCTCAGACAGAGAGCCCGGTGTGACATCTTAGATCAAGATGAATTGGCACAAACTCCTGATCCAAGATTGTTTTATACCATTTAATTTAGTTTCTTCCCCTGCTTGGATGAGCACAGCTCTGGTTATGGATTTCTATTCTAATGTACTGAAGCAGGCACTGAAAGAAGCCAATGAAGCAGATGCTGGAGCAAGGGACTGCAGGGATACTGATCAATAGGCAAGGCATTGACCCCAGCATTTCAGCCTCTGCAATGGCCACTGCTTAAAGAAAATACACACACACACACACACACACACACACACACACACACACACACACANCCTCACACACACACACACACACACACACACACACACACACACACACACACACACACACTCACACTCACACTCACATACTTTCAGATAGAAGGACAGACAGACAGACAGACAGACAGACACACACACACACACACACACACACACACACCCCAAAGAGCTTCCAGTTGGACATTAAACAACAGGGACATTTAGTGAACTTTTGTTCCCTTGTTGGTCTTCCTTTTGTTTGAGTACTACAATCATATGTTAAAGACCTATAAGTTCAGCAATTAGGAATTTTAAGTATGTTTTTAATGACATCCTTTAAACACCATCAGTTTGGACATGTTACCCCTAAGTTAACTGATATCTTCTGCTACATGTTCAGAATAAAAAATTTAAATTCTTTCAAAAATTTTGAGGTAATTTCATATTTATAATTGATACTTTGGATATGTATATACATACACATAAATTACCTATTACATTTCTATAGGATGTTGCCCTGATGATCATAGTATTAACGTCTTTGCTCCAACTTTGTGACATATAATTTTGTACAAGATCCAGATCCAGATCTAGGTCCAAAAAGGTAAGGACTCCTTATTCAAGGTAGAAATTTCATGACCAAAATAGGACAGGGAAAAAAAAATATTGACTATTTGATTAGCAACTGTAGAAAACATGCCAGATCTTATTCTAACAATTGGCCTCATTTTCTCTGGTTCTTGAAATAAAAAAAAAAAAAATGAAATCACCAAGCAACTATTTTTCTTGGGTTCATTTCAATGAAAATGTTGAAAATAATACAATTAATTGTAATGTCTTCACATAAATATACTGACAGCCAAATGAGAGATTCTGAAATTTTAAAAATGAAATAACGTCTTTAAAAGTAGTCTTCACTAGAGTTTCATTTGTCTCATGAAAATCTGGTATTTTCTCACAGCAACGAGCCTCCATTTAATCATGCTAAAGGGTGACACAGAGATTCATTTTCTTGACAGGACGGTTGATCACCCTATCACAGTAAGAAAATTAATATCCTCCAATAGCCCTATGTGGAAAATAGAAGCTACACTATACTGCTCAAAAAAAAAAAAAGGAAATGTGTATGCTTTAAGTTGCAAACAGGATGAAATTTCTGCACTAAATACAAATGAAAAGTCAGATTTCTTCATTCTTGAGATAGAGAGAGCAAAATGTGAAGCTCTGATGCTCTATTAAATTAACTGCTATCCATGTTCTCCTTTCCCCAAAAGTATACTAGCTGTAATTTAGTATAATTGTCTTGACAGGCACACTAACAGGAATAAACACGTTGCTTACTGCTTAAATAGAACATAGGTAAAATATTTGAGAAGTGTAAGCTATTTAAGGAGCTGTGAGATATTGATTACTTCATTTAAAAAGCAGTCAGAGAGTGCAACCATGAGGTCAAGATAAATTTAACAGTTTGGAGCACTTTACTAAATAACTCTAAAGATCATGTTAATTGGCTTTGCACAGTTCCAAGGTAAAATTAATTTTATCCTAGCTTAAAATAAAAGGATTAAAAGACATATTAAGTTCTTTAGGTTTAACTAGAACAGGAATCAATGGATTTGAATTAAAGCTAAAGGCAGTTTTATGAGAGATGGACTACCAGTAGATACTTTATATTTGCTATTAGGCATATATTGATGGTACTCTGTTATTGTATTAGGTATTAAAATCTTGGAGGAGTAGACACCAAGGCAATTTAGTGCTATAAGAATAACCTGGAAGAACAGGCATTGTTTCTGATTCCCAAAACTCAGCTATTTTTATTTTCCTTTCTTTATAAATTTGGATCAATCCAGATATTTTCATATCTACTTTATAAATATTTTAATTTTTTTACTTGCTGGTCAAAGATTAAAAGAATATTTAAGAATTGTATGAACTCAAATTTCTTTTTAATTGTGACTCACTTCAAAGGCATAATTTTCCCACTAAAATTTCTCAAAAGGGAAAAAAATTCTATTTTAGCAAATCAGTTTTAAGCCGTATCTCTAAGATATGAAATAGTCCTAGTGACATAAACTAAACAATATGAACACTTTCTTAGTTGATTTAAAGAATAAAATGAAATAAGATACCAAAATGTCTAGTTTGATTTAGAGAATACAGGGAGACTTTTTAGTTTTATTTTCATTTACTGTGTTCAATAACATGTTTAAGAATGTCACAAATTAAGAAACTTAAATACCTGGGTTAGCTAGTAAGAAATGCTTGTGGAAAAAATACTAAATATAATAACTTGCACATAAAGAAGCCATGTAAAATATATCATTAATTACTGAAATTTGTTATAATTTATATAAGTAAATGAAAAATAGGCAAAAAACTCTCAGGACCTTGTAAAATGTCAACCACATTTTATAATAATAATAACAATATAAAATTTTTAATCACTCTAGAAAATTTCCTTAAATATATGGATGTGGACAGAATATTAATTTATAAAATAGAAGGAATACTACTAGAGGCTCTTAAAAATACTAAAGAGGAATGAGTTTATTAGGTCTGTTGGGAAAAATTTGAAAAATTAAGTTTGGTTAAGGATGACAAGCATAAAAAGAATATAAATTAAAATTACATCAGAAAAATAATCTTAAAATTACTATTCTGCATTACTGTGCATGCAGTAATAATAGTCTCAGGTAACACATGTGGCACAGAGTCTTTCCAATGTTAGTCAATAAAAGTACAAAAGAATTTTCCCTGTTCCAGATTCTGATCTGTATTATATTCTTCCCATTTTCCTGTACTCTCTATTACTTGTTCTAAACCTTGAAGACTTTATGAAACAAAATAGGGTGGGAGGGGGGAGGCTAGAAAGCATAAATCAAAAATCTTAAAGAAGAGGATTAAAGAATAATATTAAATACTATTTTAGAGGGGGAAAGAGTGAGAAAGAAACTTGCCTAATATGATAAAAAACAATTTCCTAAATTTCTGGGCAAAGAGATCTCACATGAAGGAAACAGAACTTCAGAAATAATATGCTTTCCTAAAATTAATAGCTCTTATTACTTAATTTCTAATCATTTCGAATCCCTGCTACATTATCATATAACATAGTAACCTCAGCATCTAATGGATTATTAATCATTCATTTATAAAATACAATATAAGTAATTACATGAAGCCAACTGAATTGAAATATTTCTTATCAAGATTTAGAAGGTATTAAAACAGTATTTAAATTGCAAATTTCAAAATATCCTCTCAAAATCAATTGTAGCCACATTTTTTTAACTTTTCAAAGTTGTAAACAGAAATATCATCAAGATGTCCACCTTTTTCATATAGCTATCATTAGTCAATGAAATCAATGTGTTAAACAAGGGAGAAAAAGAAAAAAAATCTCATTACTGTTATTTTTCAAAACACCAGAAGAAATAAAAACATTGCAAATAAAGCTATAAGCAAGTTGACAAAATCCTTAAAATGATGTTATTTTGGTTACAAAGTACAACACAATGTTGTTAAACCTCTGTTTATCCCAGATAGCCTCCTCAGGCTTTATGGTCACAAACTACATCTCAAACTCCTGGAAAATGTATTGGTTAAAAACAGGAACCAAAGAAAAATGTGTCTGGGTCATCTTAGGAAGAAAGCTCAAACCAAATACAAACCTGATAATGAAATCAAAGTTTCTAATTCACGTAAGATAACATTGTGAGTATATTTGTTTTTCCTTAAATTCTTCAAATATTTTAATATGAATATTATCTATCAGTCTACTTTATTGCCTAGCTCCTTAGGCACTAACCAGTGAACTGTCAAATTGGTCATTTTACATTGGCTAACTACAATTAAGTTCTGGCAATTCAGTTCAACCAATATTTATTAAGTTTTTGATATTTGCAACTTATATACCTTAATGCCACTATTTGCATGTTTATCTAACATGAGCTACAATTTGTTCTGGACCAGTGACAAAAAAAAAAATTCTGTTTTTCTGCAATTAGCTTCTATCTTAGGAGAAATAGGAACGTTTTCATAGAAAAAAGTCACTGGAAGCACATATACAAGTACTTCTGCATAAATTTTGCAAACATTCATAATATTATCTAAAAATATGTGTATATGAATGTCTCTGTGTGTGTATACACTGCTCTAAGAACTATCTATTATACACAGTATGGGTTTCTTCCCATAAACTGACTGAATAGATTAAACTTGATCCCTAAGTTTATCAAGCTTTGCTTCTTTTTTTTTTTCTTTCTCAAGATCTCCTTAAGAAATATAAACATACCATTAATTTGTATGCATGCATGGTAGCCCCCTGCTGGAATTTAGCAGTTCTGCAAACATATTATTTCTGCTTACAAACTTGCTGCCAGTTTAGTTTATCTGGCTGGATTTTTACAAAATAATACTTATCACATTTCCAAGTATACTTTGAGGAAAACAGTAAATCTATTTAAGTACTGCTAAAAAAAATATTCTGGAAGTCTATAATAGTTTTCCTATAAAAATGATCAGCACCAGTAGATATATAACAATTAATGGGTATAAAAGTATTAAGCTTTGAGTCATTTGGGGTTTTCTGGTTATCCGTGTTAGGCTTACCTTATTCTTCATATACAAACCATACTGCTCTATGAATTTAATTTTTTTGTCATCGGTTTGTATCTATTTTCTTTCACCCAGTTAAAGGAAATTTTATTCAAAATTCAATGGAAAAATTTGTTACTGCTAAAATATTTGTTTTATTATAAAATATTTTATTTCAAATATTTCATAAGCAATTGTTTAAATTTCTCATATAGATTAGTTGTTTTCAAAATAAAGATTAAATTATTTTATAACTGATATATTAGGTGGACAGTTCTAGGTTTAAAATCTATAAAAATTATAACACTAACATGAACATCATTAGCTCTCCTCTTAGTGAACAGGAAAAAATGTTTTGACTATAAAAACATTTTTAAGTGATCTTTTAAAAAATAATGTAAAGGTAAAAACATCAGAAATCAGAGTCTTCCCTCATCACTACTGAAATGATAAACACCCTCTCACAAAAGGCTAATCCTCACAACTACAATGATATATATTTGCAAATTACACATTCTTTGTATATTTTTCAACTATTAGGCAAAAAATATTTGAGTTTGTTAGCACAGAAACCTCTAAGGATTCTGCATTGGTATATTAACAGGAGAAAGAGCTAAATAAATTGGTTAACCTGTGATGATTTTTGCTTACAAAATGTCTTAATGTGTATTGGGATTAGCTAAGAAGGATTTCCAATTATCTCTGTGAACACAGGGTCTATAACAAGGTCAGAATGAGAAGGATAACTACCTCAGTGAACTTCAGAGGAGATAATAAAATATCTGATTGTTTGTGAAATAAGCTTATTCCAATCTAGAACAATTTGGACATAACAATCGTGGACACAATAATTGTAGATATTTTTAAGGCCAGAGAGCTATTTTTAAGGAGCATTTCAAGTTTAGCTTGATTTTAAAATTCTTGTGGATTTTTAGCTTTCCCTTCCCTTGTTGATCATGTTAGTAAAACATTGTTTATAAATGAAAAAAAGTTCATTTTCCAACTCTCTGTCCCTCTTCCCCCAGAATCCTTTTTCCCCCCGCTCCCTTCACCAAAAAGGATTGGAGGGATGAAACACGGCTTCTGGTCAACCACAAATTGTTAAATGAAAATCAATCAGTTCAAAAAAGAGTATGTTTTGGGGAGTAACATATTCTCTATGAACTAATGGCTGGTTTTATGTAGCAGTGTAGCTACCTAGTAAATACTTGATTGTTAGGACATAATTATCCAATTTGTGGATTATCCAAACCTGATTTCTTCTCTGTTCCTCAAACTACTCACCTGTTGACTATTTCATTGTTAATTACCACCTCTAAAAAGACAGGTAGAAAGGAAATGAGATCAAACTATAAATATTCTAGCAGCTCTGGCAAAAGTTTTTGAGGCTAGCAAACCTAAATAAAAAAGGTCTGACCCTTTTAAAGAATTTTTTATACATTATAAAGGAAATAGGAGGGGATGGGGACCATTACAGAAAATACCATCCAGGAAAAGTAGGTAGTAGTTAACTTCTTACATAGATTCTTTAAAAGCCTGGGCATATTTTTAAAAATAATTAGGGGGAGAAGGGTGGGAAAATCATGAGGATTATAGCTAAGTATAACCAAAGATATTAATGAATAGTTATAGACCACGGAGGGTTCTTTTTGTTGTTGTTCTTAAAGTTAAAATAATTTAAGGATAAGTTATGACTTCTACAAGACAAAAGGCAGGTCCAAAGGAAATGAAAAGCATTCTCAACAAAAGAGTGCTATCAATGTGTACATAAATGTACATTTCTATGGTCAATTACTCAGACTGCAGAAAATAATATTCACCTGTGAAAAATTTCAGCCAAAGTAATGAAACAAATTATATTCTGGTTGGAAGTATATTGTTCCAATGTTTTCCTGATAATTTTAGCTCTTGGCAAATATATCCTATGATTAATTTGGTAAAATTTCACCTTTGCCCAAATTTAAAAATTATTATACATTTTGTAATATTTTGAGTGGCTTATTCTTTTGGAGGATTACAGAAAACTGTAAGTCACGAAATAGACTAATTTATAGAAATTGTACTTTTCTTGGACATTGAGAGAGGAGCCAGGAGGAGAATCAAGATTCAATCTCTGTGTACATAGCAACATGTTCAGCTTTACAAATACCAATGATATGGGAAAAAATATTTGGGTTGGATACAAGTCAAATAACTAGTTTGGTTGACTTTTTCACAGAACAGATTATTTTCCTAAGATAAAAGATCAATTTACAAGTTATGCAGATGAAGTCTCAAGATTGTTTCTCATGATTCTTTCATCTTTTCCATAATATACATATATACTGCAGAATAACTTTTATAATATTTATCACTGTGAAACTAGTTTTTTAAATTTATTTTTATTTTATTGATTAATTTGTGAAACTAGTTTTAAGGGACAAAGGGTTGATTTATTAATGGTAAACGGTGAGCTAATTTGCTGAAGAAAGACCTTAGGGAAATAGAAGATCCACCTCTTTATAAGAACTGAAAACAAAAATACTAAGAAAACATTCCTTCCCCAATACACAATTATTCCATCCAAAAAGGTTGCAATTTCACTATATGATGAAAATTCAATTTAATTTTATAATTAAAATTATAGTCATCTCTAATACATACAAATTTTTCTAAGATATCACTTATTCATATTAGAGAAAAAAGTATTAGTTATGTTGGAATAGTCAAGTTCTGAAAAAGATTTATACATGGTGAGAAAATAAATAGCATTTTTACTCAGGAAAATCCAATTATTTGCAAGGTTAAGGTGCCAGTTGTAAATATATAATGCCAGCTGGCATATGATTTTAAAACATCATTAATAATATAGAAATTCTCTGTCCCACTCATTGTGTAGGCCTTGTTTATATGAACTAATTCCTCCTTCTTCCCTTACTTCTAGTCTTTCTTTGCTCATCATATAATCAGTATCTGCTGAGAGCAATCACTTTCAAAATTCTAATAAAAATAATGATTACCACAAAAAATAAATAAATTCATTTATTCATTTATTTATTTTATGGGCCCTTAACTTCTGTGTATTGGCTCATAGGTGGAAGAGTGGTAAGGGTGGGTAATGGGGGTCAAGTGACTTGCCCAGGGTCACACAGCTAGGAAGTGTCTGAGGCCGGATTTGAACCTAGGACCTCCCGTCTCTAGGCCTGACTCTCAATCCACTGAGCTACCTAGCTGCCCCCTCACAAAAATAAATTTAAAAGAAAAAATTACAGAGTATAACTATCTTTGAGTACCTTCAATATACCTCATTAAACCTACACATTTATTTCCTGGATATAAACATGGAAATTTAAAGCACTCTTACTGGAAGTTGGGTAGAGGTTACATGATTACTTGTCAATGATGTTGAAGAAGGGTTGTTTTTGTTGGGGTTTTTTTTCCAGTCATGTATTAACCTAAATGTTTTCTACAATTCTATGATCATCTAGTTTTGTCATTTTGGTTCATCATAATTGAGTTCAGTTAAGTTATAAATGAGGAGACAGAAGCTCAGAAATATGATGCTATAAATCTAAAACCAGATAGTTGGTTATCTACGTTAGATCTAGAACCTGTATCTCCTAAATTCTCTTCACTATCAAGAAACTCTAAAACTAGAGTGCATGAATTTTTAAAAATTGATAATTATTTTAATATAATTTGTTTCTTTTGTAATCTTACACATTCTACTTCATGGATATAAAAATTATGCTGAGAAGGGGTTCATTGGTTTCAACAGATTGCCAATGGCCACATGATACAAAAATGGTTAAGAATTCTTGAACTCTACCATCTAACCGAGTGGCTCATTTTTAAAAATTGTCCTAGTTTGAAAAATGAAGATAATACTCTTTTTAATGAATATCATTTAATACTTACTAACATTTCCCCCACTTTATTTAAGGAGTCTCCAGTTTTTATTCAAGATTTCTTGCATGATATTTCTCAAAGAAACTACAGCCCAACGTTTCTGATTGGGTCACAACATGTAAAATAGAATGTTTTTCTCTACAATATCAAATACTTATTCATTTGTTTCCTTTTAAAGGAAATCAAATGAAGATGATATATATACATTCTATAATGAACATTTTTTCAAATACTAGAGCAAACTAGAGAGTAACTTTTTCATATACCTTTTCATAAATACATAAAACAATAAAACCAGGCTAGTACACATGCAATGCTGATCATAAAAATGCCAATCAATGAAAAAGCATTAAGATGATGTATTATTCAACAGGTTGATAAAACCACTATGATCAAAAGTAGAGATAACCACCCAAAAAGAATCTTAGTTCTACCAAAAGTAGAGAAAAGTGGCAAATAGGGAAAAAATAACCTATCCTACCAATTTAGAGATGAAAATATAGAACCTCAGAAAATAGTCCAATTCATACATTTAATTCTGTTAACCCACTATATCCAGCATAACAATAAAAAACAGAAATATCCAAATTTATATAGGAGAGTAAAAATATTTCAAATAAGTTATGACAACTTCAAAATTCATTATCATAAAAGGGGATACCTAAGAGTAACAATAAGGGTTAAGACAATCCCTTTCTGCTTCATGCTGGCACTATTCTAAGCCGATAGTGTGTTTAAATCCACACCAATGAAATCAATACAGGCCTGTTCTATTCAAGGTGAGACCAAATAAACCTGTCTGAAGCTTTGAGAAATAGGCTTTGCAGTATACTTTGAGTGCTAAATGCCTTTCAGGCCAGAGATCTGTCATTAAATAATCATTAGCCATCATTCACTCTTCCTAAAAAGCTTAACATCTAAACTTGTTTGGCATTCACTAAAGTATCACTATAGACTAGTAGTAGGTACTCATTAGCACTCAGGGATGTTCATATCACTCTTTTTAATAAAACACTGCTTTATCATAAAACATATTAGAAAAAATATTTTACTACCAATATCATTCATGTTAGCATGTTAGCAACAATGAAATGTACTGATGTGAATTTTAAGTGACTGTTAGTGTCCGAATAGTCACAAAAATTCATCTTTATTTAAGATCGGCTATTTTCAATGTAATCCTTACTATTGGGAAACTATCGGTGCTACATATTGATAGGTCTAACAAACACTAAATGAAATTTATCATAGGGCCTTGGATTTTTCCATAAAAGTGTCTTTTTCCAAGGTTACACACAGTGCAATTTAAAATCTCAATTAATTTCAAAGTACATTCCTAATAACTACTGACTGCAATTAAATATGCATGAGTCCCAGAGAAAACAAAAAAACAAAATGTATACTTCTAGGATTTAAAATGTTAAAAATAAAATTACAAAAACGAATATAATTTCACAGATACTATACAGACACAAATATGTGATAAATTTAATTTTGTTTAACATTGCATGCAGGAAGGCTAATTTTTAAATGATTCTAAAATTAACCTTCCTTTTCCCACTAATATTTTTGGAGCATTTTTTAAATATATAACCTTGTTCTCCAACTTTAACTACTAAAAAATATATATTGTCTGCATGTTTGTGATTGCACCTACTACAGTATGATCACAAAGAAAATTTACTTTTAATCTTTTAAGTATAGATTTCGATGATAATTGTTTTATACATATTTAATTGGTTACAAAATAAGGAAACTTCATGAGACAGTATTTTAGACATTCTAAATGAAATTTTCTCTATAATCATATAGTGGAACAATTACACAGTGATTCTCATGTATTTATAAACAACATATCAGAAATATTCAATTTTGTTTTTCTATCTAGATTCCTATATAATTGCTTCAAATATGAAAAGAAGTAAAAATTTATTTTGAACAGTTTGGTAACCACAGTACAACATTCATTTTATTCTAGCTAAAAAGATCAAATTTGCCAATTTCAAATATTAAGATAATAAATAATATACATATGTATATGAAGTTAAAGAGATATGAACTGTTTTCTCTCTAAACTATTTGCTTTTAAGTATCATTTCTAATCAATAGTGAAATTGTGTTACTTTTATCCTATTCTCACCAAAACAGTAACAATCTAGTCATTAGAAAAAAATACATTTTTGTGGTAGAAAAAAGAATAAAAATAATCCTTCTAAAACATAAAGATGGGAAGATTATAATTCTCTAAGACAGAAAGGAAGCAGTGACCTGTTAATCCTTCTACAAAACACCTTTAACAGTTATATAAATAATGCTTTGTGTATATAGTAATTAATTTAGAAATCATATATTTTTACACTATTATCATGCACAAACTTTCAAGACAAATATTGCCATACCTTATTTTATAATGGAGAAACTCCTCAACTGAAAGAAAAACTGTTACTTATAAAAATATAATAATCTTTTCAGGATTCCAGGTGAATTTCCTTTTCAAGTCTACAAAAAGATATTCTGGCAAAAATGTTTCATCCCTTCAAAGAATGACCTAAGGTTATCGTACAGTTTACACATGGCAATATCTTACTACAAAATCAAGATATATTCATTTATCTAATGTCTTCTAAACTGTCAATAATAATAACTTTATTTTTCATTACAAATATTCATTAAACTAAAATGAAATAGCCACATCACTCTTATGACTGAATTTAACCTATTTTCTCTAAAGTTAAAATTAAGAAATAAAATTTGACCAGTATTCTCTAGAGATACTAATAATTTTGCAAATGTTAAACTGTGATTAAAAAACTAAAATATATTTTCCAATAATTTGTGCATTTAAATGTTAGATTAAGTGTTAATATAAAAATATAACCAATAAATGCAATTCATTCACAAGTATCAAATCTCATTGGGTATAGGTAAAATTCTGATAAAGCCAGTACTCTTCTAGATTTTACATTTTGAAGTTTGATTACTATTTTATTTAAAAGGAATTTTAGAGTAACACAGTACTTTAAATTACAGTCATTTTGAAACCGAGTTGCAACTTATCTTGATTCTTTATGAATAGACGAGGCTCTCATTGGAAATCAATTGGAAGGCAGGTAAAATTAGATAGCCATGGTTTGCCAGAAAATCAATAAGAGATATAGTAATATCAAAATCTAAGCCTTATGCTTTTTAAAATCTAAAATTCAGTTTTCCTTATGAGCAAATGTTGAAGTTCACAATGCTATGTATATTTTCAAATACTGTTACATAATTTGAAAGACATAATACTAACAAAAAAGAAATGTGTGATTTTTTTTAATTCTGAAGTGAAAATAAGGAATTGATAAAAGGTTCCAAATAAGCAATTAAAGACACCAAATGTCCCCCTAAATCACATAATACATACTACAGACTACATTTTTCTAAGTGAAGAGAAAACATGGCAAGAAACGTTCTGAAAGTCTAGAGCTAAATTTTAAAGTTGAGTATTCAAAAATAAGAAAAAAGAACTTATGAGGTAATTCATCACCAATTTATTTAAACTGCATTATATAATTATAAATTTAAACTAAACAAAAAAATGTCAAAAGTAAAATTCATTCTTCTTGATAAGTGCATCCAGAAAAATATGGATTCCATTATACTTAACTGAAAATTATATATTTTATATACCCTTAAATATTTATTCCAGCGTAAGATCAAAACCTTCATGACTTAAAAATAAAGTATACCACGAAGTTTCTAAGTCCTGCAAGTTATATCTAATGGCTACCAATAATTGAGTACTTCTAAGGATGAAGTTTCCATCTTTCTGAATTGCAAACATATGGACTGTTTAATTTTTTTCATATTACATTTTCCCTACAGCACATTGTATGTTTAGGCTTAGTCAGAACTTTGTAATTTTAAGCCAAAAGAACTTAAATTAAAATATATTATTCACATTTATTCACTGAACATCTGCCTCCTCCTCCCCAAGCAAACTTTGCATCTATATGGTACAATAATATCATATATATAAAATTACTGCAATATTCCCAAATTCTAACTATTAGTTTTCAACAATGATTATGCTTTAGAGAGAAGGCTATTATTTTTCCCTTTCTCTCATTAAATTTATCAAATAAGTAGATCTGATTTCCTAAGTGGCACAATCAATATGATACAACTTATTTTCTTAACACATTTTATTTAAAAGCCATAAACCTAAATACCCAACTTGTACCCAGAATTACAATATACAAAAACAGCATGTTTTTGAAATATGCTACCAACAAACATGTTCAAAACTGAAAGCCAAATGCTATATTAGAACAAAAAATGAAACCATAAATAAGCAACAAAATTGTAGCAGGCCCCACGGTATTGTGGAAGCTCAATACTAGACTGCTTCTACAGCTGGAGGAACTCCAGAAAGAGTTAACCTGGTGTGATAAAAGACTTGACAAAGCAATTCTGACTGTGCAGCAATGCTAAGTTGTGGTCTGATACAAGAACAGGGGGCCCAATGGCCTGTCTTTCAACATGCGCAATTTACACATGGCTTTATCAATAGCCTTAGTGCTGAATACAGAACACACTCTATTTGGCTTTCAGTCAATTAAGCTTTAAGCTGTCAGCAAACAAGACTTTTAAGTTAATTTTGAATCACCACGAATCAAGTTGAAGGTTGTGAAAGGGCGGCTCACATGCCAGCATGAAAAAAGGCAGTTTAATTGCCTCTGAATAGCTATTATATGCTGCAATTGGCCTATTGAATCTTAGATGATCTATTTATTTATCAAAGTGCAACCAAGAAAGATTGGTAAAAGAATGAATAATAAGAACTTCACTTCCTCTATTTTGCATAATAAGGAACTGATATCATGATGAAGCTATATACATGAACTCATATTTTTAAAAAAGAAAACATTAAAATTAATGAAAAAAAGCTTTGAAAAGGAACCAGGAAGAATGGAAAATTATCCCAACAAACTAAGTGCAAAAAATAACATATAAGTTACATTTCTACCAATAAATGCATTCATTTTCTCATAGTCAGACATTGACAACAAATATACATACATTAAAATTTATTTTTAAATATTGTAGGAATGTTTAAAAGGCCACAATTTGAAAAGAATTCTGAAAAAAAGAGTAATTTGAAGCTGAAGAGATCCATGCTTACAAAATAATTATAATTCATTAATTGCTATTTTAAATACAAATGCAATTCTAAGAAAAAATTAGGACATTTGAGTAGTGTTCTGAGATATATTATGCTGAGGTTAAGAGAGTTTTAATTATATCCAAATGATCTTTTAACATATCGTTTTCCCAAAATCCCTTTGTTGGATAAAACTCCCTAATATGCTTCCTTCCTGAAATTATTTTCTCTCCAATTGCATGTGCTCTAGTTTATTATTGTAGGGTTACTCACAAGTGCTAGCTGCTCATATTGATTTTTTTATTAGAAAAGAGCATTGAAGCATTAGGTTGAGGGTGGGAAATGCACAGATTTTGTAAACAGATGTAAACATAGATCAAATTTAGGGCCTGCAAAACTGAACAAACTCTCTCCAGTTAATATGACTAACTGGTTCTTCATTTGCAGGAATAGGACGTTTTTACTGGTAAACAAGTCAAAATCAAATGTATTTACACATGAATGTCTAACTCATTTATATAGAGAAATTCATATCAACAATGACACTTAAAAATATTTCTAGAAGTGCTAAAATATATAGACTGTCATTACACGATGAATATGTTGAGAAAAAATAGCAATTTGTAGGTTTCCCACATGAACATTTAGGTATCCTTAGAGGTTCTGACCTATCATTCTCTATTTCCAGTCAGCAGCTGTGATCTCGTTGTGAATCAGAACTGACTAGCATCATTCCAGTAACTGCTACACACTTAGGGACTTAAATTCGATGAAAGACTGTGGAAATCCTCTCTACTTTGCACTTCCCCATCCATTATAATAAAGTCCTTCTCTTGCACTTTATATTTGCAAAGTGTCTGATAATCATTTACTAGTTATTCCTTATAAAAATCAATGTTATTAAAACTATAAATATGAAGACACCCAGAGAGAACATATTTATATATCCTTGAAAAGAAATACAACACAGACACAGAATCAGCATTAAAGCAAGGTTTTTCATGATGAATCAGTAAAAACATTGGATTCAGGAGACTCTTTATTATTAGGGTAAAGCATTTACTAAGCCCCATCCCCATTTGGCACATGATGATGTGTTGAAAAGTGTTAAGAGCAAGAAAAACAACAGAAAGCAAAGCCTATTTGTCTCTCAATTAAGGTTATAATCTAAGATAGTGCAGAAGTACAAATATACAAATCATATGTAAATAAACTTACACTGGGCTATCAGAGAACTGAAGTAGTAAATTTTCTCCTCTCACCTATACTTTGAGAAGATCAAATAGGGGATGGGGAAGCCCGCATAATTTTCTCTTTAAAAACCTTCAAAGAAAAATCCCCTTGAGGGCAGGACTGTTTTTGCCTTTTTATATATCCCAGTGCAAAGCACATAACAGATGTTTATTGAATTGCATTAAAACTGGAAAATAACTCATTGCTAGGAGTCTAAACAAAATGCTTCCTTCTTAAAAAATAAAAATAATAACAATAATAAAAAGAACTGATCATCCCATGTGGACATAATGACAAATTCTTAAAGGTTTTTTGATAAAAGCCCAAACCCTAAAAGGTTGAATGGGGCTGGGGTTTGAGTGTGAGTCTGGCATCAATCAGGTCATGTCTGTTGTCCACAGAAAAACCTGGCTGCATGGCTGAGTCTGTTGAGTCCGAGTACCAGAAAATTAGTTACCAGACTTTTTTTCCAACACCAGCAATTCAGAGAAATCAATTACAAAGAGCTAGAACAGTATCTACATGTAGCAAGAAAGAAAACCATCATGTTAATGACAAATCTATCATCCATAAATTTATCTAAAAGTATTTCTGAATCTATTAATTTTCACCCTTTCCAACCACAAGATACACAAATTTATTTATCGTTTTATTCTAATGCTATTTTCTTCAAACACTATAGGATACACACACACACATACACACACCAAACACACACACACACATTCCCCAATGTTGAATTCAATAAATTTGAACATGAACTTTTTGTACTCCTGCAGAGTGTCCTATCATCTCTTATTAAATGACATGAGGAATTATCAAAAAGATTTATTTTCTAATGTAAAAGGTTTATAATCTAGATTAGGGTTCAGATTAGGAGGATATGGAAGAATAAAATAATAAAGGACACTAATGTTACTAGGTTTAACAAAGATGATTACAAAAACTAAATGATAAAAGAATCCTGGGATTCTTAACATTTGGTTATTTAAAGATAAGTACGTAGTTGTAAGACCACAAGACATCCATACAAAATCCAGCCTTTTCACTTACTACTTTTGTGACTTTGGCAAAATCACTTGGCTTCTCTGGGCCTAAGTTTTCCACTCTTGTAAAATGAGAAGGAAAAACCAGACAATTTCTAAGTCTCATTTATCTCTAAACTTATACTAAGATTCAGGTCTCATCTGCTTATCAAATTTTCCTACTCTAGTTAGTCGATCCTTATAAATATACTTCAATCTCTTACCATTTTACTTGACTTTCTAGGGACATTTTCTAACTATAATGACTTTCTTTAACTATAATAATTAGGCCTATATGAGTATTTCATGTTCAGGAAAACTATATTACCTTATACAATGGTAATGTAATGGTTTTTTTCAAAATACTCTAATGATGATGCCCCAAATTTGGCTAGTTTTAGCAATAGAATTAAGTCAGTCAAATTTTCAGGGAATAGCTATAAAAATATCAAGATCCCTCTCCTAATATAACTAAAATCAAGACCCCTTAGCTTAAGTAACATCTGTGTAATTTTATTTAGCTGCATTGTCTTGAACTTCTAAATATTAATGCACTATTTCCTAATAGCCTCCACTCACATTAATTTATAAATATTCTTGAGTTTATTTTCATTGACTCATTATTTTGCATGACTTAGTATCATTTGTAATTGTCTTAATACAAATGCAAATCTGCTTCATGTCATTTCTTGGCTCAAAAATCTTTCCTGGTTCCCCCATGGCAAAAGAAATATAAGCAAAAGTCCTTAGCCTGCCATGACAGATTCTAGACCCAATCCTCCTTTCTGCACTAATTGTATAATTATTCTCCAATCTGATCCTGACCTTTATTGCTTTCTTACATTATACCCCTTTTCCCTAAAATGATCGCTTCTCACATCTTAGGTCAGGATTTAAACTGAAGCCCCTTGATTTACAGTCCACTATGGGGAACAAGATATATAGCCAGATAAATTTTAGTTTTAGTCCCAAGTAAATATAAAGGAGCAAAAGAGATGTATAGTGGTCTTGAAAATTTTGAGAAATGAGAGAACATTGTTTTGGTGACATTAGAGAAGATGGAACAATATGGTGGAGTAAAATTAAGAACAGGATCACATAGTCTGAAAGAAATGTAGAATATGAAATAAGTTTATAAACTGGTAGCCAGATTACAGAGTAATTTAAATGTTATAAAAGAATCTATATCTTATCTTATCTTACAAATAACAGAGAGCCACTGAAAACAAATTTATATAAGAAAGATAATTCTGCCAACTTTGTAAAGTAGGGATAAAAAGAAAACTAGCAGTAGGCTACCAGACCAAGTAATAGACTGTTACAACAGAGATGATGAAGGATTCAATAAGGTTGGTAGCAATATGAATGGAAAGGAGGTGAAAGCTGAGAAATATATTAAAGGGGAGGAATCTATAGAACTTTGTAACTGATTGGATAAAGGTTAATAAGAGGAAAGAGTTTATAAACAAGCCCTAAAAGTTTTAGATATGAATGCCTAGAAGTATGGTGGCATGTCGAGGAAAACAAGAAAGTTAGGAACTAACAATATAAAGATATTTTAGGATTCATAAGCATAAAACAAAACTGGAAGAATTTTGATACTGGGAAGATGAAATTTCATTTCAGAGAAATACCTGGAATCAATGAAAACACTGTTTAATTTCCCAAGTGCAATGCTACTTTCTTCCTCCTATTTAATTTCTGAGTTCTAATGTGAACATTGAATATTCATGATCTAATTGAATCCTAACTCTCCAGCATCTTACTCTGGAACCAAGTTTTCTCATTAATCTTCAGTCTCTGTGTACTGACTTTTTCTCTTCTGTGCATAAATATACTGTGTCCTCATCCTTTAAAAAAAAAAAAAAACTTAATCCAACCATTTCGACTAGCTATTATTGTTCAATACAGTTACTATACTGGTATCCAAAAGAGATCAAAGAAAAAGGAGAAGGACTCCTCTGTACAGGGGGGAAAAATATATATATGTATATATGTGTGTGTGTATACATATATTTCTAGCATCTCTTAGTGATAGCAAAGAATTGGAAAGTGAGATGATGCCTATCAATTGGGAAAAGGCTGAACAAGTTGTGGTATATGATTATGATGTAATACTTTTGTGCCATAAAAAATGATGAACCAGACGGGTTCAGAAAAAAACTAGAAAGACTTATATGCAAAACGAAGTGAGTAGAAACAGGAGAGCACTGTAAATAGAAACAGCAATATTGTAAGGAGGATTGATCAACTTTGAAAAATTTAACTACAAGATAAAAAAAAAAAAAATCCAAGAAAATTCCAAAGAATCCATGATGAAAAACACTATCCATCTCCAGAGTAAGAATTAATGAACTATGAATGTAGATTGAAGCATACTTTAAAATTTTTCTTTTTCTTATTATGTTTGTGTGTGTGGTTTTTTGGCAACACAATATGGAATATTTTTTATAACTTCACATGTATAACTGATATCATATTGCTTGCCTTCTCAAGTAGTGGAAGAGGGAAGGAAGGAGAGAATGTGAAATTTAAATTTTTTTAAATTAATTATAAGAAAATTTTACATGTAATTGGGAAATATTTAACAAAATAAATAACAAACATATTAAAAAGTAGTGCTCTACCCTTTAATGGCTAAACTTGAGAAAGCTGTTTATAACTACTGCTATCAATAAATCTCCTTTTACTCTCTTCTAAACCCTCTGTAGTAGCAATGGCAAATCTTTTAGAGCAATAGGTGATGTCAGAAATGCCCTGAGGTGCCTGGTGAGGAGGGTAGGGGCAGCCCAAGCCCATGTCCCTCTGGCTTTGTAATAGCAAACTCTAGGGCATTCTGTGCTGGAGTGACAGTTCATGTGCCTACAGAGGTCTCTGAGTGCCCATTCTGGCATGCATACCATAGGTTCACCACCATGTCTATGTAACATGGCTTCCAACCCTCATCAATAATTTGAAATTCTCTCAAAGGCTACCAATGATTTCTATTTTAAAGCCTTTCATTACCTGTCTCCCTCCTACTTTTCCATTCTTTTTCTACTTTACTACTCTCCAACTACCCTATGATCCTGAAACTCTGGTCTTTCTGCTGTTCCTTCTATTAAACATTTTATCTCCTAATTCCATAATGTTTCATTGCTATTTATTATGGCTGGAATGTCTTACTTCCTTATCTCCACCTTCTGGTTTCCTTAACTTCCTTCAAGACTCAGAATAAACTCTACTTTCTAATGAAAGGTCTTTCTTGGGTCCCCACATTGCAAGCCTTCCCTCTGAAATAGTCTCCTAAATTTCTCATATATATCTTATAGGTATGTAGTTATTTGCATTGTTGTCTCCCTCATTAAAAGAAAGCTCCTAAAAGACAATGGCTTGATTTATTTAGAACAGTGCCTATAATATAGGGAATACTTAACAAAGTCTGCTTGCATTTCTTACATTTTCATTCAAGGATGGCCTCTATACCCAGGAAATTATAGAATCATGGATACAGAGCAAAAAGGGACCCAAGATACCACAAAATCAAACTGAATTATTTTAGAAACGAGGAAACTGAGGCACAGAAAAGTTATATGACTATCCAGAGTCATACAGATAGGAATTGTGGCATAATTCAAATACAAGCCTTCCTGACTATAAGTATAGCATTCTATCCACTATATTGCCTGAAATTATTCTATAAGATTTTGAAAAGATAAAATAGGGATAATAAATGGTGTTTAGCTATTCTAGTGTGGTGGTATTTTTTTTAATAGAAATGCCTTTTGTGACTTTTTACTAATCATCATGTATCTTCTCCTCTATTAAGTAACTTCAAAATTTAGCTCCTAACTTTGTTAAAACTGCATTGCCCAATCTGATCTTCCTGACATTGTTTTCTTTAGTGTCATTTACATTTCCTCATGCAACACATTGGGGACTATGATTTAGAATCCAAATGTGATCATTTGTCATTTTTGAGAAAACAGTATTTATTGATGGCTATATCTATGTTTTAGAAAATAATAATGAAATAAAAGTTTGAAGTATCTATGTAACATACAACCAGTAGAAATTTAATATTAATCTGTACCTCTTTTTTGGTACCCCAAGCCAACTTTTCCATTTTAAAGGGAAATAAGTTTAATCTTAATACTGAAAATACAGTATGCTTGCTTCTTCTTCCACCCTTGCTGAATGAGAGAGGAGACAAGTTCTTTGTTTACCTGTAAACAAAACTCTTGGACAGTAAAACAACTAAATAAATTGAACAAAATAAGGTACAGGAAAGTAGTCATGCATGCTCTGAGGTATTCTAAGCATTGTGTGACTCTCAGTGTTCAGTTTCTTGTTTAGAGTGAGGTCAGAGCCCTCCAGTTTTGGCTTGGAAAAGGGATGTCACAAAGAGAATAAATTAGAGTAGGGGAAGGAAGCAGGCTCTTTTTCCTTGGAATCCTGGAATAAGTAGGCATGTTGTTGGGCTCTGGAACTTGGGTAGGCTCACAGAGAGGAGGAGGCTAAGGAAGCTGCCAGCCATATGTGGCACGTGCCTTTTCTTTCTTTGGCCCACTTTTTATTTTTTAATAAACATAAGATACGATCTCCAAATAATTTTAATCCTAACAAACTTAAATCTACTTTCACTTCCTGAAAATCAAAGTTAGAAAAGAAAATCCATATATACACCAAAATATTTGTAGCAGAAATTTTTTTAATAGAAGCAAGAATCTAAAAACAAAATAGTTACTGACTTGCTGGGGAATGGCTAAGCCTATTATGGTATATTAATGTAATGAAATATTATTAGAATAAAAATGATAGGAAAACTTATATGAACTGAAATATAAAATGAAAGAAAAAGGAACTAGGATATCAATATATACAATTACCACAAATGTAAATGAAAACAATAAAAAAAATAACAAATATATAAGTTTGGTATATTTATTGTGTAAATGGAATTAGCTCTAGCCCATTCATAGTCAAAACTCTACTTACCCTAGGCATCTAGATTATATCATCCCCACCTCCCTCAGTGGGGAGGGGAGATGAGTTACCCACATGTGACAATAAGTAACAAATCAAGAACAAGGGACTGCCCTTTAAGCAGTCCAAATCAGTGTAGAGGCTGCCATTTGTCCACTTGAATTAGAGGTGGACCCACAGGAAGTGAGGAAAGGCACTATCTCTTCAAATAAGTTGGTTACTTCCTGGTGAGGCAGTTCCCTCTTTGAACTTGGTGCTGAAGGTGCTCAGCTGAGACCTCAGAATGCTTCTACTCTGAATTGTCATGTGGATAAGTTAGGCTGACTTCCTTGGCCTCTCTGATTTCTAAGGTCTTGTGGCTTGTAGCCTAGTTTAATTAGCCTTTTAACCCTCTCTCTCCGTCCAGGCCTCTCCAGGCCTGGACTAGCCTCTCTCTATTTCCCTACCTTTTACCTTCCTAATTGTAAATAAACTACCTTATATCTATAAAATACCTAAAATCTCCCTCTTACATTATAATGAACAAGACTGTCCAGGAAAAACAGATGAGAAAATTTATCCTCCTCTCCCCTTCCTTGTAGAAATAGGGGCCTCTATGGGTAGAAAAACTGATGTATATCAGGCTTGGCTAATGTATTAGCCTTGATGAACTGCTTTTTTCCTCATTTGTTATGATTTATGGCTCTTTTGGTAGGGGGTGAGAGGAATTGATATATTTGGAAACAAAAGTAATGTAAAAACAAAAGATACCTTTTTTTAAAAAATGAAAGCCTTAGGTTGATATATATATATGTATATATATATGTATATATATAAAACATTCTTTTATATATGTATATATATGAATCCTATGATAATCTTAGAAATACAGAAATCCCAGATATCTTAGAAACAAATAATATATTTCAGAAAATCATAAGTTAAAATCTCTGAGAAATGGCAAAGGCATTAAACTATGAATCTGTTGTACCCAACATTAAAAGAAAAATCCACTATTTTTGAATTCAGGAAATATAGCTTAAACTTAAACAATGGAATGATGGGGTGTGGTGAGGGAACAAAAGTCTTAAGAGCTGCCAGAAAAGCACTTAGCTACAAATTATAATTAGGATTACAGTAGATGATCTAAGGACAAAGGAAGATATCACAGAAATCTAATAGAATGACTGAAAATTAAAAGGACAAATTAAAAAATAAAGGATTAAATGCAAATGGATTAAGCTCTCCTATAAAAACCAAGAGTGAAGAAATGTATGATAAAGTAGATTCCAGATTCTAACAAAACTTGTCACAAGAAATGCATTTAAATCTATAAACATCTAATATGTATTTAAAATAAAAGGATAACCTAGAAATCCCCATATTACCTCCAAATCAAGACAAAGTAGAAATGGCAATAATAATATTCAATATTCAATAGAAAATATTCAGTGAAAGAAACAAAATCACTGTTTTGCTAAAAGGTTCTACAAAGAAAATTTGTTTCTCCTGGATAAGCATATTTATGCAATTTATTACATACTTATAAGAAATCATGTATGTTATATTATCACTATGTTATATATTACATTATATAAAAAAGAGAATCTTTAAAAAAGTGTATATCAATGTTACCTCAATAAAAACTAATAATTCTGCAGAAAAATTCATAAAGGACAACTTCCCTGCTTATGAAAAAAATAATTCACAATTATGTGATTTTAATATCCTATTAAAGAGTATGAAGAATGCCCCAAAAGGAGATAAACTATAACTTTTAACATACTAGAAATGCTAAAGAAATTATATCTAATTGTTCAATGTATGGGGTCTAACTGCTATACACAGAGGCAAAACAGAGAATATGATTTTTCAGATGTTCAAAGAAGTTATAGAAAAATTGATTATGTATTGAATCATGGAAAACAATAAACATATATATATATATATATANAGTGATCTGGGATCTGGTAGACAACTTGCAGACTTCCTCTCCCTACTGGGCTGCTTTGGACCATCAGTTCTGGAGGAGTTGGTTCCTGGCATCCTGAAAACATCTCTGGACTCTACTGTGAGGATTCCCACTCCAGCCCTGTTATTCTCTGGGCCCTGCCTGGCTTAGGTCTTAGATTAGTGTAGATAAGTCCCTCCCTTGACCCTGTAGTTTATCCTTAGCTTGTAAGAGTAGAATCCCTTATTCCCATCCTTTATTATTGTTTCCCACAATTAAACTGTTGTAAACCTTTGCCTTTTGCCTGCTGGTTCCATAGACCCTTGCCTAGGTGGGCTGAGTGACTGTTGGAGCCTAACTGCCATTTTCAGTAACTGTTACCTCCTAGTAGTTAAACTTGGTCTCCCTACCTTGTTTGGCCTGTTCTTTTGTCATTATTGTCTCTCTCACCCCAGTGTGAACCTACAGATAATATTAGTTAACTTCCCTGGTAATCCTCCATTACAGAAACCAATGATTATAAGAAGTTGAGATGAAAAGGAAGATCATTAATAGCATGGGAACAAACAGGACAATATAGGACATGGATAAGTCATAATGTACATACATACAAGTAAGTAAATTTGGTTAAACTGTAAAATATAGCAGGGGTAATAATATGATAAAACTGGAAAGGTTATCTGAGGCTAGGACGTGGTAATCTTTAAATGCTAACTAGAAATATTTTATCTTTAAGTAATATGAAGTTTACTTTATAAAATCAATTTGGCAGTGCTATGACTGATGCATTTGAGCAAAAAAGACTTGAGACAAAGAGATGAATTTGGTGGCTTTCAGAGTAATCTAGGTGAGAGGTGATGAAGGCTGATATAAGGCCGTACCTAAGTACAGATCTAATGAATTTAGGACCTGTTGTGTAAACTGAAGCAACTAAGACCCGAAACTTGATTAAATTTGGGTGGGTGGGGTACCTAAGTGAGGAGTCAAGGAGGAGATTAGCATAGTGACATTGAGTGATAGAAGGATAGTAATATAGTAATATGGAGGTAAGGGAGAGGCATGAGTTAGTAGCATGGTTGTGTTTTGGGGCTGAGGGAGAAGGTAAGGAGTTCTGTTTTGGTTATGCTAAGTTTGAGAAACCTACAGCACACACAATTCAAAATGGTCAGCAGGAATTTCATGATTAATGAAAATAGTTCAGAAAAGTAAGTATGGGGCTGAAATGATTAACTACAGCATAAAATAAGGAAGGGAAGAGAATGTTGCCAGAATGGAGATAATGAAAAGTAGTGAGAGAATAGAGGAACTAGAGTTCATAATGAAGATAAAGAAAAGATTTACTTAGGAGGCAGCTAGGTAGTTCAGTGGATAGAGAGCCAGGCCTAGAGATGAGAGGTCCAGGGTTGAGATCTGGATTTAGACACTTTATAGCTATGTGACCCTGGACAAGTCCTTTAAATCCTGTTGCCTTGTACTTACTGCTCTTCCACCCTAGAACCAATAAACAGTATTGATTCTAAGATGAAAGGTAAATGTTTAAAAAAAAAAAAAAGAATAAATCCAGGGGTGTGGAGTCATAGGGAGGCATGGAAATGTTGCAAGATTGTTATCAGAGATAAACTTTAAGAGTTCTTGAATATAGAAGTTGAATTCTTAGATAGTGAGATAAAGGGTACAACCATCCCAGCAAATGGCTGAAATGGAACAGATCACAGGACCTTATAAATTGAGCAATTATGAGATTGAAGTATTTGAGATCACATAAATGTTAAAGTCTTCTAATATGAGAGAGCAAGAGTTGTGATGGCAGACAATATGAATCAGACACTAAACTCATTGAGATAAGACGGGAAATGACCTGGACATCCAAAGATGATTTGAATTAGGTGATTAACTTGAATAAAGTGGACCTAAAATGAGTAGAGTTTGCTGAGTATAAACATTAAGGTCTGAAAATGACAATAGGGAACCAGGAGTATTATGACACCCCCAGTGGGCCCAGTCAGTTTGGTATGTGAGAGAAGGTAAGAAACCATTTACTTGAAAGGATGGCAAGGAACATACTGTTATACTGGAAAAGCAAAAGTCAATAAGTAATGGAAGAGCCAAGAGATCTAAAATGAAAATAATTCAATTAGGTATAAATTGGAAGTTCCAAAGGGTCCAGTGGAAGCAACAGACCAATCTGGAGTAGGATACTGGGAGTGTCCATAGGTAGCATTGGGTGAGGTATATGATAATGAAGAAACCACCAACAAGAGTTAGAGAGAGAAGTTTTGTTAATGATAGTTAGAATTTCATTATCATTGGAATAGGACAAGCAAAATAAGGTAGGAATATGCTGAGGAATATTCCATTGGGAATGAATACAGCATATCAGTGGATGGACAGTTTTCTGATTTACCCTGCCTGCCATCTGTTCTGCATCTTAAAATGAGATATTTACAAAGTGCTTAATAAATATTTGTTCCTTTTCCTTATCCCTTATAGTCTTAGAACATTGCCTCAACTACTGAAAGGTTAAGGTTGTTGTCCCTTGTCACAAAGCCAGAATCTGGGACACAGAACCAGAACCAAAATCTCCGACTGCAAATGCTTTATCCACAACCTCACACCATAACTTTATTGCGACAAACTCTAAATGCCTCAATAATCTAAACCTTTTTAAAGTAGAAGTGGAATGTTCTATTTGTCTAAAGTATAGAATGGAGAATTAAATTTTGTAATATAAGATTATTAACTTTGCCATGTCAACATTCCAACCAGGGTAACTGATAGGTTGCCCCAGGCCAACATGGCAAAGTTAATAATCTTATATTACAATTTTCAAACAAAAGGAAGAAATCATCAGAAGCAATATTAATTAGTTTGATTATACAAACTAAAATAAATTTATGTAACAAAAATAGTAAAATACAATAACAATAGGGCAAAATTATTGCAATCATATCAGAAAAAGTCTCACATACAAAGACTATGAGGAAGTACTGACTATCTATAATGTTAATAATACACATTTCTCCAAAGAATGATAATCATTAAGACCAGATTCAAAGTTATAAGGGAACTTATTAGGCCATCTAATTCATGTATAGGTGAGAAAATTGAACACAGTAGCAACTTGACCATGGATACATAAGGAATAAGAATTAGAGTTGAAATTTAAACCCAAAGTGAGTCCAGAAGCTGATCATAATATGAAAAGGCTCAAACAACATAAAAATATGCTTAGTTAACTTAACAATGGATTTTTAACTAAAAATTCTAATAAATCTCAGAAAATAGCAAAAAAGAGCCAAAAGTAAAATATAACTATTGTTGGAACTGGAAGAAATAAGCACTTTAATGAGTACTGGTAAGATTGTAAAATGGTACAAATGTTTTGAAAAGCAATGGGGAACAATTTGGAATTATACATAGATAGTTATAAAACTGTGTATACTCCTAGAACCAGAAATATCCCTGTGGGTACGTTTTCCAAGGAGATCAAGGAAACAGGGAAAGAACCTATATATTTATATTTATATTTATGGAAAAATATTTATAGCAGCTCTCTTTGTGATGGCAAACAATTGGAAATTGAGGAAATGTCCATCAACTGGGGAATGGCTGAACAAACAAACATATGACTGTGATAGAATATTACGGCACCATATGAAATGATGCATGTTAACATTAAAAAAAAAAACCTTGGAAAGACTTAAATGAAGTAATGAAAAATGAAATGAGTAGAAACAAGAAAATATTATATATACTTACAGAATTAATATTAGAATAACTGGTCAAAGTCTACTTCCAAAGAAAGAAATGATTACTAAAAATACAAAAGACATAATTTAGGTATGTGTATTTTTTGTTGGTGATTCCTTCTTTGATGCAGGGAGGGAAGAGAGGGGATGAGACATTTGGAAATTTTAATGTAACCCACAAACAAATAAATAAAAAAACTTCATGTTTATAAAAATGGAAAAGAAAAAAGGAAAGTAATGAAGCAATATGTAGTAAAAAAAAAAATTATCATATCTTTCAACTCAATGAGTCCTTTAAGATATTGACCTCAAAAACATAAGAAAATGGGAAGGAGCTACCTACACAAAAATATTCATTGTTGAACTATATGTATTAACAACAAAGCAGAAAACTAGAAGTAATCCACATGCTCCCCAAAGAAGATCATTGATTAAATGGTTTAAGAGAAAAGGATAGTGCCATTAGAATAAAATTCACAAAGAGAACTATAGAAAGAACTAGATGAAGTGATATAAAGTTAAATGAGTAGAATATGAATGCTATACAAGTTGGGCAAAACAATTAAAAACAATTTTTTAGAGAAAGAAAACAAAGATCAAGATAGCAATACTTCATATAAATCTAGAAGAGGAAAAAATAAAAATAATTTTTGTCATGTTAAGTTTTTGTTAACTTATTTGGTAATACTTTTTTAAATGTTAAGAGTTTTGTATAAAATGTTACTACCTATATACTTATTAGAGTATTTGTTTGGTTGACTGTTAAATTTATAATAAAATAATTTTATATGTATGTTATACAAAAAATAAAATTTACATTTATCCACAAGTTTCAAATATATGTACCTATATACAAATATCTATACAGGATTCACTGAAATTAATTATTATTCAGTGATTTAAATTATGAGTTGAGTCAAATCTGATTTCAATATGGGTGATATAAAGTTGACAGGATTCAATAAGAAATATTATACTTGTGATGGCCATAAAGTATTCAGCATAAGAACAATTATCCCTGAAAAGATAATTTCATAATTTTAAAACAGAAATAAAATTTCATAATTTTTAAATAGAACTAAAATCAATTAATTAAAAAGGTATCCTGATATAATTTTATGTACCTGTTTTTCTTCTAAAGACTGTTTTATTAAAAAAAAAAACAACAGAAAAAGCACAATTCTTAGAAACACAAAGAAGCTTCATGCTTATACACACACATATATGTATATATGTGAGTGTATGTGTATATATATATATATATATATATAGAGAGAGAGAGAGAGAGAGAGAGAGTGAGAGAGAGAGAGAGAGAGAGAAAGTTAATACATATTAGTGAGTATATCTGATTCCCTGTACATAAATATACTTAAATGGACATTATTAAAATAGAAACTCTATTAGATGACAAAAATCCCACTCTGTAGGTAATCCTGTGTAAATGCACACACTGATACACCTCAGATCAATTTATCTAGCCCCCAAATAATTGTGTATCTAAAAGAAGAAAACAAATATGAAAGGAAAAATTGGGTCTTAAAAATCAGCATTAGCTGAAATGATGATTTTAAGTCCTGCTACCCACATACTCACACTTCTGTTTTTGCTGATATGACATTCGTTTCCATGGAAACTCTAGCCTTCAGCTGAGTTGTCTGAACACTTCTAAGTTTTGCCTGTGGCTGCAGGCAGATCTGCAGTTGCTACTTCCTATACCTTGAACTTTTTAACTTAAAATGATTAATTGAAAGGTTAAGGGCCCTAAATTATATTTTTCTAAATCATATATAAAGTTAATGATACTTCACCTTGCTTCATTGTCTTTTCTAATCCTCATTCTCTTTAACTTTCCCCTTGTCTAGAAAACACTACAGAAGAAAAGGAGTCATTATTTTCAAAATCAACAGTAGCAGTAACAGCAACAAAAATATCACAGGGAAAATAAGTATTCCTTTGTTGCTTAGGGAAAAAAAGGTAGTACTTTTGGGAGAAAGGATGGTTGCCACTTGAGTACATATGGCAAGCCTTCTAAAATGCTATTAATGCCAAAGGAAAAGGACTGGGGAGAGGAAGGAATGGAGTTTGTCAGTTTCACTTTTAAAGGAGCTTAAAGGGAAGGGGAACTTCCTTCCTTGAAATTGATGAACTGCTCTTCCAGTCTCCACAGGCAATGGCATTGCTACTAAAAAGCAGAGCCTCCAGTTGTTCAAGCATCAGGTTAGAAATTGACAACCTCATGGTGGGGTCATCAATTTCAAAGAAGACAAGTTAAAAAAAGGGGAAAAGAGAAGATATTCCTTTCTGGATTTGGAGGCTATAGTTTTCTAGTGGTGCACACAGATTTATCATTGTCCTTGTGTGCAAAAGAGAGATCTGACCAAGGACAATAATCTCTAAGGCCTTTTCCTTAAAAACTAAACTATGTAAGCCTAGATATAACCATTGAATAAGACAATGAAAACTGACTGATGTAACTGATTCAAATAATTTAAATTACATCTAAAAATTTTAATGCAAGTATTTTAATGTATTAATATAGCTTACAGAAGAACACAAAAATATGGTGAAAATTCCTTTAAAATGAAAATCAGAACTCACAGTGACAAGTTCTGTTTATGAAACACCACAAGGCAGGATCTGCTATATTCCCATTTGTTCCATAATCTATGTATACTTCATATAAATCTGAAAGAAGTCAGAGAAGGAAAGCTCTTTTTTGCATATTAGTTAAATCCAGTATTCAGTCTTCTGAAATTCTTCACTACCAAAGCATCATAACTACTCTAACCAAATACATAATAAACCCCAAGTATTTAATTTTAAGTTAGTCACATAAACTAGAAAAAAGACATGAGTACAGAAAATCAACAGGCCTAAAAAAGGTTGAATGTTTTTAGAAGAGCCTAACTAGATCTTTGGATTTCATTCCGTATAACATTTGCTATGTCATTTATTTGGCACTAAGAAGTTCATATTACTTTAGACTGTTATTTATATTTGTATTTATATAACTTGTCTCTCTAAACAGACTATCAAGTAGGAACTATATCACATATGCCTTTGTACAACTGTAACCTAACAGAGTAGAGAAATAATAAGAGACTGATGATGATTACGATGATTTGTGAGTACCAGACAATCAATATTCAAAAGTAGAAGTACAACAGATTAGATTTCAGCAAAATAATTTTATGAACAAAGGAAATTTTCCACTTGTATGCACATGTGAATTATAATTTCATTGTTGGAAAAATCAATCAAATCATGCAACATACATTTCAGAGGATGAAAAAATATAGACATATATGTATATAAAAATACTCAAGAAATATACAGCAAACATTTTTAAAAACACTTATAAAAGGGACTCATTTGGAGGCTTAGAAAAGTTTCAGGGCTCAACATGATCAGTATGTCATAAGCAAAAATAATCTCTATAGCAAATTCCTCTTTCATTTTATCTTTGCACAAGACATCATTCTATTTCAATTTGATAGACATTTGTTAGGACAGATACTGTGCTAAGTGGTGGAGATACAAAAAGAAGGTAAAAAAACAGTTCCATGCCTTCCTCAAAGATTTTATAATGTAATGTGGGAGATGACATGCAAATAAGTTTATACAAAGCAAGCTATGTATAGGATAAATAGGAAATGAATAAAAGATGGAAAGCACTGGAATTAAGAAAGGTGAGAAAAGACTTCCTGTAGCTGGTAGAATTTTAGTTGGAGCCAAGGAAGTCAGTAAGTCTGAGGGTGGAGGGGGAGGAGAGCATTCCAGGAATGGAGGATAGCAAGAGAAAATGGCCAAGATCAAGAAATGAAATGTCCTATTCATGGAGTAGCCAGAAACCTAGTGTCAATAGACCAGAGTACAGGTCAAGGAGTAATGTGTAAGAAGACTGGAACAGCAGTAGGAGGGGGCAAGGTTATTGAAGGACTTTGAATGCAAGCAGATCATTTTGTATTTGTTCCTGGAAGCAAAGAAGGTCATTAGAGTGGCTATCTATGAAAATGGATCATAAAGACATTTGGTAGTATGGTGACTATCCTATTTTATATTTATAAGGAGAGAGTTAATCAAAGTTATCCCTGTAGTTTGATTTTAATATGTACAAGGAAGATTGGTTAGTAAACAGAGTTTAAGACAGCATTTTATTCTAACTAAATAAGATCTACAATCGCCCCAAAGAGTCTGGTATACATTTCCACACAAGAAAAGCAAAATATATTACATTTATTTTCCACTGTATACGCAGCGAGATGAACAATTCATTCACCTGGTCCACCATTTCACATATCTTGGGATAGACACAGCAGAGAGATTATGAACTAGACACAGAATTGAATGGGGGAAAAAAAGGAAACTGGACCGGATTGCTTCCGAAAAATTGTACAATTACTTTAATGATTCTAAAGTTTCTCTCTGAAACTAAGACCTATCTTGTTAATGATATGCTTCTAAAGATATTAGATGGCTGTCAACTATAGTATATCATAGCCTCCCAAAATTTTATATCATATCTCCCTTGAAGGCCTCTGTTGGTTGCATGTAGTCTAGACTGCCACATACTTCCAATTTGGAATGGCAAAAGATAAGTAGTATTATAGATATTAACAAAGAAATGTGTGATTGGACATAGCGAGCTGGCCATATAATATGAACAAGGATAAGAAATAGATAATCCATGTATTGCTTTGGTGTCCACATGCCATCAAAATCTGTATTTAAGGGAATAAAGATCTCTTAGGATACTGGGTAGATTCCCCTCAATAAGATGTGGATATGGGATAAAAGTAAACAGATGAGATGCAATCTTCACTTTTGGAGGGAGTATCCTCATCAACGAAAAAAGAAACTCAAAGAACAGAGAGAATAAAATGAAAGAAAAATTTAACTAGGTTTTTATTATTTTATATTAGAAAAAATCAGTGCATATAACTTAACATAATTTAAGAAACCAAACATTTTAAACAACTAAGTTGAGTTTCTATAAAAATCAACAGAATCTTATTGTTTAAAAAGGCACAAGTAGATAATCGATTGAATATTGTAACTAAACCATAAAAATAATCAACATATTTTAGTTAGAACAACTACTTAACTTTAAGCTGAGTCCATCTATGACTTAATTTTTTCTAATTTCATAAATATTAATCTAACTTGTTAATAGCTCTCTTAGTATTGGTGTCTTAATGATTAAGTTACATTCATCAAATGGAAATAATTTTAGCTCTTATTGGGTCACAACAATAGGCAAAAGATAAATTTAAAGAGAAAAAAGGAACAAAATATTTATTTAGCCATACAAGTAGAGACAAATATAAATAATCTCTTACAAATTTCCAAAAATTGAGAAAACTCCAGGCATAATCTCTTCATGCATTTTATTCATGCAAAAGGTGACAACTTTTTAGTTCTACCATTAGGAAAAATTCTAATTCCTGAGATTTTATGAGTCAATCTTAGTGATCAAATCTGCTATACTATACTAAATTCACATGGCAAACTCTAACACACAAGCCTGTTAGGTTCTTTATTCTAAAAAGTAAATTAGATCAATGGTCATTCAACTCTGCACCTAAATTCCCAGGAGAGATTAAGAGCTGAACAAGCAAAAGAAAATAATTTCATCATTCTTGTATGTCAAAAGTCACAGGATTATCAATATAAGAATATGAATTTAGATTCAGAATTTGTCATAGTATAGATATAGATGATTAGTTCTCTGAAGATTATTTTGTACAAATAGTGATTTCATTGGAGCTAAATTATATTTATGAAAATAAGCTATTAGTATGATTTATTGAGCTAGCAATATAAAAGTTTATTCTGCCTTCCCAACCCATTTATTTTGAGATTGGATCTTATTACATTCCCTAGGCAGGAAGGGCAGTGACTAATCCCATTATTGACAGGCATGGGTGCTTTGCCTTGTCAACCTGAACTGGTTCACACCTCCTTGGGCAACTCAATGGTCCTCTAAATCCAGGGGGCTTACTAAACTGGTACTGAACTTTGTGTATACACCTCATCACCAACTCTACTGGAGTTCAGAACTCTTGCACTTGAAACCAGGCAGCCTCAGCTTCCCTAGCAGCACTAATTAAAGGTATATATCATGATACCCAACACTAGTTTATAATAGTCAAATGCATAATTAACAGATTTTAAATTACACATAAATGTCAGCTTTGATGACAGCCACATATCACTTTCTGATGTTTGGTTCTAACAAGTATGGTAATTGTATGTTAGTTTTCATTTTGTTCCATTCTATAGAAATCGTGAAAATTTATTAGGTCCCCAAAGTAATTGTTTCTTATCCACTTTCAATTTCTACTTATTATTAAACTTTTAAGGTTTCTTTTAGAATCAAAGTGAATGTAATACTTTAACACAGCTATAACAAAGTGACATTTTTGAATAAACTAATCAAAATTAGAGGTTATAAAACTTGTTTAAATTTTTATAACACCAAATTATTAAATAGATCCAGACTGTGACATTTTTACCTAAATTTGCTAGTGATTACAAACTGACTAGGAACATTAATAAATCCAATAACATTTTTCTACATAGCCATTTTGAAATGTCAACCATTGCTAATCAATAAATATTTTTGACTGGTCACAGTGGCTCACAAAATGGTCACAATGGCTATTTTTTATTGCCTTTTGCAAGGCATACTCATGAAAAACTAAAACAGGAGTATGTCCTTCAACATTTACAAAAGAAAATTATATTAGTTTGTGGACAGCTGGATTTTTAAGAGGTGAAACACATGTGATTAAAAAAAATTGACTCCAAAGCTGAATAGTATCCTAACTGCACTGACATCTGTCATTCAAACATATGTTAACCAATAAACTTCTGACAAAGGACAAAACAGTTTATGCAAATTTTCTAGATGGCATCTGTTTGAATGACAGATGCTCATATCTGAATATAGCTCTGGGCACTCATATTTGACTGCAAAGCACTTTCCAAATTTTTTGTTAAATTGTAAGAATTCACATAAGTAAGAATTAATACACCAATAAAAATGTTATGATCCTATTAAAATGCTAATAAAATATAATAGCTTCATTTAAAAAGGTAACAAATTATTGTAAGTTTAAGTTATGAGGTGAAATAAAATTCTCAATTGATAAATTGGGGGCAACATCTTTATGAAAGTTTTTAACTTAACAGATTTATTCCAAAGAAATAAAAATTAGAAGAGCATTCATTTCCTTGAGAAAAAACCAAACTTCTTTATGGATAATGTTATCTTCTGTGATGATAACTATTACAATAAAAATGAGAAAAGAAATGGAAAAAACTATTATAATAAAGAGATGAGAAATGCAAGAAACAATGTGTTTTCTTAATTTGCATCAGAAAGAGATAAAATCTGTTTCAGAAGGAAAAAAAGTCATTTATCTGGTGTTTGTCTATACAATAGCCATTCTTAAATATGCTGGAGGGTTTTTTAAGAAGTGATTAAACACAAATTAACAGGTTCTTTGATCTCTGTACGACAGGCTGAGTTAAGGGAATCTACATACCAAAATGTATGTTGACAGGGCCTGTGTAAGGTTCTCAGGTTTAGTCTAACCTATTTAAATGAAACCCAGCAGGAACTTTGTCCAGAGCCTGACTCTCTAGGCACCCTTATTGTCCTTAACAGTGGGTCGTTGGCGTGTTTGTTGGGGGTAACAGATGGTTTCATTTGTTGTGTACTTCCACTCTTCACCAAATTTTAGGTGGTTAGCTTGGCCAGGGATGAGAGGAAAGCAATACATGGTTGCACCTGTTGCTTTTGCTGCAAAAAGCACGAAGTCCAATAGGAAAGACAGAGCAAGGAAAACCTGTTAAATTTTACTTTATGTGCTCAATGCAACAGACAAGTAAAATGTCTATTGTATGAGATTAAAGATTATTTTCCATTAGTTGTCCTTTTAGTTCTGATGCTATCTTTTATAATTATAATTACATTCTTTTAAGTTAATTGTTTAGGTGTATTTGAAAGAAAGACAGATGGCATAAATATTTTTCAAATATCTGAAGGAGCCTAATGGAGATTAAAGATAAGATTTATTCAGTTAGAGAGGGCAGAACTACTTTCAAAGGGAATATTTAAAGTGAAACAGATTTCAGCTCAATAAAAGGAAGAAATATTTTAATTAGACTTCCTATTAAAGTAGTGAGTCCCCCATCAGTGGAATGCTCAGCTGGTGATATTTGCAAAGTATTCCTGAATTAGAGAGGGTTAGAGAATAGAAAATTTTTGTTCTTTCTAATCCCAAAGATTCTGTTTCTGCAGCATATAACAAAACTACTTGTCTTCAGACATGATAGTTATATGTAATATTATTTTCCTCTCTATATTATCATTCATCATTCTCTTAATTTAATTATGAATGTTTTATTGAAATATTTCTTTCCTTAATTTAAGCTTTTGATCTATGCATTTTATTGTCTATATATATATATATGTTTGATTTGGATTGGAATATTTTATTTTATTCCTACAAAGAGAGGCTTCTCAACAAATGGTGCATTACCTTAAAAGATAAAAAGAAATCACCCTAAGAAAACTTATAAGAACCTGAAATTATAAGTTATAAATAATGATAATTTGTCTTTAAGAAAATCTAAAATAAATTAAATTTCCAGAGAAACCAAGATGGCAAAGTAGAAGAAAATAAAGCAGAGTTCTCTCCAACTACTCCACAATGATATTAAAATGTACCAGCCCAAAGGCTGATAGGGAAATCTTAAAAAAAAAAAAATCACAGTTATCTTTCTACACCAAGTTAAGTATAAAAAGGACAGAGAGATCTGTAGCCGTTAAAAAATGAATCTAGCTAAGATTTCATCTAACACAGTTTTTGAACCTGGGACTTGAATGAAGGCCTGCCAACAACAATAAACCAGAGCAGGAAAAAGTTCCACATAGAGAGCAGAGGATCCTGATCTTTTGTAAGGAGGAAAGAACAAGAACCAACTAACAGCAATTTCACTCTCTAACCAGAGCTGGGTAGCAGCCTTGTGCCAAACTAAAGAGGAGAGCTTAGGGGTAGCGGTTTAGGGTGAGGAATAGTTACAGATCTTGTGCTATGTATGAGCAAGGCACAAGTACAAAAGCAATCAGTAATTGTGTGATTTAGACCCCAGAAGCACGGTAAGGTCTCAGATCCAGTCCTCAGTCAAATTAAAGACTCCAGCAGAAGAGCCAGGGCATAGAACAAAAGAGACTTCACAATTCTGTGGCTCTGAACATCCAGCCTTTGCAAAACAGCTGACTCAAGCAAGAAGCTAGTGAAGCTCCAACCAAAAGCAATCCCTACAAGTCAGGAACTTGGGGAGCTTAAACTAAAAGGGCAGGCAAGTCTTGGACTTTTTAGCCCTTACAAGACTGCTTTGGGAGCACTAAAAGCCTGGAAGTTCCCAGATTGAATTATCTTTAACATCCTAGAATAAAATATAACTCAATATCCTCAGAAAAAGCAGTAAGATACAATAGGACACAAAACAGAAATGAGTATATCTCAGTCTTTCCATTTGGAACAGGGGTCGGCAACGTATGGCTCTTTCTGCAGGAGCCATAAAGTCAATTTTTTTTCAGGTGCTGTTACGGGAGCTCACACTGTGAGCACTATACGGCTCTCACAAAATTACATTTTAAAAAATGTGGCATTTATGGCCCTCACGACCAAAAAGGTTGCCGACCCCTGATTTGGAAGTACACTGAGCTTGGCCCTAAAACAGTCAGGATTCAGGATATAAGACTGAATGAGGAAATTTAAAAATGAGATAATATTGAACCATCCTTGCTTTCCTGGTATAAATCCCACCTGATCATGGTGGATAATCCTGTTGATCACTTGCTGGAGTCTCTTTGCTAGTATTCTATTTAAGATTTTTGCATCTATGTTCATTAGGGAAAATGGTCTGTAGTTTTCTTTCTGTTTTTGATCTACCTGGCTTTGGAATCAATACCATATTTGTGTCATAAAAGGAATTTGCTAGAACTCCTTCTTTGTTTATTATATCAAATAATTTGTATAGTATTGGGATTAGTTGTTCTTTGAATGTTTGATAGAATTCACTTGTGAATCCATCCAGTCCTGGAGATTTTTTCTTAGGGAGTACTTTGATAGGCAATTTTCACATAAAGAAATCAAAACTATCAATAAGCACATGAGAAAGTGCTCTAAATCTCTAATAATTAGAGAAATGCAAATCAAAACAACTCTGAGGTATCACCTCACACCTAGCAGATTGGCTAAAATGATAGAAGGAGAGAGTAATGAATGTTGGAGGGGATGTGGCAAAATTAGGACATTAATGCATTGCTGTTGGAGTTGTGAAGTGATCCAACCATTCTGGATGGCAATTTGGAACTATGCCCAAAGAGCAATAAAAGACTGCCTGCCCTTCAATCCAGCCATAGCATTCCTGGGTTTGTACCCCAAAGATATCATAAATAAAAAGACTTGTATAAAAATATTTATAGCCTTGCTCTTTGTGGTGGCAAAAAATGGAAAACGGGGGTATGCCCTTCAATTGGGGAATGGCTGAACAAATTGTGGTATATGCTGGTGATGGAATACTATTGTGCTCAAAGGAATAAAAAACTGGAGGAATTCCATGTGAACTGGAAAGACCTCCAGGAATTGATGTAGAGTGAAAGGAGCAGAACCGGGAGAATGTTGTACACAGAGACTGATACACTGTGGTAAAGTCGAATGTAATGGACCTATGTACTAGCAGCAATGCAATGACCCAGGACAATTCTGAAGGATTTATGGAAAAGAACACTACCTACATTCAGAGGAAGAACTACAGGAGTGGAAAGACAGAAGAAAAACAACTGCTTGAACACATGGTTTAATATGGACATGTTTGGGGATGTAGACTCAAAATGACCACACCAATGCAGCTATCAATAATATGTAAATAAGTCTTGATTGATGACACATGTTAAAGCTGGTGGAAATGTGTACCGGCTATGGGGGTGGTGGTGAAGGGGGAGTGGTGAAGAGGAAAGTAAAAATATGAATCATGTAACCATGAAAAATTTTTCTAAAAAAAAAATAAAATATTTAAATAAAAAAGCATACAAGAGCAAATGATCACAATTAATTAAAGAAAGATGAATTTTTTAAGTGAAATATACAGAGATGTCAAGTGTCCTCTCAAAACACTTTCATCAGGAGTCCAGGAATCAAAGAGGGAATTTAATGAGAATTTTATTTTTTTAATGTTTTAGAAAATCATAAGGGAAAGAAAAGAATATACTAAGGAGAGGAGGGGAGGGAAGGAGTTGGGAAAACAATTTTACTTAATTTGGGTACACAAGTAGAAGACTATCCAAAGAGAAAAAGGTCAGGGGAGCTGGTCCAGACACTAGAACTTCATTTTCATTTGAACTGGTCAAAAGAGGAAAAAAATAAACACAGTTGGTGGCTGAAATACATTTCACTAAGCAAAAAAACAGAAAGGAAAAGAAAGAGAATAAATTGAGAGGGTAAATTAAGAGAGGATTAGTCCTAAGCAAAACACATTCTAATCATGGAGGGTGGATTGGCAAGAAGGTTTTAAAAAAGGAAAAAGGGGTAAGAACATGCAATATATAGCTCTGGTAGGAAAGGTAGATGGAAAGCAGAGGAAAAGCAGTTTGTAGCAGATGTAGAGTACAGGTGTTAATATCACATTCCTTCTCTATCACCACCCTTCAATTAAAAAAAAAAAAAAAAAAGGAGTTGAATGAGAGGAGATGGGAGAATTCTAATCCACACAATTTCAGAGGACTCATTATGAAATATGCTACCCAACTCCTGTTGGGTATAAGCTCATCTTCATTATATATATATATATATATATATATATATATATATACATACATACATACACACACACATATATACATACATACACACATATATATACATACATACACACACATGCTATAAGCTCATCTTCATTATTCCACACAATAATTGTTATTAAAAACAAAAAAACATTTTTCTTTAGCATTTTTCAAAAGCATCAATTCATTGTAGCCTTTTACTGTTATTACCAGGTCAAGCCAATCTTTGTATTGTTGTGCAGAAGATTATTATTTAGTTATTATGTAGGAGACTTAGCGGGAAGGGCTGGAGAATTCCACATGGAATGGGGAAGTAGGAAGTGGCTTGCTCTCTCACTGAGAAAGATTCCATGGTGATTGGGACAAGTTGCAACTGACCTTGGGAGACCTCAGAGCTAGTGGAGCTGTACCCTGATTCCCTGGGATCCTGGAGAGTGATGAAGGTTGACAGCAGAAGACAACAACCCTTCAAGATGACACTGAGTAGGGAAGTGGCCTGTGAACTGGTGGACAGCTTGCAAACTTCAATCCCTACCTGGCTACATCAGTTCTGAAGGAGTTGGTTCCTAGCATCCTGTAACATCCCTAGAAGAGTTGTGAGATCCCAAGTTCAAGCCCTCTTCCCCAGGTCCTTAGCCAAGCTGTCAAAGCCTGGCAGAAGTCAGGCTGGCTAGGGAGCTTATCCTTTTTGACTCCAGCCCTAGGTTGTTAGCCATAGTTTACCTAATCCCCTTTCCAATCCCCTCATATTATTATTAAACTGATTCCCTGTGTGTTTTTAGTAATTTTAGGTCCTCATTGTGTGTATGTATTAATCTGTATTTATTCCAGGCTGGGTGGGGCTGAGTGACAGTTGGTCAGGTTTAACTGTCATTTCAATCAATGGTCTTTTCCTTGTAGTTAAACCTGGTTCCCTGCTTGTAAAGTCTCACCCATTCTCCCTTCCTGTCTTCTATCCACCCCAGTGAGCCCACAAGTAATATTTAAGGCACCTTCCCTGGCTTTCCCCATTAGAGTATTTGATCTATAGTTATCTATCCCCTCTTATATTCTGCATGTATTCTTTTAAAATATGAACTCATAAGAAAATTCTCTATGAATATTCCTACATACTTATTGAAACTAGGATTTCAAAATCTTTCCATGGGTCTAAATTTTTATTCAAGTTTTTAAATCAATTTTTGTAAAGTCTAAGATTCATTTCTAACAATGTCTAAAATTCCTTTTCTATACCATTTTGGACTTCAAGCTGAGGTGGTGACTTTCTCCCAAGGTTCCCCTCATCAAACAATTCTTCCATCTTGGTTAGCATTAATTCAAAGACTCACTTCAAAGGGAATAAAAATGGGGACTGTAGGCCAATGTTGAAATCCTTAGGATATCAATAAAATATCACTAATTCATAGACTGAGAATTTGTCATCTCTGATTATTTGAACCAAGGATAAGCAGAAGCTCATCTTTACTTCATAGAAGGAAAGAGTTTGCTAATCAAATTAATAACAAATATTTTAGGAAGTAACATTTTAAAATGTTGAAAAACTGTTCAATCTTTAACAGTAATGGAAAACAATAATTCTAATTACATAAGATTCTTTTCTGCCAAATAAAATAAGCTTTCACAATAAAAAAGCATGATTACCATGGAAAGTTCCTATCATTTTACTTGCCATTAAACTACTATTAATAGTAATTAATAGAACAGACTTGTGCTTTGATAGGAAATACCAGCATATTCTGTGGTATTTTAAGTCTGGGAGTCTGTCTTTATTTAAATCCTTTACCTTAATTTTATGTTTTAGTATTGTGTTTAATTACATATTTTATTTAAATTTAGTACCTTATCACCCCCACCAAAAAAAAAAAACAAAAACCAAACATAAAATTTTCGTTTTAAAAATAGGACATAAGATTAAAAAAAAATTTTAAAGATCCCATAATTTTCTCCTTTTGAAACTAATCACAATTTTAATCAAATTATTTACCCTTTAAAGAAGAAAACTGTACTTGTAAAATGTATAGTAAGCAATTTAATACTTTAGTTCACTTGAAAACTCATGTTAACTTTTAATTTCAATTTAAAATTGATTAACAATGAACTTTATTTCAAGAACAAATTATAGGGGGCTTAAGACAGATGTTTAACTAAATATGTCTTTTTAAAGTGAATAAATAGACCTTCTCTGGTCCTCAGTTTCCTTATCTGTAAAATTAACTTATTGAAAAGCATATATAATATGTACTGCAGAAAGGGCAGAGGCCTTCCCAAAAAGCTTGTCTATTATCATCACTACTATTTAACCCAGTCCTAGGAATGGGGCATTTCTATAGCAAAAACATAATGAAAAGAAATTGAGGGAACAGAAAAAGTAGAACTGTTACTTTTTGCTGATGACATGATGAATTCCTTAGAAAACTCTAATTACTGAAATGAAAAGAAATACAGTAAAGTTTCAGGATATAAAATAAATCTGCACAAATCATCGGCATTCTGTTATAACAACCAAGCCCAGCATAAAGAACTTGAAAGAAAATTTTCATTCAAAATAACTAGAGAAGATGTGAAATATTTGGATTTGTATCTACCAAGATACATTTAAAAACCATGCAAATCAAGCCATAAAATGCTATTTGCAAAAATTGACCAAATAATTGGAGAAATAGTAATTATTTATAGGGAAGTAGTCAAAATTTAAAAATGACATTACTCATATTAATTTTCTTATTCATTGCTGAACCAAACACTTATGGATAATTTTATTGAGCTAAAAAAAATAATGAAATTCATTTGGAGAAACAAAATATCATAAATCTCAAGAGCAATAATGAAAAAAATGAAGCAAAGAGGAGAGTCTTTAAGTAGTAGATGTCAAAATATTCCATAAAGAAGTAATTAATGAAAATTACTTAGCATTATTTAAAAAATAGAAAGGCTGATCAGTGGAACAAATAAGATATCCAGTCAAACAAACACAGTAGGCAAAGAGTTTAAGAATAAAACACAAAGACAAAAAAGAAAAAGACCTTAGTTACAGATCAATGCCTTACATTATATTCCAAGATAAACCCTAAATTGATATATGATTTAAAAATTAAAAGTGATATATATGAATTAGAGGAGCAAGGAAGAAATTGCCTGTCAGATTTATGCATCATAAATTAGTTGGTGAATAAACAAGTAATACAGGAGATCACAAAAAAATGAAACGGACAATTTTATTATACAAAGGTAAAAAGATTTTTTTCCCAATAAACTAATCCAATGTAATTAAGGGAAATTAAGTTTCTCTGGTAAAAAAAAATTCATATCTAAGATATGAAATGATTCAAATGATAAGACATGGAGCGATTCCCCAATTGATAAATGGTCAAAGGATATGGATAGTTATTTCAAAAAAAGAAATCTAAACTATCAATAACAATATCTTTAAAACCCTTCACATCACCAGTAATTAGAGAAATGCAAATTAAAACAACTCAGAAGTTCTAAATCACATGCTGTTGATTGGCAAAGGTCCAAAAAGAGAAAAATTACAAGCACTGAAGGGACTAGAGGAAAAACAAGCACAATAATTTTTAGTGGAGCTGTGAATTGGTCTAGCCACTCTTAGAAAACAATGTTACTAAACTGTGACCAAAAAATCACTTAACTGTGATCCTTCAACTGGCCTATTACAGCAAAGAAATCAAAGAAAAAAAAACAAAAGGACCCCTTATATAAAAATTTCATAGCAGCAGTTTTTGTAGTAACCAAAAAATAGAAACTAAGAGGGTGCTCACCTGTTGAAGAATGACTAAAAAAAAGTAGCGAATGTAATGGGATATTATTGTATTAAATGAACCATTTTAGAATAAAATAACTCGATGGTCTGAATCAGAAGGAAATGAGTGGAACGAGGAGAATAATTTGCATAATGACAATATCATAGAGAAAAGCAAATTTGAAAATTTACAAACATCAATGCAATGGTGTATCATTAGTCCAGAGAACTAAAGATGAATCAGGCCATTTCATGCAAGAGAGGTGATGGACTAAAAATCTAGTGTATATGTGTGTATGCATATATGTATGTATGCATATATATTTGGGTGTGACCAATATGGGAAATTTTTGCTTGCTAGACTATGAAGGTCCTCCTGGTTTTTTCCCCCTCCTTTTATTCTTTTGGTAGAACTGTGTATTTTTACATTGAGGGTCTTGTCCTGTTTGGAAGTATTATTCTGTTGGGGACAATTGTAGAAAAGATAAAACAAGGTTACAAGAAAACTTTTTTAAAGAAAAAAAAAAAGATAATTGGGCTACCTGGTCTGTGAGGTTTCTTCCACCTCTAAATCTATGAAAAATACACAATGCACTGTATTAGTAAGAAGTTTGTTTTTGTTAAAAAAATTTTTTCAATCCTTATGACAAATTTTATACCAAAAAAAAAAAATAATTCATAGATATGATGTGAAATCTATGATATCAATTATAAAGGTAATTCATCTATATGTATAGGAATAAAGATATTTTTATATGTGAAATATTATCACAAATCTTACAAAGGGCTCAACTGAGTTAATTCTGAAGGTAATTCTCTCAAAATCATAATCCAACTGTGGAACACTGACCAAATTTTCTCTTCTTATATAGCTTTACACAAAGACAAATACAGATATTTCTGGTATCCATTTAACTTAATTTAAGAGCATAAAATCAAATTTAAAGAATAACTTGATTTCTGAGGCTGAAACTGAATGTAAATATCATGATATAAGCATTATTTAAAAAATAAAAGGAAAATATTTTCATACAACAGAATAATCCTTTCGCTTATTTGTCTTTTAAAAAGACACAATGGATGAATTTTCTTCCCATTTTCTCAACTGAAAAACAAAAGATATAGTCCAGAATTATGAGAGGGAAAAGGGCCTGGGCATAGCTACTGTTATGGAAAAAGAAGGCAATGTTGACATGAGGAGGAATTAATGGGGATAGCTGAGTTGAGGGATGAATATGGAATATATGAAGGTAAGGGAATGGATGGGAGTATAAAGGAAGGAGTGCTCAAACAGGCTAATCACTGAGGCTGGAGACAGAGGATACTGGGAGGAAATAGGCTGGGTCCTTCAGGTAGGGAGGCTACCTCTGTGATACAAGAAGAATTGAGTCAGCCAGAAGTATATGTGTCTGGCTGAAGAGTTTCTGTGGTTAATTTCTAAGATCCCTTGAGGGAGGAGACAAAGAGGCTCCTCCCTGTCAGTGAAATCCATAGGAAGTCTTGGCTAGCTACTTCCTGCCCAAGATGGATGCCTAAGTTTGCCCTCAAGAAATAAAAGGAAAGTTATTCCTTCCCTCGTTAGCCTTTGTCCTAGTATTCAGTACAATGATTCACCAGAGGCTTTTGAGTAGATATCAAAGGGGATTTATTATTGCCAGGGGTAAGCTGAGGGAAAAAGGGTTTGAGGGTTTTGTAACTGCTGCTAGGGAGAAAGCTGGTGCTGGGGGGAAAGGTCACAGGAGAGAGGGTCAGACTGAGAGAGGCCAGCTAGCTCAGTCAGGGAAAGTTCACTGCCCTGGGGTAAAAGTATTTATCAGATCACTAGATAAGGGGATGGCTTGATTTAGTTTGTCCTTCCTACCTACAGAAGCTAAAATCATGATGTCTACCCACCAAACCACCCTTCCTCCCAGGGCCCAATGGGGAAATTCAGGGAAAATAGCAGGATGTAAATGGAGAGGTCAGGGAGAGATCTAGAAAGAACAGACAAGGACCAAGATGCCCCAAAGGCAAAAGGCCAAAGCCAAAGGCAAAAGGCAAGAGCCAAAAGGCAAAAGCCCTTCAGTTGGAACTCTAGGGATATTTATAGCCTAGCTCTAATGGTTTTCCCATGAGCCCAGCCCCCTCGGCTGGTTCAACATTCTAAACCTTTCCAACTGACAGGGCTGCTACAGTTGGTTTGCAAAAGCAAAAGCTTTTGCTGCAACCCTGCATTACACTACATCATCTAGGACTGCAGAAGGTTAGGTCTTACCCAATCAATATCCTATCCCAGGAGTCCAAATAATAACAGAATCTTAGATTGGTTACTCTTATCTATGACTTGGTGGGCACGAGGCACATAACAATTCTAGGTTGGGCCCTTCCATCTAAAACCACAATCTAAGCAACAGAACAAGAATGCCAGAAATGATAGGGCTCTATCTCTGGTTCCTCTGGTTCCTATTCTAAGGGATGGGGGTGACATCAAATCCATGAATTGCATGACCAAAAAAAGCTTAAAAGAAATCACAAAGTGGGGTTAATTCATTAGCTATTCCTAACAGATCCCAAGTCTTGAGAAAATAGCAGAAAACTCTTAATAAGATGAATAAATGCTGTGAGTTAAAAGAAATTCAAGATTAACTTCCAGAAGAATATAATTCCACATTGATTTTAGACATAACCAAAGTAGAAAAAAAGAATTGACTACAAGGATTTTAAGAGTGAATATTAAAAGAAATAAAATATGAAGCAGTGGACAGAAATTAAAACAGAACTCAAGGGAAAACATGGAAGAATAAAGAGCTTAGAACGAATACTGGGTGTTGGCTGAAGAGTTATATCTTCATCAGTGATGGATCCAGAGAGATTGGGATGATATCAAAAGAATATGAGATGTAAAGGAGAGGAGCACTGGAAGCTCATGTAGAATATTCTCTTTTTTTGAAAATTGACTATATTTATTTAAATATTACTTGTTATATTGGATGCAATAAATACCATCTATTCCCTCTATACTAACAGATAATACCAGTATCTGGCAGATAAGGTCTGAGTCACTTTATAAGCAAACTCATGGAACAATAAATCATTTTATTTTCTGTGTGTTTATTACACATTTATTATGATGAATAATGAAATGTTAGCTGATATATTCTCTGAGACTTAGATTAAAATGCTTAGTAGGCCCAGAGGTAATTTTAAAAAATTAAATATATACACTTTTAAGGTTGGTGATCCCCTGAAAGAATATAAAAAAATTTGATGTTATTCATCCACAGAAAAAAGTGGAAACTAGATTACAAATTCATCATTTTGAAAGAATATTTACTATTGCGTTTCAAAGCTAGCTTCACAAAAATAGATCTGTGATCTTGACTCTAATGTAGATCACAACCAAGTCAGGTGACTTCATGTGTAATAAATATAATAAGCACCAACATTCAACATCAATAATCAACATTCAACTATATTATGGCAATCAAAAATTGAATAGCATAAAAAGAAAATGTTACTTAATTGATCTTTTGTGATCCAAAAGAAAAAAATATCTAGAATGATGAATTATCTGGAATGGAATATTTTATTTGCAAAACAATAAATATCATGTTAGTTTATTTCTCTTAATTCTCCTCTCACAAAAATCATAGGAGAAAAAAAGCAGGGCTTTGTTCATCTATAATAATCCAATGGTATCAATATGGAATAATATAACTTTTTTTTCAAAAGATAACATCCCTAAATTAAACACAATAATAGGGAAAACAATTTGGGATTGTAGATTAAAAGATTCAGCACTAACCTCAATAAACTTGTTCTTTCTATAATTGCAAGGGGTTGTGCTTCACTGGCCTAGGGAGGTTCCTAGGTGGGTTTTTTCATTTCCAATCCATCTAGGTCCTTCTCATTAAATCTATCTCCTTTTGGAGGTAGATTTCTCTTTCAGTATATATAGTATGTGTGGGCATATATACATACAAATCATTAATAATAATGAAAGAGAATTCTTAATCATTTTGTGATCAGCATAACAAAACTCCACTCTTCAACAAAAACATCTCCATAACAAAACTATTTTTTTTTAAAAAAGCTGCTGGGCATAGTAGCATATATATGTAATCCCTAATGCCAGGAAGTTGAAATGAATGGATTCATCCTAAACTCAGAAGTTCTGAGCTATAGGAAGGTCAATGCTGATTAAGTGTCCATACCAAAATCTAGCAACATGTTGCCACAAGATGGTCCCTAGAAACAAAAGAGCTACCCAGGTCACTTAAAGAGGGTTCAAATGGCTTGAGTAAGCAAAAGAGAGAAAGTCAAAACCTTTGTGCCAATTATTAATGGGACTGAGCCAGAAGTGGTAACTGAATTTCTAGCCTGAGAAAAAAGAACTTGGCTCAGATTCCTGATCCCTTCAAAAAAAGAGTCAACACTAAGTTAAGTAAGACCAAGAATGCTTACATTATATTAAGGCATAAAGGATGATCTCTGATAGCAAGTCATAGTTTAAAAATTCTCTTTATTTGTAAGCTAAAATAACTGTATGTGAACTAGGAAACATCATGTAACTTCTCTAGATAAGACTCTTAAACCCAACACTGTTAGGATTATATTATCTTAAATGGTATATGGTATCCAAAGATAGAGGAAAATTAGAAGGTACAAATATATTAAGCATTTCCAATATGCTTTTGAGTTATAAAATAGTAATGCAATGAGACTGGAGACTAGGTAAACTTTTAGTTCATAGATATATATATATATATATATTATTTATATAGTGTAATGCAAAAGTTGCATTACAATAGTTAACATGAACGTGTTCCTATTGCTACTACAAAATATCACTTAATATAACTCCCAATACAATTTGCACCAAGAACTTCATACCAAATTCATAAAGTTACAAAATCTTTAATATTGTTTCATGTGAGTTTTAATGGCATTTTAAATGACACTTAAAATAATACAAAAAGGAAATATGCAAACTAAACTAAAAGCTTGCACTTTAAAAAAAATGTAATTGAATAGCAAAAAAACAACAAAATATTAAGAATTCTATCATTACTGTTGTGAAGGCCATCTTAGTAAAAAAGAATAAATTTCAAAACATATGAACATTTGAAGCAATTCTAGTAAGATGGAAAGTATGTAAAACTGACTGTTATATAGTACTGGAAAAAAATTTTTTCCTAAAACATTCAGGAAACATTTTGTATCTTGGTATTCTTTATTTCTTTAAAATATTGCGGTAAAAGTGATCATTAAAAAAAACAAACACATAACTAAAGGTGTTTGGTCAGTTTTAAGTTAGAAGAAATTCCTGTAGACCAATGAACATTGGTTTTACTTTGTAGAACCGATCAATAGATATTAGCTTTAAAAAGAGAGATATAAAAAGAAGCGATATATTTTTAAAATGACAAAGTGAGGTTTAAACTGTCTTAATCAAGACTCAATTTTTTCTTCCTCCAGTTTTCCAGCTGTTCTCTTCCAGTTAAGATTATTTATTTCAAATAAATTTAATTAGATCCAATTGATTTTGGACTGCATTTACACAACATTATCCATGTTTCTCTACCTTCATAAGGCAATCACTTAGTAAGGAAAGTCTTAAAGCCTGGATTCTGGTTATCTTACATGACACTGTCAGAAGGTAAAATTTGCATTTCAAATAGCCTCTTATTCTTTTTTTCAAAAAGGCATGTGGGTTTTTACTTTTAAATGGATCTTTTACCTTTAATATAAAAAACATGATTGCATTAAAAAATCAAATAATTTAACAAAACTAAAAATAAAATGCCAAAAAGGACAAATTATCCTAAATCCATTTGTGATTTTTGAAATCCATTGTGATTTTTGAAAACTATATAACAAAATAGTCAAACACCACCATGATAATATCACCATTTTTAAACTTTAAAAAGAAAAAATTAACAGATCCATTCTTCAGTGGCAAATGAAACAATAGAATAAATGGTCCTTCAAGAGGGGAAATGAGCTATCCTGCACCATTTTCCCTTAAAATTTCAGTGCAAAACAATACAGCATTGCCTCAAAATAAAGATTATTTTGTCTCATACCAGCTCCTCACATTGTGCCTACTATATTTTTCATAATGTAATTTATATAGGCTTCTAGTCAATAAAAAGAAATATGGTTTTCTTTCAAACTCTCATAAAAATCTATACACAGCTCAATCACAACACACAATCTAAAGGCAACTTGAGCCATCTGTAGACTGGAGCATGTGAGTGGCTCTGACAATATGTTAAGGAAGTCCCTTTTAGTTATTTAAATTCTTTGGATATTGAACATTTTTGAATCTAGCACCCATCATTTAAAATGACATGCAAAGAACAAGTCAATTAAAGAAAGCTAAATACTGTATTTCCTTGGTATATATTTATTTTCTTAAGGGTTTATATAATATATATTTTAAATGAAATCATTTTCCCAAATTAGATTTCTTTTCTAGATCCCTGGTTTTATTATTTAAATTTTAAAATGTGATGGTATAGTAGTTCTAAAAATGTATAGTTCCCAGACTTTTATGTGTGAATTTAATTGTTTTAGTTCTAAATTATTATTTTTTTTAACTCGTCAAAATTACTCCAATCCAAATATCTCATTAATTGACCTCAATTTTAGTGAAGTAAAATAAGATTTTCATCAATCTATTATGATAAAGATCGAGCAGGTAGAGGAGTTAAGACACACAAAAATAGTGGTACTATTCTAGGTAAAGTCATAAGTATTATGAAGAAAACTAAAAATGAGATTAATTTTATATAGTAGCCACTTAATCAGATGTTACAAATAGAAGCTGTAAAATAGTTTTCATTGCTGTTAGCATTCCCCAGTTTCTATTTACTTTGAGATTAAACCATTTTTTCACCAAATGATTATGATATCTACACATTTTAAAGTTAATGTAACAAGTAGAAATCTGTAGTCATTACAGCACACAAAATACCCTCACTTTATAACTTTGTAAATAAGTCTAAAACGGAACCATCCCAAATTAGGCAAATAATTCTACATCTGCTACATGTGGCTCAAGTATTAAAGCTTTGTAATGAAGGCTTTGGGTTTGCAATTCTCTAGGGAGATCATTAGGTTCCTTCAAATCTATTCCCAATGGAAAAATTTTAAGTCCACTCAGGGTTTAAGGCTGTTAGGAGGTGCTAAGCTGAAGCAAGATAATAATAGATTATAATAAAAGCAGATGAATCAACAGGTTACATTTTGACATTAACTACTGGTTATATTTGCATGAGTATGTTGAATTTCAAGGCTAATTACACAGTGAACTGCCTAATTTATAATTTTACTTTCATCTGTAATTTCAACTCTGTCAATTCATAAATGAGAGCCTTATAAATCTTACAATAATCTCACTTTAATTTGTAAACTACTTGAAGCTAGGAACTATTTTTACCCTTCTTTATGCCCCCACTGTCAGCACAGTGCCTAAAAGGCAAGTAAGCACTTATAAATGCCTATTGACCATCTTAAATTTTACTCTTTACATAAATCAAAATCACACAGTTCATTTAAAAATTACTTGTTTATATAAAATTAGTCATAGTTTGATAAGACTGATAAGTCTTTGACTGATAAGTTAAAATCTTGCTCAAATTGTTAGATATAATTGTTTTTAAATTTCCATCAAAAATTTATAAATCTTTCAAGTCCAGACAGAATGTTTATATTCTATATCTCTAATGCTTTAAGCATGCAAAGATGTTGTTAGAGAATTACATAATCAATGCTAAGTTATTAGTCATTTCTTTGCTAAATGTTTGTAGATTGGACTTTGGTTTGCCAATAAAACTGCTGTGCATAGAGCATATTACTATTTGTGGGGCAGCTATTTTGCTCAGTAGTTTCATAACATTTTTTAAAAAGTGCTCCAGTTGCACACCATGTCATGTTATTAATGTCATTTTCAAGCTTTACACAGTTATATAATTTTGTGGAATATGTCCTTAAAGCATTTCTGCCACTTTATTTGCCTGTGAACACATCAACTCAGTTCATCACACACCTGTTGTTTATATAATGTCTAGAATATATAACCTCCACACACTCCCTGCCTAGAGGTGAATTAAAGCATACTACTCCTGTGATGATGGGGGAAAAAAACCTTAAGCAATGTGAATACTATCTTTGTACTTTACATTAAGTAATAATGATATAGCTTTTTAAGCTATATGATATGATATCAAGGGCAGCCATAAAGAAAAACAAATACTATTATCCAAAAGGCATTCTGAATTAGACTTGTAAAGTTTGACTACTCAATGACATCACAGTCAGTTTTAGAAAGTGGAGTGTAATTTCTCAATAGTTTTCTCTTTACCCTGCCTGCTTTTTTTTTTTTTTTTTTGGGCTATTCAATACTACAATCTCTTAAGAGGTTAGCTCATATCATATATAGCTTATATTACCCTCAAAATAATCTTTTCAATTTGGAATGAGGTAAGATAAAAAGGCATACATCAAAAAAAGGACCAAATCCTACAATTTCTTTCTCCAGTACATATTATGATGTATGTGTATGCCTTTCCAACATAGCATTTACAATATTACAAATTTCTTGTCGATTTCTCCTCCACTTATTATAGCCTTGTAGGGCCAACATTATCTCCGAGGTCACTACTGGCAGGAGGCCAAAACTAGTATGGGAGAAGGCAGAAGATAGAAACAAGAGTGCAAAGTGTAACGCTGAAAAACCCAGTTGGCCCCAAATAGGATCATTCATGATCTTTCCTATATAACATCAACCATTCTGAAAATGCACCAGCCCAATTCCTTTATAATCTCTTCAATTGATTCATTAATAAACTTTTCTTCTGCCACGTATACAAAAAATTCATTAGAATGTTGACCTCAACAAAGATATCTTATGTGTTTACACACACACACACACACACACACACACACAGTATTTTAGAACCAGAAGGTGCCTCCTAGCTCATCTAGGTAATCATGACACATGATTTTACTTGTGTTAATAATGGCATTTTACTGAACTTGAACTGACTGTGTGTTTATCTTATCTAACTCGCTGGATTTTGAAAGAAATAGTTTATTCTATTCTTACTGTGTACCTCTAAGGTCCTAAATAATCAGTGCTAAATATCTAATCATCTGACTGACTCATCATGTATTTCTCCCTTTCTATGTATATATGTCATTAGACAAGTTCTTAGTTACAAAGTCATAATTCTTCTCACTTTGAACTATAACCAGGTAATTTTATTTTAAAAATTGTGCATATCTCAATAAAAATTGTATCATGATTACAAATACCTGCTGTGATGTCATCATCAACAAGATCATGTTCTTCTTCTTGAACTTTAGTTTCAGTCCCTAAGACATCTGGATTAGCAGTTCCGGTCTGAATAGATTCTGCAGTCACTCCAGCTAAAATAAATGTAAAGGTAAAAACTCTGTTTAATAAAATGGAAGAAAAAAGGGGGGAGTATCTTCAAATAATGTGAATTTGTTTACTGCAATCAAACCATCAGAGAAGATGATTAATATCCACTCAGATATATATATATATATGTATCTTAAACATATACATATATAAGCTAATGTAAAAGCTACATGAATGCTTTTTTGCTAGAGTTGTACATTTTAAAATAATGGGGAAATAAAGTATTACTGTGCCAATTTTGCAGATGAGAAAACTGAGATTAAACGACTAGTTCATATCCACTGTTAATAAATGTCAAAGCCTGGATTAAAATACACTACTAGCCATGGTGCTAATTCCTTTCTTTGACTAATATAAAGCAAATAAAAAAAATTAGAACTAGGAACATAAGTACGTATTAAGCACCTAAAATCCTCAATCCATTTAACTAGACCCTTTGAAGGGGAGGGCCATGGGTTCCAGGGCTTCTTTGTGAATAAAGAGTGGCTGATTTAGCACAACTGTTCCCCACCTTTCCCATCAGCTACATAGCTTTTGTACTTTTTTGGAACTCTCCATCATTCCTAGCTTTTCAGCTTTCTTTTTATGTGCTGTCTTCCCCATTAGGCAGTAAACTCTCTGAAGGCAGAGACTGTCTTTGTTTTTATTTGTATCCTCCAGTGCTTAGCACAGTGGATGCTTAATAAAAAATGCTTAATAAAAATTTAGACAGCTACATGTTACAGTGGACAGAGTCCCTGGTCTTAAGTCACAAAGATATTTCCCTGAGTTCAAATCAAGTTTCTGATAACTAATTATAATATATAATATTATATAATATATTTTTATAATTAACAGTATTCATTAAAATATAAATTCAAAATCAGATCCATTACTAAATTTAACTAGTAAAAACATTAACAAAAACTTCAGTAAGAATAAGTAATATGACAGCTCCCTCTTCTCTTTCATCTCATTTCACTTTGATATCTTCTGCTTCTACCTCTTCCTTCAACAATACCTCATGTGATGAGGTGTTCTCTCTGCTAAGGAAAAGACCTTTACATCCACAAGTGTTCCCATTCCACCCCTTCTTTTCCAGTGGAGTTCATGTTTTCCTGTCTCCCTACTGCCTACAAACATGCACATGACTCCCTCACTCTCTCGTCCTCAAAAAGCCCTCCCTCTATCTATCTATCCTTATTAACTATAATAGGACCTTCATTTCCTTTCCTTTCACTCTCTTCTTAACTTTCTAGTCTATTCTGACCCTATCAAAATTACTAATAACCTCTCTTCAAAAAATGTTATTATATACTTAGTAGCCACCATTACCAATAAAAAAACATTTAAATAAATGCATTAAAATTATATGCAAAATCACAAATTCCAAATTATTTATAATTTATTTAAAAATATGTACATTATAAATGTGTGCTAATATAAACATCCTCTGCTTTTGATTTCCCTTTGGATTTGTTTTACTTTCATACATTTTTTCTCTTGTTTTTGTTGCTGTTATTTTTAAGATATAATCATAGTAGGTTTTATTCTTTTTTCTTCTCTTTTTCTTTCTTCATATATTTACCTTATTTTCTTTATATTTTCAATATCTGCCATTTCTAATAACATAATGTAATCCATTACATTTAAATGTTAAAATATATTTGGCCACTTCTAGTCATTGCATTTGTGTTATTTCCAATTATTTTGTCATCATAAACAAAGTTTTCATGAATATTTTCATACATACACAACTTTTTACCCTCTTAATAATACCCATATGGCCAAATCCTAATAATGGGATCCCTAGTTCAATGAGCATAAATAACTTTACAGCTCTTCATATATATTTGCATCTTTTTTTTCTATAAAACAATTCACAGCTGCACTAGCAATGTAATATTAGGCCTATTTCTCCACATTCCTATCAGCACTTAATTTGATCAACTTAAGCCATCTGGTTATCAATTAACCAGGCCATATTTATTTAGATGAGTCCTTAGGCAGCAGAAATAATCTGTAACCAGGACCATACATTTTCCAAAATAAGTCTTTCCTATTTGGTCAAACACAGTGGAACATTTGTTCTAATGCTTCACCACTTTAGGAATGCAGAATTATCTCCATAGTATGATGAGTGCTAAAGTAAGACTTTTGCAGAATATTAATGCTTTCTAAATCACTGTTGTCTCACCAGAAACTATGTTTAGATTATGTGTATGCTCATCTTCTACTAGCTTCATGCAGGTAAGTGGGGGCTTTATCATATTTAAATTATCTAAGATTCTATTCATCTCCTTAACTTCTTATTTTTTAGTTAGACTTATCTAGTTCTGAGAGGAGAAAATTAAAGTCCTTCACTATTATTACTTTGTTATCTATTTCTACTGATATTTCACATAGTTTTTCCTTTTAAAATCTGGAAGTTACAACACTTGATGTATAGATGTCCAGTATTGGTCATATTTCATTATCCACAGTAACACCCAACATAATATAATTATCCTGGTTCATCCCTTCCAATTATATCCATTATAGCTCCAACTCTGTCAGAGGTCATGACTACTATGCCTTCCTTCTCTGGATCAGATAAGGCATATTTTGCTCTAATCTCTCACCTTCACTCTGTGTTTCTCTCATATTTCAGTGTGTTTCTTGTAAACTACACATGGTCAGGTCCTGGTTTTTTAATCCTTTCTGCTATCCATTTTCTTCCCATAAGTGAATTCATCCCATTTAAAATCAATGTCATAGTTACTAGTTGTTCATTTCCATCTATTCCAATTCTCTTCACTGGTTATCTTCATCTTCTCTGTTTCCCCCTCCTCACAGTTTGTCCCCTTCTTCCTTTCTTTGCATTGTACCCATCCTCAGATGTCCAATTTCCTTTGACCAATACCTCTCCAATTCACACCCCTTACCAAAAATTCTCCCTTATTCTCTTCCCTAGCCGTCATAGTTCCAAATTGACCCACTTTTTCAAAGGTTCCTCTCTTGTTCCTTTCCCCTTACCTTTTAATTATTTTCTATTCACCTTTCCAAAAATCCATTCCTTATCCACCTAGCCATGCCCTCCTACTTCTTGATATGAATTCAATTCTAAAAATCCTTTCCCTATATTGTTCTAAGTGTTCCTTCCTTTGTCCCCTCATCTTACCATCCTACCTTTTGATATGTACTCCCCTCCAAGAATTCCTCCCTTTACCTATATGCCCTTGCTTACTTTTCCCTTAACCCATCCTTCCTTATTTCCTTAGTCCCCTAAGAGCACTGCCAGTCCCTCCCTTTTCCCAAATATCATCTCTCCTGTTTTTCTGCACCCTTTTAATTATGTATGTTGTTCTCTCTTTGTGTCAGGTGTGAGAGTAGGGTTCTAGTACTACCAGCCTTTTGGTTCCCTTATGACTTAGTCTTTTATCATTACCTTTGTATGGTTCTTATTGTTGTGAAATTTTCTGCTGAGTTTCGGTGTTTTTCCCAGGAAGAGTTGAAACTTCCTTAGTTCGTTAAATATCCATTTTTTACCTTTTGTAAATTATGTTCATCTTTATTGGATAGGTTATTCATTGTTGTAAGCTCAGTTCTTTTTCGCTAAAAAAATGGTATGTTCCATGTCCTGCATTATTTTAATGTGGTGGTTGCTAAGTCTAATGCTATTCTGACTGTAGCTCCACAGAATTTAAATTGTTTGTTGTTGTTGCTTGTAGTATTTTCTCCTTAACCTGGGAGCTATAGATGATCCTGTACATTTGATAATCCTATGCATTTTCATCTTTGGGTCTCTTTGGTGTAGTGATAAATGGAATCTTTCAATTTTTATTTTACCCTCTGATTCTAGAATTTCTTGGTAGTTTTCCTTGATGATTTCTTGGGAGTACTCTAACATAACTTTCCAGAGGTCCAACTATTCTTTTTATTATTTCTTCTTGATCTATTTTCTAGGTCAGTTCTTTTTGCGATAAGATGTTTCACATCCTGTTCTATTATTTTATTCTTTTGATTTTACTTTACTATTTCTTTTTGTCTTAGAAAACTGCTAGTTTCTCCTTGCCCAATTCTAGTTCTTAATACATTACTTTCTTCTATGAGTTTCTGGAGTTATTTTTCCATGTGTGATCTTTCTTTTATAATTTTGATTTTTTTGTATTGCTCTTATTTTTTTCCTAATTTCTCCTAAGCCTCTCTCATTTGGTTTTTTAGGTCCTTTTAGAGTTCTTCTAAAGGCTCTTTTTGTGCCTGAAGCCATTTAGTACATTTCTTTGCTTTTTTTGATTTAGGCATTTTTATTTCACTGTCCTCTGAGCTTGAATGGAGACCTTCTCTGTCTCCATAATGGCTATCAATAATTGGGCTCTTTCTCCTTTGCTTACTCATTTTTATTTATTTGTTTACTTGTTTATTGTTTTAGCAGCCAGGCCAATAGACTTAATTATTCTCTTTCTGCTGGAGTCCTGAAGTTTCTAGTGTGTTGTGATAAATTACCTCCAGTTTCAGGATTTCTTGCATCTGTTTGTTTTTCCTAGGTTCTATTTAGTTATTCTAGTTTTTTATAGTCTAGGATTGGATGTACTCTTGGTCCTTTATTCAAACCCCAGACTATGACTGATTGTGGGTTCTCCCACACAAAATCCACAGGCAGTTCTGCCACTACAACTGAAAGCAGTATACTGGCAGCAGCCAGGGACTCCACTCTCCTGGGAGTGACCACAGAAGATGTCTTAATCATGAGACACTTTAATTTTTAACCCATGACCTAGCATTCTAAGAAAAAATATATCTAAACTCATCATTTACTACTTCTAAATAATTACTCATTCTATTTATGATTTAAGGGATAGACTTTGATTGCTATCACAAAATTTAAAAATAGCCAATTTAAAAAAAAAAGCTTGGTGATTTTCTACTTTTATTTCCTGTTGTATTTGTATATGACTGGGTTGGCATAAGGACACATATAGCAGGTAAAGTATATGGCACTAAGTAAATCAGTCACTTTAAAATTTGTAAAAATCTAATATTCAAATCATGTTACCTATACCTCTAAAATATAAGAAAAGAGGAATGATTAAGAAAAAATATGTAAAAGAAGATTAAAACTTGAATTGGCAGTATTAAGGAGAATAAAGACACTGGAAGAGTTCTAAGATAAAAGTCAAATCTAATTTTCTCCCACCTCTTTAAGGAAGCCAAAACACTCTGATTATTCAGTTGACAAATTTATCATCAAGATTTTATTAAAAGGCTTTTTTTTTAAGTCCCTGCCCTCAAGAAACTTGTATTTCACTGAGGAGAAACAATATGTACACATATAAGTAAAATATAAAGTAATTTTGCTTACAGATATAAGGGGAAAGTAGCTAGAAGGAACCAGAAGGACTTCCTGTGGGATATAGCACTTGAGTTGAGGAAGAAGGGGTACTAAGAGTCAGAAGAGAAGAAAGTGCATTCCAGGTAAAGGAGACAGCCTGTACAGGCACAGGTATAGGAGATGGCAAGTTCAGCATAAGGGCTCACAAGAAGGCCAGTTTGTGTAGACAACAGAGTTTGAAAAGAAATAATGGATTATATATTTATGGAGGGAGGTTGAAAAAAGACTGTGAAACATTTCAAATACCAGAGCAGTATGTATTTTGTCCTCAGCACAATAACATGGAGGTGACAATTGAAATGATGACTGACAAAATCACCAAGTAAAACAGCACAGGGTAAAAAGAGAAAAAGGTCTTGTACGACACCCACATTTAGCAGATATGACCTGAATGAAGATCCAGCAAGGCAGATTGAGAAGAAGTCAGATAGGTAGGAAGAGAACAAGGAAAGAGGAGTGTCAAAAACCTAGAGGGATGAGAATATTAAGGAAAAACGGGTGATAACAGATTCAAAGGCTGCAGAGAAGTCAAGAAGAATGAGGACAAAGAAAAGCCCATTAGACTTTGAAGTTAACAAGTTTCAATTGCATGATGTGGTTGAAAGTTGCACTTGATTCTAAGATCTTGTTTCTGGAGTAGTCTATCCATTATGCTACTATTTTCTCCTCATCCTATTTAACATAACTGACTTTTCAGTTCGTCATGTCTGGTAATAACTAGTCCTGACTCTGTTTAGATCCCAAGAAAAGACAACTTAGAGCATGTTACAGGGTAGAGCTCCCCCCGCTTTTTTTTGCCCCCCAATGAACACAGATTTGACTCGCTGGCACCCCCTTTAGGCTTTAAGCTACCATTATTTCTCCTTGCTTACAGAAACACTAATCCCCAGATTTCCTACAGAGAAAAGAACAGGGGGGTTATCTTCACTCCATACCATCTCCAAGTGGCATATAATAAATCAGCCTAGTAAGTGTTTAAATTGAGATTTGCTATGAAACAATGATGGGAGATTGGGGGAAGGGGGAGGAAGGGATGATAATATGATGGAGAAATCCAAATTCAAAATGAACAAAAGTTGACTACATTAAATCCGCAATTTATTACAGTTATAATTGTCTGATCTGGTATTTATTTACCTTTTGAATTGTATGAATATTTGCTTCCCTGTCATGAAGTAGTTGCTAGCATTTACTAAACAACAGAAATAAATACAAATAGAAAGCATTATTGAACAGAAGTGCAACAAATAGCTATAAAGCCCCACTGCCCCTGCCCCAATTGAAATGAGTTGGTCATTATGTCAGTAAATAACATGACTTATTTTCAAGTTTTATAACTTGGGAAAGAAGGAAATAGAGAACAATGATGGTCTAGAAAAGAATTATTAGTTATATAGTTATTGGGCCACGGAATGAATCTGAAGGAATCTCAATGATCATCTAACCTAATATGGCAGTAGGAAACCAACAGCCAGGGTGGAGCCAGAAGCAGAGATGAGAGGAAAAAATAATATAATAAAATTACTCAAGGCCCTCTAATTTATACATATCTTTATATAAAAGATCATTCATGATCTTAAGCAACCTGGAAATAGGTAGACTAGTATGTATGTTTGACTTTCAATTTTAAAAACATGAATCCCAATTAACAATATTCATAATATTCCTTCTTTAAATGGTTTTGTGAAGTCAAAATTTAGGAAAAGAAATTTGAAAATTAATTCAATAAATAAAGATATTTCCCTGTAAATGCACCAATACTTCCTTCTCAAACATACTCAGGCTACAGATTATTTTTGTAGATATTTAATTTTATAATACCTGATAATCTGAGTAATGTTAAATGATATTATTCAACATTTATGTTCTGAAATGGCTTCAGTTATATGTAATAAATCAAAATGTTATAGTTTGGCATAGCATTGAAATATGAAACACCATTTAAAGTTGGTTACATTTTTATATTTTATTTCAAGATTAGATGAAAGTAATGAAAAAATGACTTAATTTATTTATTCCACAAGGAATAACTTCACAGGACTTCAGAAAGAGGAAAATGTGTTGGCAGAATATTTATAAAAATGAACAAAGAAATTATATTTCTCATTCTCATAGTAATATAGATTTCTTCTGATACTGAAAAAAACACATCCAAATTTAAAGAATAGAAGGTAATTTTTTTCATCTGATTTTCAGGACTGTAGTTTTTCAGTGGTCCAATTAAAACACAATAGAGGTAACAATTTGATATGAACATTTACTTGAATAAATTGGAATTTAACAAAATAGAGGCTAGAGTGTGTTGAGTGTCTATAGTTTATTTTCAGACAGAAGGTTTAAATTTATTGGAAGCAGATCTCTGCAGTGACTGACCAACACTGCCCTACATTCCCTGCAATCTTTATGACAGACAGACTGCCTGCCTCACATTAATTCACTTCACACCACTCCTATCGATCCACAGCCCGTTCCCTAGTCTCTTTGCACACATTGCCTGTCTGGCTGCCTACATCCACATCAGCACATACACACAAAGGCCACAGAAAGATAACCTTTTGCTTTCCATTAAAGACACAGCATCCATTTTTTCCATCTGTAGTAACATCAGAAGTATAAAATATACTAGTACAGATGTTGCCTGTTAGAAAATTTTTCCTCCAAGAAATTTTATAAATATCTACCATTCAATCTGTGAAGATTCCTAAAACAATATATTTAAAATCAAAGTTTTTTTTATCCAAGACTACAAAGAAATAGAAATTAAAGGTACATATAAAATATCAGCAAAATATACCGTTAAAAATACATGTGCATACATAGAATATGGAGTCTTCAGTCTTTTACAAAGCACAGAAATTACCTTTTCCTATATTCGTGATTTAAAAGAAAAATCATCTCTCTTCTCATGCAAAATACACTTACAGATATTGCTGAATGCAATGAAAAGGCTGAAAAGGCACATAAGGAACAGTAATAAGGTTGGGAAGGGTACCATAGCCATAAAAAATTAATGTGAAAGTAGAGTAAAGCTTTATTCTTCCTCCAAAATAGCTTGAAAATGATCCATGGTAAAAAAATCACATCTAATACTTTTAATTCATAGCATGCACTTTTACACACAGTTTTGTTTGATTTGCAGGCAATCAGCTGACTCAACACCAATTTTGGTTTCAGAAGGCACAAATAAACAAAGATTTACTGTTCAGTCGACAAAGTGTTGTGAAATGAAGGCAAATCTATCTTGACACCAGCTCTAATTCATTTACTGTACTCAAGTGTAGACTTAGAATTATAACCTCCAACTGAGTTAGAAATCCAAATTACAAGTACAAAGGTTTGTGTAACTCACAATAGCATAAAGGAGGTTCCCCTTTTGAACGTGAATGTACATTGGAAATTCTTCATTGGGTTTTATCATTGCTTGGGTTACACAGGCAGAGCTTATACTGTAATGACAGAATAAATACAGCACATTCATTGTATATGTAACAAAGATTTTACACTTGGAAAAAATGCACAAAACATCTGAATACTGGATGAAGTGAAAAACTTCCTCATAACACATCTAATTCATCTTAAGCCTATACTTGAATTTTCTAATATACATTTCATTGTGAATTTTGAACAATTTTCTTTCTTTGCTTATGTGTAATATTTTTAATGGTAAGTGATTTATAATTATTATTCACAATAGCCACCATTTCAAATTATTCAATTTATTCCAAACTCTCTCTCTGCACCTACATGTGTGTAGAGATGTGTTATATGCACGCATACACACTTTCCCCTTAAAAGTACAACCTGCCAGACATTGCAGACTTGCCCTCAGAATAGTGAAAACTGATCAGATTCAAGCACTATCTTAGATCACCATCAACTATCCCACAAATATCTCAGAAAATAAAATTTTAGCAGAGTTTCATGACATTAAAATAGGAGATTGGTTAAAATATATTAATAATGCTATTACAAAATGGTGTAGGTTGTGGCAATGTTATATCAACTATTCACATACACAATCTGATTTGTAGAAAATGTTCAGAAATATTTCTTTTCTAGATTCATTCTCTCTCCAGCCCCTCCCAAGGCCTCCTCATTCTTCTGTCTTTCCTATTACTGTGAAGGATAGCACGTGAACTCTGTTTGGTATTCAGAAGTCTCCATAATTTGGTCCTACCCTACCTTTCCAGTCTTCTTACATTACCCTCCTATCACCCATATTTGTGATTCAGTGACACTGGTCTCCTTGCTGTTCCTTACACAAGAAACTCCATCTCCCAACTCTAGACATTTTCATTGGCAGTTCTGCATGATTAGAATGCTCTTACTCCTCATGACTGAATCCAAGCTGGTTTCCTTCAAGTACAAGATGAAATACCACCTGGACAGGTAAAGGCACTTCTCCAAGGAGACAGAAGTAATAAGCTGCAGTCTGGAATCTGAAACTATGTTCTATAACACCAAATTTAGCATTCAATTCATTGCATCATAGTTCTTAACTTAAATGATTGCATTCATCTTCTCTCATTTGGTATGACTTCTCTGTAATACTCCCTAGTTCCTCTAAGAGGATTTACTTAAAGTATTAGAAGCATTGCTCTAGATATATTTACATTCTGTGGGTACCAGATAGCACTTCAACTAATCATGTCCCAAGAGGAAACTTTTCTCTCTACTGTATCTCTTTTACAAGATATAAAAGCCCTGGCCTTCATATAAATTCCCCTAGTGCTGAGTACTCATGACTTTACTGGGGAGGCCTTTGTTTTGACTCTAACACAGATAATTTTATGAAACAGGCAACTTCCCCTGTGAAGAGATATTTCCAATAATCTTTTTTATTGCATAAAGGATATGTTTGATACTGGTAATATATATACATATATGTTTTTACATTAGAAAAAAAATTCTGTGCTCTATCACAAAGTCTATGTAAGTAAAAATACAATGTAATACTGAGGAATGTACAAATACAAGCATACATATTCTTTAATGTTAACCTTCAGAAGATGTTTAAATCTCTCAGATATAATTTTACACAAGTCTATATTCTCCTTTGTGTTTTGCTTCCCTCTAAGAGGAAAACATTAACATCTCCAAAAATTATAATGATATTATCAATATCCTTTTACAACTTAGAATTACTTTCAATTTAGTTTTCCATTATGAATTTAGATGTTGTACCACGGTACATGTACATTTAATACAGACAATTTTATTATCTATGGTACCTTTAAGCATAAATTACTTCCCTATTTATCTCTCTAGAGAGAATATTTTCCCCCCAAAAGCATGACTGCACCTACATTTTAATATTCTTTTTGAAATACCTTCATGTCTGGTAGGGTCAGTGAAGTGGCTTCAGTACATAAAGTGCCAGCCAGGGAATCAGGGACACTCCTCTTCTTGAGTTCAACTCTGGCTTCAGACACTAAAGAGCTGTATAACCCTGAGGAAGTCATTTAAATCTGTAAGCCTCAGTTTCCTCAGTTGTAAAATAAGCTCTAGGAGGAAATGGCAAACTAGTCCAGTATCTTTCTCAAGGAAACCCCCAATATCATCATGAAGAGTCACACTGAACAACTGAAAAATAACTGAACAACAAGAATGCAGTCAATTTTCAATCATGTGTCTTTGTTTTTTTATACCGAGAATAGGTATCTTTGTATTTTATTTTTTGATATAGGAAGTACCTGCTTTAGGAAAGCCCCTACACCAATACGTGTGTGCATGTCTATGTGTGTGTGAGAGTGAGTGAGTGAGAGAGAGAGAGAAAGAGAGAGACAGAGAGACAGATAGAGAGAGAAAAAGAGAGCGAGAGTGAGAGAGAGAGAGAGAGAGAGAGAGAGAGAGAGAGAGAGAGATTGATTTTTAAAAACCAAAGTAATATCCAATGGAAGTATTACCATTATGGTGAGAGGCTTCCAGTTTCCTTAATTATAAGGTCCAGAACTACCCCTTTCTTTACCATATTCACTTAACTCCTAAGACTAATTATTGGATCTCTTGTTCTGAGTACCCACCACCATCACTCTGGTAATGCTGACTACTATTGTGGTATAATGTTGTCCTTGAAACTACAATATTATTGAAGAAGGAAGTCACCTAATGTGCACGTCTCTACCAGATGAAAACCATCATAAACCCTCTTTTTACCACAGACACACACACCTCCTCTACCATCTGAATATCTGTTCTGTTACTGACAATCTCTGTATTCCCCTCCTGATGAAAGGTTCTTCTATTTCCACCATCTAGCCCTTGCTCTTCATTGCTTTTATCCTATGCTGCCAAAGCTCAATATCTTGTTGAGAGATTTAAACCATGACTATGACTTCTCATTCATTTGCTGTCTGAATATAAATAAAACTCAAGTTCCTTCAGCCTATTACTTCTCTTCTCCCTAATCATACAACTTCCAACTTCCTTCTGCACAGAGAATATTAAAGGATATGGAAAAAAGCTTCTAGCACACTGGGTTAACTCTTAAAAGATTTATAGGAGTATATGGACATGAGCTGCACAGGATGAAAAGATTATAGGTGTACCACTAGAAGAGATCAATGATATCCACTGAAGTTTATGACTCACTTGGTATCCTCCACAATATGGGGTTTTAGGGTTTAAACTGAACATTCTTCCTTCCTCAGCTTTTCATTTTAAAGTCCTTCTGATCAGATTATCATCTAGTTTACAGGCAAAACCAGTCCTACAGGGATGTATTCTGCCCCTAGTCATGAGCCTGGTATTGCAATACCTTGATTTCACATATCTGGAAAATTGAATTCTTATTCAAGATTATCTATGCAAACTATGTAAACTTGGAAAGTCACTCTAATCTCAGTTTCATCAAGTCTAAAATGAGCTATTTAGATATACATGGTCCTTGCTAAACAAAGTTCCCTTCAAATATTTCACTTTCCCTTCTTCAGTTCTTCTGTCTAGAAAATATATTAATATATTCTATATTCCTAAGTCTTCAGCTTCCTTCAAAGAATTTCACATGTCCTAGATTATATTTTTATAGCTTAGGATTGTGTGGAGTGAAATTCTGTGAAGGACTGTACCCCTTCAAGGCAGGAGACTTGATGCTGGCAGAGTTCACGTGGCTTTATTCAGAGGTGGGGGAGGCCTAGAGTGATGAACACTGTCTGGGGATAGACAGCATCCTCACAGGAAGGGGCAAGGGTGAGACGATACTGCCCAGGCATAGCCAGTATCCTCATGTGGGGGGGGGGGGAAATGTATGAAGGGGGGGTGGGTCCAAAGTCTAACATCTCAGAAAGAGTGGGCATTGATGCCTAGGTTTACTCAGATTTTATAGGGATCCAACACAATGCTATCTCTACTTTCCCATCTGCTGTATCCTCCTCCTTCTATCTTCTTTCCTGTGCAAGGATTTATCAGATTGCAACAATTCAGGAAACACTTTTTGAAACATTACTTGGGCCATAGCATCGCAACATTTCTTGTGATATGTAGTCAAGATTATAACTTGTAAATTTTGATATTTCTTTCATAGGAATTAGGTCATCCCTAAACTTCTTCCCATGGGAATAAAAGAAAAAGGGGGTGGTGAAGTCTCTCAGACACACACACACACACACACACACACACACACACACACACACACACACACACCTGCTTGGGGAGGGGGTTTCTTCTACTCTTCACAAGGAGAGATTGATATCTTCTAGTGTAGAGCACCTAACTTCACTATTTTTCTATAGGAGGCTGCCAATCTATGATTACTAATTCTAATCAATATATATTAGGGAATAATGCACAAATTTCATCCCACCCAGGATCATTTAAAAGTTATAAAAGGAGGCCAAGATGGCTGCCTAAATAGGAGCCATCTCACTTAGCTTCCACAAATCTATTCAGAAAACACCTAATATTTCCATCAGACAAGATATCCAATAAAGTATTATAAACCCCAAATTAGGAATAAAAAGAATAAATCAGAAGCTTACATGCAAAGGGAAGAAAGACTGCCAGCAAAGCCAGGGCTAGAGCAGGCAAATAAATCTTTGGAGGGCCACTGAATACTAAGGTACACCTCATTCTCAGATATCTCTCACACTCTCTTCTGGGACACCACAGGGGTTTGGCATAGGAACACAAAGCAGGGCTAACCATGCAACGGAAGCCTATGGTGTGGTCATATAGCACTTCAATATTCTTGGAAGAAAGAGCCTAGCACCTAGCTGGGGTCAGTTTTGTCCCCCAAGAAGTCACCCGAGACAGAGACCAAGGCCAGTGAATTGTGAGTGAATTGCCCAGTGTATGAAGAGGATAAGATGACAATAAAATTAATCCCCTTGGAAACTAACATGTAAGGGGAGGCGAATCAGAAAGTGTGCAAGGGAGGAAACAGAAGCAATAAGCAGCAGAGGTTTGCAAGGCAGAGTCATTTTGGTACCAAGAATATCTAAAAGCTGGAAAACCTATGGATAATTGCCATAGTAAGAGAGGCAATGTGGCACAGAAATATTCCAATGAAAGTCTGTGTATAAGATTAATGCTGGAATAAACTAATAATGAGAAACTATAGGCAAAATGTTATGCCTTAAAAATATATAAATACATATATTTTAAAGTTTGCCCTAATGTGTTAGTTTTAAATAGCAGGCTTCAACTTAATTTTCAACAAGAAGAAAATGGAGAAATCTAGCCTTCTTTTAAGGATATCAAACATCTCCCTAAAACAAAATTCCATCTTGTCAATACCACTATTTCCCTTTTGAATATTATGTCTCTCAAACATAGAATATTATAGCCTATGAAGAAATGAAATTGAGGATCATCCAAAAGAAAATAGAGAGATGCATTCTAGAGATAAACAGCCTACAACATATTATAAAAGAGGAATTCCTACCAAGAAACCATATAAGGAATATCATCATAGAAATGTATGATCAGAAAAACAGAGGGACCACTCTTATAGCTAACCAGCATTCATGCTTATCTGACATCTATAAACTGCTAAGAAAACTAAGGAAAGGTACCAGAATGTTGGCTGCATACTGTCCCCATCACAGATATATAAGAGAATGTGGGCAAGAGTTCCATGTGAAAGAAAAGCATAGACATTAAAATCTACAACACTGAAGGAAGTACTCACAATTTTAAAAATATTTTAAATATCTACAATAGGAATTAGAGTTACAAAGATGAAATAATGTTCAAGAGGTTACAATCTACCAGAAAGAAAATATGGGTAAATATATAAACTCCAAGGGCTTCCTATTGCATCCAGGATCAAATATAAAATCCATTTGATGTTCAAAGACCTGCTTACCCTGACCCAATCTACTTTTCCAGAATTCTTCCACCTTACCCCTATATACTCTGTGAACCAGTGATACTGAACTTGTTTCTAACATTAATGACTCTATCTCCTTATTCCATATATTTTTATTGGCTACCTCCCATGCCTGAAATACTTTCCCTACCTCTTGGTTCCCCTGGCCTCCTTCAAGATATACCTACAATCCCACTTTCTATAAGAAGCCCTCCTGATACTCCTTAATATTAGTGTCTTCCTCTTGTTGATTATCTCCAATTTATCTTACACACACACACACACACACACATATATATATATATGTGTGTATATATATATATAGTTTGTCCATGGCTGTTTGTATGTTGTCTTCCCATTATGTTTTAAGTACCTCAAGAACAGGAAAGGTCTTCTGCTGCCTTTGTATTCCCAGCATTTAGTACAATACCTAGAACATACCAAGTACTTAATAAATGTTAATTGAGTGGTTGAAGTATCGAGCATCAAGTCCAGTTCCGCAACTCAACTCACCTAAATGGTGGTTGTCTAAGTTACCCAATTTATCTAAGCCTGGTTCAAACCATGTTTTACTTTATTCCATTGCCATCAAGCCAACACACATAAATCTTCTCTGTTTCTGCCATTTTCTAGGTCTGGAACAATAATCATATCAACTCTAACTCTGTTTTTGAAGAAGGTATATTGATCTAGTATCCTATGGCACCACTTTGTAATTTTCTAAACAAAAATATGCCTCAGAGGCCACCACTCTCCTATACATGTTGATCCTGCTATTAGAATGTAAGCACCTTGAGAATAGCTACTGTCTGCCTTTGTATTTATATTCTCAGAATAAGCACTTAATAAATAATTTTTCATTTCTTCATTCATATATACAAAAAAAGGAGCAGTCAGACATATGGGAAAAAAACCATGAGGTAGCAGTATTTTGGACTCCAAGAGGAGAGAGTATCTAAAAGAAGGGTAATCAACAATGTCAAATATATTCAAAATGCCTGAGGGCTGAGGGAAAAAAAAAGCAGAGGGCCCAGAATCATCTCTAGATAGTCAATGGTCTATAAAAAAGAACCCTTTAAATCCTTAGCCCCAACAGGGAGCTTCCAAATTAAAAGGCAAAAGGAACACATCCTTATCAAAAAACTATGTCCAGATAAAAGATTATGAGTATATACTTCTGCTCCACAGGTTTTATTTGTTTCTCCCTTCATTCTTAACACCATCAGCCTAAGAAATATTATTTATTTTAAGAAAAGCTACACTTCTCCTGCTAATTTTAGCTCAATATTCAAAAGTTTCTCAAAAGCCAACTTTTCTGCCAGAGAAAAAACAGAATCATAGGCTTCAAGGGAAGAGATCTTAAGTATCAATTCAGCCTAAATCATTATACAGTTTGAAAACTGAGACTTAGAGAAATAAAGTGACTTACACAAAAAGAATACAAACAGAAAAACCAGAATTCAAACCAAGACACACTTCTCTTCCCATTACTCCTCAGCATGCTTTCCCTCTTCATCTGCATATCTAAGAAGTATTAGATTATGTCAAAATTCACTTCAGTTACAATAACTCTAAGGACATCTTTCCTGATCCCCTATTTTAGATAGTCTTCTTACCCCTTCAATATTATCTTAAATTTATTCATCTGTTTGCCTCCTGTGTCCCCCAGTAAAATGTAAGTTCCTTGAGGACAGAGGCTGTTTTTCTTTCTTTCTTTTGTATTTGATATCTAATAGTGCCTGGCACATAGTAGGTGCTTGGTAAATGCTTGCTGATAGACTGACTCTAACAACAAATGTGCTCTCTCCCTCTTCCCCCACTCCCAATTCCACAATACTAATTCCCTACTAGACTTTTTTCATCATGATATCTCATAAGCATATTAAATTCAACATGACCAAAAATGCCTTTATCTTTCCTTCTAAACCTTTCCCCCTCCCTAACTTCTCTAATTCTGTTTCCACCATCCTTCCAATCATTCATATTCCCAAGCTTGATTGACCACCTCACATTTCAGATCCAATCAGTTGTCAACTCCTGTCAAGTTTATCTCCAAAAAACTTCTTAAATCATTCCATTTCTCTCCACTCATGGCCATGACCTGAGTTCACACCTTCATTATCTCTCCCCTGGACCATTATCAGAGCCCCCTAACTAGTTTTCCTGCTTCCATTTTCTCCTTTCTTCAATTCTTCCTCTAGCCAGATGCCAAATAAATATTTCTAAATCAAAACCTTGAGTATGTGATTCCTCTGCTAAAAAAGCTTTGTAGGTTTCCTATAATAGGAACAAAAATAAAACCTTTTATCTTATCATTTAAAATCCTCCATAATCCGACAGCACCCTATTTTTCCAGACATATTTTTGATTCATTTCCCCCTCCCCAACTAACCCCACTGCAAACTCTGTCCAAGTGGGCTTACATGCTGTTCCCCATAGACAAACTGTGTCTTCTTTCATTGTACCTTTGCATAGGCTGTCTTCCCGAACCCATGTGCCTTTAATGCTCTCCCTCCTTTCTAATCCCTAATTCCATTCAATGCTCAGTTCAAGAAAGAGGTTCTATATCAGGCTTTTCCCAGATGGGCCCAGTAGTTAAAATTCCTCATTCTCATTCTCAAATTTGAACCATAAATTACTTTTATGAACTTTCCATGTTTTTGTGTTTATACATCAGTTGGCATGAAATTATGTCATTCAGTTCAATATGCCTTTTTATCATTTAATAAATTTATTATTAATTTGTGACTTCTCACCATCATTGGGGGGCTCAAGGATATATCATTATATACAAAGCACTCCTCTCACTTATGCAACCATTTATATAATAAAAGCATCAATGTAACTAGATTCCAATATCCTTAAAATACAAACTAATATTCATGTTTTAAGACAATGAATACTTAAATAATAAAAACTCCTGATATAAACAAATAGGTAGTTGTATAAAATGTATTCACTTTCACTGAGAAAAAATGACTATGCCATTAAACTGCAGAAGAAATTCACTTTCATATACTGTAATGAGTGTAATGCATTCATAGAAGCATGTCATTATTCCACTACATTACACTGATTAAATCTCACAATTCATTTCAAAGACTATTCATATCTAACCAATGCTTTAAAGCAGAGTGGAGAGTTGAATTAACTTAGAGAACACCAATCATTGCCTATAGCAGAGCTTTTAAAGAATTAACTTATAAACAAAGTTATAAAAGTAATGAAGAATGACCAAGACAAGCACTATACTAGAAATCTATACATAATCAGGCAAGCTACACTGGTCATGAGAAAAACAAATATAAACTTCCAACTCTTCCCATCTCCATCCAAGAAAAAAAAAATGCTTGCAGCAGCAATCTGTCTTAGAACTATTATCTTTAGGTAACCTACAAAAGGGCAGCTAAGGGCCACAGTAGATAGAATGCCAGATCTGGAGTCAGGAAAACCTGAGTTCAAATCTGCCATCAGACATGATCCTGAGCAAGCCATTTAACTCTGTTCTGTTGGCCTCAGTTCAGTTTCCTCATCTGTAAAATGAACTAGAGAAGAAAATGGCAAACCAGTCCAGCATCTTTGCCAAGAAAACTCTAAATGGGGTCATGAAGAGTTAGATATGACTGTATGGAATAGGGCACAGAATATTGGATTTGAGAGACTAGAAGACTAGAATTCAAATCCTGTCTCTTGAACTTAAAAACTGGGTGGTGGTAAGGCAATCATTTAATCCCTCTAGAGCTTCAGGCATATATCAATGGCTTTTCTATCAAGTAAACACATGGGTTGACTTAGGAAAAAAAGAAGCACAAATACAGGACAAATATTGTTCTTATAAGAGTTTTAAAAGAATTCCAAATTATGACATAGTATATTCAAAATAAATGCTTGCTGACTTTGGTATCTATTATTAAAAACAGGCCAAATAATATGACAGTCTATCTGATTTTGTAATACCCCCTTGCTTTCATCCCTTTTATCAAAAAGGGGGGAAATCTAAAGCATACTTATTTAAATTTTTAAATTTTATGTTTCCATACTCTAAGGTAATTAAATCTGTGGCTTTAAAGTACTTTAAATAACAATGCATGCAATAATAAACAAAAAATTCTGTCAGGGGAAGGAAGAAAAGTTAGATTTTTCTATCCAACTGGAAAGTATGAGAGTCAAATAAAATTTATAATTTTGATTAAATATGTCATACTTTTTTAGACATTAATAGCAAGGAACCTCATCCGCTTCCTCTCAGGTATAAGTCTGACTGAGTTTTAGAAGCTAGAAATGGTGATCACTTGGTCAGGATGATTTAATAAACAGTAAGCCATCCAAGACTAACTCCATTTCCTTTTTTGACAGTTACTGGTAGACTGGTAGGGTTACTGATAGAAAAAAGGGATGATGAAGATATAGTTTACTAAATGTGAGCAAAGTATTTTACAAAGTCTCTTGATATCTGTGTTATTCTTGTGAAAAAAGATGAAAGGCTACACAATAATATTATTAGGAGGATTTGGAATTGGTTGAATGCTTAGACTCAAAGCTACAAGTCAACTAGCATTAGTTAAATGATCCAGTATCCACATCTGCTGTTTTTTTTTTTTAAACCTTTATCTTCCATCTTGGAGTCAATACTGTGTATTGGTTCCAAAGCAGAAGAGTGGTAAGAGCTAGGCAATGGGGGTTAAGTGACTTGCCCAAGGTCACACAGCTAGGAAGTGTCTGAGGCCAGATCTGAACCTATAACTTCCCCTCCCTAGGCCTGGCTCTCAATCCACTGAGCCACCCAGCTGCCTCCTGCATTTGCTCTTGAGCTGTTTAACATTTTTTTCAATGACTTGTATAAAGACATGGCTGAAATACTTATCAAAGGTTAGGCATCTACAAAGGTAGATAGAATATAATAAAGTCAGGATGACAAAGTGATGATCCAAAAGCATATCAAAATATTGACCTAAATATAGTAAAAATCTTAAGCTGAGATAAAAATATTAACTTTCCAAATATAAAATGGAGCAGGCAAAACTACAGAGTGTTGATTGTTTTTGTTGTTTAACTCTGTAACCCCAAATGTAGCTTTCTTAACAGATACAGGAGTGGTTGGTTACTTCCTTTTCCAGATCATTTTAAAGATGAGGATACTGAGACCAACAGGGGTAAGTGACTCGCCCAGTGTCACATAGTAGTGTCTGAGGTCAAATTTGAAACTCAGGAAGAAGAGTCTTCCAGACTTCATGCACAACCTCTGTCCACTGTACAACATAACTGCCCCCAGATAAAAAGCAAGTCATATGAAAAAGATCTAGAGATATTAAAAGACTACTACAAGCTCCTTATGAATCAAAAGGGCAGTATAGAAGGTGGGGATGTAATATGTGTTTCAACTACAAAATAATAGGTATAATGTCTATAATCGTAGAAATGTCATTTCTGCCATACTCTATGAAGTATCTTGAATAGTGCAGTCAGTTCTGGATGCCACACTGTAACTGACAAACCAGAAAAGATCTAAAGGAGGACAACAAGGATTAGAAAGGTCTGAGAATCCCAGAAAAGTACATAAAGCATTTGCTGTATGTCAGGCACTGTGCTAAGCAATAGAGATACAAATACAAGGAAGCAAAACAGTCCCTAAAATGAAGAGGGTTTACATGTTGAAAGAAACATATAAAGAGATTGCTAGAAAGGGGAGAGAAGTGGTGAAAAGACAGACATTAAATGGTTTTGAGGCCTTTCCCTGATGAGATATTGCAAAAGAGCACCATAAAAGAAACCTAATTTCTGGCAGAAAGGAAAGCAAGAGGAGGAGGAGGGACTGAGAAAAGCAAGCACTGTGTAGAAGCAGCTAGAAAGATCATATCATATTGCTACTGGTTGAAAGAAATGAGAATGCTTATCTTGGAGAAGAGAATATTTCAGGTGGACATGGTAACTATCTTCAAGTATATGAAGGGATGTCACAGGAAAAAAAAAAAGATTGTTTGCTTAAGCCTAGAGTACAAAACTAGGAATAACAGGGTCAGAGGAAAGCATATTTGTGATTGGTAAAAAGGAAAATCTGCTCAACTACCAGAGCTATCCAAAAGTCAAATGAGCTGGGATGGGAAGGTACACCAGAGGTTTCAAGCAATCCCTGGCAGGTAATGATTCTAACAGATAGCCCCTGAGGAACCTTCCAACATTAAAACTTGTAATTCTATTATTGGATAAAACTATGTGTTGTCCCTAGTAAACACACTAAGAACATCTGCATTTTATGTCTTAATCCTAACTGAGGGTATTTGTGGCAAGAAGTTTAAAAGAAAGTGAGAAGCCTAGTTCTGAAAGCAACATTTTACAATCTTTTAGCCAAAAGCAGTTTCAGGGTGAAGAAAACTAATCCACCTATGGGGTGCTCCTTATGAATTTGAACTGTAAACTTCTGGTGCAAGTATCCTACTTGTTTTTCTTTTTTTTTTTAACCCTTAACTTCTGTGTACTGGCTCCTAGGTGCAAGAGTGGGCAATGGGGATGAAGTGACTTGCCCAGGGTCACACAGCTGGGAAGTGTCTGAAGCCGGATTAGAACCAAGGACCTCCCGTCTCTAGGCCTGACTCTCAATCCACTGAGCTACCTAGCTGTCCCCCTACTTGTTTTTCAATATAATCTCATATACCCTTGTGTCATGGACATAGACAGCAAATAATGGAGAAAAAGGAAAGGAATAGGGAGAGAGAAACAGAGATGAGGGAGAGTATCTGAAACTGTGATTTCATTGGTATAGGAAACTCTATTAATGCAGGTTGACACAATGCTTTTTTAAGGGCAGTTGCCTATCACACTTTAATTCCCCGGGGTCACGAAGGCAATATGTCCAAGACCAGCCCTGAGGTCAGTCTTGCTGACTGCAAGACCAGTTCTACCCATTGCACCATGCTGCCTCTCATAATAACTGAGGATAATAGAAATCAAATGCATGATGGATTGGCTGTATAAGATTTTCTCAATCAGTGACAATCCTAAAAAGAAAATGGACTCTTACTCGACAGCCCTTTAACCATAAAGGGCACAAAAAGAAGAAGCAAAACAAATTTTAACCTCTTTTTCCCCCAGAGACGCCACAGAATGAAATTTTTTATTCATTAGAATATGACTTTAGAAACTATTTTACTAACTAGGATATTAAAAAAAAACAGAACTACTAAATTTACATATATAATCATATATGTGGATAATTAATTCAATGAATCTGATATGCAAATATAAGCTATCACTAAAGTCTGTCCCTATTGACCATGATAAATCTGTTACAAGGAGTTGAATCAAGCATATATTCATCTATATTCACATATTATGACCCATTACAGTTATAGTAAACTAAAAATAAATCCTCAAGATGGGCCTTCATGAGTCCATAATGCAAAATGTTATAGAAATAATAATATATTGAGAAGCCAAAGTTCTATATATGAAGATTATTTTGTTCATTTTAGTATGAAATTGTCAAATAATCATATATACACATTTCAATGGTAGATAAATTAGATATCTTGTCACAATATAGTACAAATCACATTATATGTATATTTTAATGATTTTTCTGAAATAACTTCTTTTTAAAATTTATTGTAAATGTTTATATTATTGTTTGTTTTTAACACATTTGAAGTCAGTGAAAATTATTAAAAAATACTTGTCATTCATGACAGTTATCACTTAATAATCCTTTCACATCAAAGAACACAGTACCCTTTATTTTTCAAAGAAGTTCTTCCACTAGCGTCCAAGAAAGTCAGAGGAAGAATTTGAGAAAGGTTGAGAAGGAGGGGAAACATAGCAGAAATTTCTACAATTGCAGTAAATATGATAGCTCCATTCTTCCCTCTCCTGGGCAGTAAGCAAGGTGCAAAGTCTTTAAGGATTAATCCATGAAATGGAATAGGAAAGGTAGCTGGCAACACTCTACCCATCTATCTTCATTTTGGAAAGCTTGTAGTCACTGCAACATTACATTCAATAGCACTTTAAGAAAAATAAGTCACTCTTCAAGACTAAATGCTCATTTTGGACTTAAGTTAAATATATATTCTTCACTGAGACTTTTTAGATAAAGAGGACAAAAACACTGAAATTCTACAATTAGCTACATTTCATTTCTCTCCCTAGCTGTAGTTTGTCTCCAATTATAATTTTAGCACCCCACACTCTTGTTATAGGACTACCTGAGTAAAACACACCAGTAATTCCTTAGCAGAAAATAAGGAATAAATTTTCCTTAATTGTATATTGAGAATGTGTAGTAATGTCAAAGTATAGTCACTTCTCTACTTGCTATGTCCATTCTTTACTTTTGCCGTAATGATTTAATGATATGTTTTATAGTTTGAGTATTAGAGAATATTGGAAATCATATAATTGATTCATCTGTGCATAATTTAAGTATACTTCATAAAATGCTTTGATTTAACTTTATATAATATACAGTTAAGTTCTCTTAAAAAGAGGCTGTAAACTTATTCAACTTGAGTGGAAACCACCTGCAATGTGCAAAAAGTCATATGTTTTCTAGCCTATAAATATTCTATCTTTCCCCAGTAATAGTTAAAGAAGTTACAAAAGAAAAACAGATCCATATATCACTGATTTAGACTATGGGTATAATTTTTCTACTCCACAAGTAACATATAAGCTCATATCTAAATTTCATATCCAAGACAACCAAAGAAAATCTTTTATGGGATAGACTGTAAACAAATGCACAAAGTTTGTATGTACTCTAAACCATAAAAAAAGAAAATATTGAGTACTGTTATAGACAAGGGATTGGCATTTAACAGACCTAAGGAAAGCAAATCAATCTCAGTCTCTCTGGAATCAAACTAGCTGCTTAAAGCCAATAAAATAATTTTTAATAGGTTATTCTTTCTATTTGAACATTTTAGGTCCAAAACATTTAATTGAATTTGAAAACTGTACATAAAATAAAAGCTCAATCAAATATCAAAATATGTAGTATATTTTCATCAATATCGAATCTAATTTTTAAATGGGTAGCCAATTTCCACAAATAATCATGGCAATAGTTACTACAGAAAAAAATGAAATTAAAAGCAATAATATTTTCATGCAAAAGAGGTATACAGGATTAAGCTTAAGTCTAGCTCATGTTTAGCAGTTAATTTGATATATTTACCACACGAATAAAATATCCAAATAGACATTGCAACATAAATTTTAGTAAAAAAACAATCATGTAATTTTTAAAATAGTATTTTTAGTTCTTTGCCTCTAAAGCAAATAACCTAGTCAAAAGATCTCCATGATTGTGTTTTGTACTAAAGTATTAAAAGAATATAAACATACATATTAAGCAAGAATATAGTGATAATAAAATCAGTAACATAATAGTAATATAATGTTACTCATATTTCAATCAAAATGAAGTTTGTAATTATAAGTAATTATAAGTAATTAAGTAACTATACTTAAAATTTCAGATGATTTTCAGTTCCACATTATGCATTATAAGACACATGCATGAGCACACACACACACACACACATATACAGAACAGGACTATGACAAATTATTCGTATCTGTATTACAAGAAAGCAAATATATTTTTAAAAGCTTAGTAGACACTTGTTCTACTGCAAAGACATGTTTCAGTATTCATGTGCAGTGTTTTGTAAAGCACTTTATTTCCATTAGCATTATGAAATTCTGTTCTTCCGCAAATCAGCTAGAGACTAATGGCACAAATCAATATCATACTCTTCATAGCAACTAATACTGGGTCATTTGTTATAGCAGGGGCCACTAGAAGACCAAAAGGTATATCAGGCATTTCAATTTTGAACCCCATTTTTAGAGAGGTAAAAAGAAGGCATCATAGGTTGAATGAGTTTTATCTTTATAAAATACACTTAATTGGGCTAAAATGTCTCAACTTCTTAAACTAAATATAAAAATGAACATTAAGTCAAAGACAAAGAAAAGGCAAGAAAAACTGACCACAAGGAAAACTGGTTTATGCTTCCCAGGAAATGATGGTATTAGTGGTGCTGAAAATTGAGAAAATATTTGCTGTGGCTACAAAAGATTAAACAATTCACTTCTATGAAGAAGGGGGAAGGAGAGGGCAGTAGGGGAGAAAAGGTAAATTATAGAGAGGCTTTGTGATTATAGAGGTATTCCAAAGAACAAGAAGACCTATATTCCCCAGATGGAGAGACAGAAGAGGTACCAAGACCGGAGAGTCTTGAAGTCCCTGAAATGTTACAAAACTCTTGAATACTAACAGCAAAATCATTTCCATTCTCCATTTCAAAATTCATACTACAATGAAGAAAAATGGTTTGTGCTCCCTTCTATGCACAATTGGAGATGAGACTGATGATTATCTTGATATGACAACTTCCATACAAGACATTAGTCACAGCAGAGACTTATAGCATCAAAGGGACCTGGGGATTCAGGGTGAGAAGGGGGATGACAAGCAAAAGACAAAAGTGACCTCTTATGTAAAGTACCACATGTGATAGTTAGGTATGCTTATATACATTTTGATGAAGAATAATTTACTAAGTACCTCCACTAATGCTCTAAAAGTGAATTTGTCATTGGGGTACTCTAATAACCAAAGTTATGGCATATTTGAAACAAATAATAAGAAACCTAAAAGGATATTGTAAGATGATCTACTCAAATTCATACTGCTTGGAGCAAAAGGATTTTATCAGATAGCTGTGAATGATAGGAAAGAAGTCCCATTGTTACTCCATTAGGGAAGGTGCCAAGCCCAAATCAATAGAAGAGCTTAAAAGTATAAAATACATGACCAGTCTGGACTATTTAAAATTAAGCTCAATAGCTCTGTCTCTGGGAGAAAAGTGAAAGGCAAATCTCTTCCATTCCAATGAATCACTAGCATTTCACTGCCATACCCTTAGACAAAAATAATCAAAATATCTATAACACAAAGCTGTTTTTGTTCATACCCAGGTCTTAAATGACTACTTTTCCTTGTTAATCATACTGAAAAAATCACTGAAAGGTTATTTTGAAATTTCTAAACTAAGAAAACTTCAATGAGTTGCCAACATAGATTATCAGAAGCAAACAAATTAAGACTGCTCTTCACGAACATCTTTTCCTTTAAAAACAAACAAAAATTCATTATATTACATTATGAATATACAACTACATTAGAACTACATTAAAATATCACTTACCTACAACTGAATCAATTTGAAGAAAGAAAACTAAAATGGCCTCCTTGCTCACAAAGAAATTGTTATAATGGTCATGCATTAAAACTCAAGTACTTTGCTTATTACAGATTCCCCAAGGCCCTTCTTAGAAACTTGTAACTTGCAGAACTATAAGAAGTTTGATTGGTTGGTTTCACTGGGCAGAATCAGAATATATCAGAAGCAACAAATTAGAGACTACAAGAAAGAAGAACAAAGGAGCTAGCTAAAAAAAATAAAATTAAAAAATAAATTATCCCACCTAAATCTTGACCTCCCCTTAAATTCTCATTTCTGTTGATGTTACAGCCATCTTCCCAACCACCTGTATTCATATTGTGACTGATCTTTGATAATTCGAACTCCCCAACACTCTTCCCCATATCTAAAGAGTTACCCAAACTTATAATTTTCTTTCTAATTACTCCCCTATCCATCACCATTTCAGATTCACTGAAATTATTCAGATTGAAGCCTTCATTTCTGCTACCTAATCCATTATAATAATTTCTGAAGTGATTTAACTGAATTCCACCTATCCCCTCTTCAATCAATATGTCCAATAATCAGAAAAGGAAATTGAACATACGATTTTACATATTTTTTATTTTTACTACTTATGTTACTCTTTTATTCAAAAAATATCAGTGTTGTCCCATTGCCAAAGATTAAAATATAAATGACTAATCCTGACATTCAGGGCCTTTCAACCTTTACTTCTAGCCTTAACTCCTAATATTCATTTTTAATATACTTTATAACAAATGAGTAGCATGAGGTAAAGGATAGGGCAATTAACTTGTGGTTAGGAATAACTGAGGTCTAATCCTGCTTCTGATGATTACTTGAGGATTATTGGCTATAGGCAAGTTATTGAAATTCTCAGGACCTCTCTTATCTCATGCATAGAATGGGAACAACAGTATCTAGAGTACCAACTTTCCATGAAACTCAAATTAGAAGAACTAATGTAAAACCTTTTCCAAAATTTAAAACTGCTATAATTACTACCTCTAACAACCTATGCAATATTAAGCCACTTAACCTCTCTAAAACTTCAGTTTCTCCATTCATAAGTGGACTAGACAAGGTGATTTCAAAGATCCAATTAAGATAAAAATCTGAATCTATGAACACTTTAAAGTACATAATCCTTAGGTTTATTTTACAAATGATCAATCAATAAACATTTATTAAGCATCTGTTCTATGCCAGGCACCGTGCTCACTACTAGGTATACAAAAAGAGGCACAAAAGAGTCCTTGTCCTCAAAGAGCTTACAGTCTAATGCGGGAGACAACATGAAAACAAATATATACAGGATAAAATAGAAAATAATTAACAGAGATAAGGCACTAGAATTAAAAGGGGTTAAGAAAAGTTTCCTGTAGAAGGAAGGGATTGTAAGGAATTCAAGATAGTCCGAAAAAATACCCAGAGCTGCAAGATGGAGTATCTTGTTCATGGAAAAGCTAAGAAACCAGTATCACTAATGTACATATGCTGGAAAATAAGATGTAAGAAGACCAGAAAGGTGGAAATGGGCTTCATTATCAGTAGTTTTCATTACCAGTTATTTTGAATAAGAAATTGTTTTACATTTTATCCTAGAGGCAAAAGGGAGCCACTGAATTGGTGGCAGTATGATCAAATCTGAATTTCACAAAAATTAATTTAATGGCTGAATGGAAGACATAATGGAGTGGGAAGAGAACTGGCAAGCAAACTCAACAGTGGGGTACTGAAATAATCTAGGGATGAGGTGATGAGAGCCCACACAAGAGTGGTAGCTGTGTCAGAGGAGAAAAGGGAATTTATATAAGAGATTCTACAAAGGTGATATTGGCAGACCTAGGCAAAAGATGGAATCAGTTGGTGAGAAATAGTGAAGGGTTCAGGATGATGACTTCTAGTCAGACATCAAGTCAGAGGGTCTAGGAAGATAGTGTTAACCTAGACAGCAATAGAGAAGGGTAGAAGAGTGGGAAGATTTAGAGGGAAAGATAAAGAGCTCGATTTGGGGCATGTGAAGTTTGATGTTTATTGGGCATCCAGATATTTGAGATAAAAGATTAGAGATTAGCAGTTCTAGGTTAGATAGATAGATCTGAGAATCGTCAGCAAAAAGATGGTAATAAATCTATGAGAGCTGATCGAATCACCAAGTGAAACAGTATAGAGAAAGAAGAAAAAAGGGCTCAAAAGCCAGAGGGATCCCAGTGGTTAGAGAGAGTGTTCTGGAGGAGAATAAAGAAGCAAAAGAGAAAGAGAAGTACTAGTCAGGTAATATGAGAACCAAAAGAGAGTGGTATTCCGAAAACCTAAGAGAGAAGAGAAAATCAAAGGAGAAGAGAATAGTCAGTAGTGTCAAAGGATGCAGAGGGGACAAGGAGAATGAGGGCTGAGAAAAGGCCAGTAAAGCTGACAATTAAGAGATCATTAGTAACTTTAAAGACAGCCATTTCAGTGGAATGACAAGACTAGAAGCTGGATTAGAAGATGTTAAAAAGCGAAGGAGAAGAGAGAAGTGGAGGCACCTATTATAGATGGCCTTGGAAAAAAAGATACAGGATGATTGTTAGGAATGTATCAAGTAAGGGATTTTTTCATGATGGGGAAGACCCAGGCATATTTGTATGCAGTAGAAAGTCCACTAGTAGAGAGGGGGAGATTGGAAATAAGGGAAATACTTGGGATGACAGAGGGGATGATTTGTTGGAAGAGATGGAATGGAATGAAATCGATTAACAAGCAATATACCCTAATAAGTAGAGGTGATTAGTCTTGAAAATAAGTAAGTTCATTTCAATACAAGGGATACAGTTGTAAAGGAAGAAAAGACAAAAGGTATCTGAGTGATTTGAGAGGAGTAAAAAGGTGGAAGAGGGAGATCAAAGCAACAGCCTCAATTTTTTCTGTAAAATATGAGTTAAGGTTCTCAACTGAGAGAATGGTAAGAAAGTAGCCATGGAAGCTTTGAAGAAGGATGAAAAACTTTGGAGAGCTTCTGTAGAGAGTGGGATAGTGAATTAATAATGGAGGTATAATAGGACTTGACAGAAGCAAAGAGTTGAAGTTATGTGATATAACATATATAGTAGATACAATCAATGTGGTTACCTCATTTTCTCCATGAAGGCAGCAAATGGTGGAAGGAATCCAAGGTTAAATGATCTTAGCTGAAGTTTGGCTGGGCATAATCAATGATATGATAAGGAGGCCAGGGATTCAAGAGAAGAGGATAGGGTAGAGCTGAAATTGTTCATCAAGGGATGCTGGGAAATGAGAAATAAAAAGGAATACACCTTCTATTCAGCAGCACATAGTACTTTCACAAAGATAGACCATGTAATAGGGCATAGAAATATGGCAAACAAATGTAAAAAAGTAGAAATAATAAATGTAAACTTTTCATATCATAATGCAATAAAAATATTAATTAGTAAGGGTACATGGATAGGCAAATCAAAAACTAATTGGAAACAAAATAATATGATTCTCCAAAATCAGTTAGTTAAAGAACAATTCATAGAAACAATTAATAATTTCATAGGATAGATTGAAAATGATGAGAAATCCTACCAAAATATGTGGGATGTAGCCAAAGCAGTACTCAGGGAGAAAATTATATCCTCGAGTGCATATATTAACAAATTAGGGAGGTCAGAGGTCAATGAATTGGGCTTGCAAATCAAAAAGCTAGAAATTGAACAAATTAAAAATCCTCAGATTAAAAGAGATACTAAAAATTAAAGGAGAAATTAATAAAATCAAAAGTAAAAGAAATATTGAATTAATAAATAAGATCAGAAGCTGGTACTTTGGAAAAACAAATAAAATTGACAAAGTACTGGTCAATCTAATAAAAAAAATGAAAGAAGAAAACCAAATTAACAGTATCAAAGATAAAAAGGGATACCTCACCTCTAATGAAGAGGAAATGAAGGCGATCATTAAAAAATATTTTGCTCAATTACATGGCAATAAATATAGAAATTGAGATAATATGGATGAATATTTACAAAAATATAAATTACCTAGATTAATAGCAGAAGAAATAGAATATTTAAATAATCCCATGTCAGAAAAAAAAAATTGAACAAATCATTAAAGAGCTCCCTAAGAAAAAATCTCCAGGATCAGATGGATTCACAAGTAAATTCTATCAAACATTCAAAGAACAACTAATCCCAATACTATACAAACTATTTGCCATAATAAGCAAAGAAAGAGCTCTACCAAATTCCTTTTATGACACAATATGGTACTGATCCCAAAGTCAGGTAGATCAAAACCAGAGAAAGAAAACTACACACCAATCTCCTTAATGAACATAGATGCTAAAATCTTAAATAGAATACTACCAAAAAGACTACAGCAAGTGATCATGAGGGTTATTCATTATGATCAGGTGGGATTTATACCAGGAATGCAAGGATGGTTCAATATTAGGAAAACTATCCACATAATTAACAATATCAACAAGCAAACCAAGAAAAATCACATGATTATCTCAGTAGATGATAAAAAAGCCTTTGACAAAATACAGCATCCATTCCTATTGAAAACACTGAAGAGTATAGGAATAGAAGGACCTTTCCTAAAAATAATAAATAGTATACATCTTAAACCATCAACAAGCATCATCTGCAATGGGGATAAATTAGAAGCCTTCCCAATAAGATCAGGAGTGAAACAAGGATGCCCATTATCACCTCTATTATTCAAAATTGTACTAGAAACACTAGCGGTAGCAATCAGAGAAGAAAAAGAAATTGAAGGTATTAAAATAGGCAATTAGGAGACCAAGGTATCACTCTTTGCAGATGATATGTTCTACTAAAAGAATGCTAGGGAATCAACTAAAAAGCTAGTGGAAATAATCAACAGCTTTAGCAAAGTTGCAGGATACAAAATAAACCCACATAAATCATCAGCATTTCTATATATTTCCAACACATCTCAACAGCAAAGGTTAGAAAGAGAAATGCCATTTAAAAATCACACGAGACAATATGAAATACTTAGGAATCTATCTACCAAAACAAACACAGGAATTATACAAATACAACTACAAAACACTTTCCAAAAAATTAAAACTAGATCTAAACAATTGGAAAAACATTGATTGCTCATGGGTAGGAGGAGTTAACATAATAAAAATGACCATTCTACCCAAATTAATTTACCTATTTAGTGCCATACCTATCAAACTACCAAAAAAGTTTTCTAATGAAATAGAAAAAACTACAACAAAGTTCATTTGGAAGAACAAAAGATCAAGAACATCAAGGGAAATAATGAAAAAAAAAAACAAAAACATGATGGAAGGTGGCCTAGCAGTACCAGATATTAAAATGTACTATAAAGCAGTAGTCATAAAAACAATATGGTACTGGCTAAGAGACAGAAGGGAGGATCAATGGAATAGACTTGGGGTAAATGACTTCAGCAAGACAGTCTATGATAAATCCAAAGAACCCAGCTTTGGGGACAAAAATCCACTATTTGACAAAAACTGCTGAGAAAATTGAAAAAACCATACTGTTACATCTAGAACTAGATCAACATCTCACCCTACACCAAGATAAATTCAGAATGGGTTAATGACTTGAATATAAAGGAGGAAACTATAAGTAAATTAGTTGAACACAGAATAGTATACTTGTCAGATCTCTGGGAAAGGAAAGATTTTAAAACCAAACAAGAGTTAGAAAAAGTTACAAAATATAAAATAAATAATTTTGATTATATTAAATTAAAAAGGTTTTATACAAACAAAACCAATGCAACCAAAATTAGAAAGGAATCAACAAACTGGGAAAAAAATCTTTATAACAAAAAATTCTGACAAAGGTCTAATTAGTCAAAAATATGAGGAGCTAAATCAATTGTACAAGAAATCAAGTCATTACCCAACTGATAAATGGGCAAGGAACATGAATAGAGAATTTTCTGATAAAAAAAATAAAAACTAACAATAAACACATGAAAAGCTCTTATAATTAAAGAAATGCAAATCATAACAACTCTGAGGTACCACCTCACACCTGGCAGATTCGGCTAACATGACAGCAAAGGAAAGTAATAAATGTTGGAGGAGATATGGCAAAATTGGGACATTAATGCATTGCTGGTTGTGAATTGTGAGTTGTGAAGTGATCCAACCATTCTGGAGGGCAATTTGGAACTTTGCCCAAAGGGTGCTAAAAGATTGTCTTCCCCTTTGATCCAGCCATACCACTGCTGGGTTTATACCCCAAAGAGATCAAAAGGGAAAAGACACATACAAAAATATTTATAGCTGCACTCTTTGTAGTGGCAAAAAAACTGGAAAACGAGGATATGCCCTTCAATTGGGGAATGGCTGAACAAATTGTGGCATCTGCTGGTGATGGAATACTATTGTGCTCAAAGGAATAATAAACTGGAGGAATTCCATGTGATCTGGAATGATCTCCAGGAATTGATACAGAGTGAAAAGAGCAGATCCAGGAGAACATTGTAAACAAAGACTGATACATTGTGGTATAATCAAACATAACGGATCTCTCTACTAGCAACAATGCAAGGATCCAGAGCAAGGTTGAGGGACTTATGAGGAAGAAAACTAGGCACATTCAGAGGAAGAACTGTGGGAGGAGAAACACAGAAGAAAAACAAATACTTGAACATGTGGGCTGATGGGGATATTATTGGGGATGTAGATGCTAAATGATAACTCTAGTCCAACTATCAATAATATGGAATTAGATCTTAATCAATGATACATGTAAAGCACAGTGGAATTGTGCATCAGCTATGGGGGTGGAGGTGGAGGGGCTTGGGGGGGAGAGAAAGAATATGAAAGATGTAACTATGAGAAAATATTCAAAATTAAAATTAAAATTAAAAAAAAATTTAAATAAATAAATGACTGGACAGATAAATAAATAAATGGGTAGGTGAGTGAATAAATAAACAAACAAACAAACAAACAAATAAATAAATGAATAAATAAATAAATAAATAAATGAATGAATGAATAGATGAATGCTATTTATCACTAGACTCGAATACAGTAATTTATACAGACTAGGATTTAAATTGCATTTATTAAACAAACACTACATAACTGAAATATATTCTTCTTTAAAATAGACCCCAAATGAAAGCAAAGGAAGATGATAAATGTTGGAGAGGATGTGGCAAAATTGGGACAATAATACACTGCTGGTGTAGTTGTGAATTGATCCTACCATTCTGGAGGGAAATTTGGAATTATTCCAAAAGAGCTTTAAAAGATTGCCTGCCCTTTGATCCAGCCATATCACTTGCTGGGTTTTTACCCCAAAGAGATAATAAGGAAAAAAGACATGTACAAAAATATTCATAGCCTCACTCTTTGTGGTGGCAAAAAATTGGAAAATGAGGGGATGCCCTTCAGTTGGGGAATGACTGAATAAATTGTGATATATATTGGTGATGGAATACTATTGTGCTGAAAGGAATAATGAACTGGAGCAATTCCATGTGAACTGGAACGAACTCCAGGAATTGATGCAGAGTGAAAGGATCAGAACCAAGAGAACATTGTACATAGAGACTGATACATTATGGCACAATCAAATGTAATGGACTTTTCTACTAGTAGCAATGCAATGATCCAGGACAATCCGGAGGGACTTAAGAGAAAGAAAACTAGCCACATTCAGAGGAAGAACTGTGGAACTAGAAATTCGTTAGAAAAATATATGATCGACCATGTAGTGTGACAGGGATGTAATTAGGGTGTTGATGTTAAACAATAGCTCTACTGTAAATATGAATAACACAGAAATACGTTTTGAACAATGATACATGTATAACCCAGTGAAACTGCTTGTTGGCTCTGGGAGGGGGAAGGAGGAACCTGGGGGAGGAGGGATCATGAATCATGTAACCACAGAAAAATACTCTAAATAAAAATAAAAAAATAGTCTCCCCCTCCCCCCGGAAAAATATTTTCTGCAATCCTGGGCCTTGGAGGAGAAGCTAAATTTCTTTCAGTAATTCTTTTCTCTGCAAATATTCTTGCAAGTATCTACCATCCAACAAATGTTTTAAGATTCAAATTATTTTTACCAACTAAAATATATTTTCCACTGCTATTTCTTGCCATCTGTAGCATGTATACGTGTATATATATTCTCTTTATTTTTATCCATCCATATATGAGTTCAGAATGACCATTACCTTAGAATCATCAAAAAATGATTTCAACTTCAAGTTAAACAAGTAGGTAATACAGTGTGGCTTACTGAAATTTAAACCTGAACATTTACTAGATTGGTTTTCATTGAACGAAGAAATCCTGCTCTGTATCCCAAGAAAGGGAGAAAGAAAAAAATAATCCTAACCCTAGTAACCCTAACACAAAGGAAGCTAAAAAGGCAGACAACAAGAACAAAAGGCTATGTTTTCTGACATCAATATGTATTCAGTATTATGCTCTCTATTTCTTTTATAAATATCTGAGTTAAACTAAAACATACAGTTAGCATCTATATCATTCATTACCATAAAAATTCACAAATGAATGCTTATTAGAAGAAATGTTTATTACATTTAAAAATGGCTTACAAATATTTAGAGACAAAATAAAGGAAAAGATGGGCCACTATGAAAAGGCAAAATACAAGTTATCAGAAATTATTGTGTTTGTAGTCTTACACCCTCTTAGGTCTCCAAGCACGACTGGAGAAAAGCAAATGGGAGTGAATCATCATTATTTACCTTATAGTAGTCCCTATAAAGAAATGCAAGACAAAGGAAGCAGTAGTGTATAAACTAAAAAGTAACCAACTTCATTTCTTAAAAGGTAAAAAATGTTTTGTGAAAAGTTCTAATATGGAAAATTAACAAATATTTTAAATACTCAATAACTATGCTATAAAAGATAAGAAAGTCAAATAACATTATTTGACTTCTAACATACTACATTCAAAATCTTTGATCTTCACACACATGTACACAGAGACAGAGTTAACAAACCTAAGTACTTTAGTGACAGAACAACAATTTATAAGATAAAAAAATTAGCTCTTTTAATCCTTTAAAAGCAACTTTGAGCATGGTGCTCAATAATCATGATTCTTGAAACATTAAATACACAAACTGGTCAACATCATGTGATTATAATTACAATGAATAATTTTTTAAAAGCTACTATAAGACAAAAATTAATGGACAGGTGAAAAAAAAAGTATTCATTAGGTGCCAACTATGCTCAAGAAACTTTGCTGAGCATTGAAAATACAAATATAAAAGCAACAGGGTCCCTACTTTCATTGAACTCACTTTCTAATAGAAAGAGACAACATTGATAGGAAATTTCAGTTCCATTTCTTTATAACACAAGTTAGGTAGAAGGGGAAAAGCTAGATGGCTCAGTGGATAGAGTGCCAGGACAGGAGTCAAGAGGTCCTGGGTTTAAATCTGGCTTCAGACACTTCCTAGCTGTGTGACCCTAGGCAACTCCCTTAATCCCCAACTGCCCTACCCCTTGCTGCTCTCCTTAGAATTGATACTGAGAGAAAATACAATTTTTTTAAGTTAAATGGTAAAGCTCAGTAGCCTTTAGAGAGCAACAGCAAAAAAAAAATGATAATTCATCCTCTTTAGCATCATTTTGATGACTAAAACCCATATCTATTTCTAATCTGGAATCATTTGGGGTCAAGAACTTTCTTTTCTTTAACTGTAATAGCTGTGATAGCTAGAGAGCTGCAAGGCAGTTGCCAGGCTGAATTTCCTCTAGGGTTGCTTGCCTAGACTAATACTGCTTAAAATTTCAGTAAGAATTCTGAGACATCCTATACTTAGGCCTAAGTATCTTTCTCCAAGAAACCTCCCTTTTCCTAGGTAAACAACTCCAATTCCTTCTACTTTGAACTCATAGACTCTCACCAACCCGGTAGGCCTCTTCTAGTCACTCTCTAGCTTATCTATGTCTATTTTAAATTGCAGCCCCAAGAATGAGATGATATTCCACAAGGGGTCTGATAGAATAGAAAAGGACTATTGCCTCCTCATTCATGTTAGCAATGCTTCTCTTCACATAGGCCTGGACTGGACTATCTTCTAGACTTCCACATCACACTTCTAACATTTGATTAAACTTCACTATGCCCCCGAGTTCCTCTTCATACAAATTGCCCATGTCTAACCATTACCATCTCATGCTGTACTTGTGGAACTTGGGTTTTTTGTTTTGTTTTTAACCAAGCATACAACTTTATATTTTTCCCTAATAAAGTCCATCTTCTCAGATCAAGCCTAATATTAGCTTTAACATATCACGACCATGCCAGCTCCTCTCACCTTTCTCTTCTGGTTTTATGTCATCTTCAAACCTGACGAGCAAGTTATATAAACCTTTATCCAAATTGTAGGGAAAAAAAGGTTAAAAAGCACAGATCTTTGGAACTGTCCACTGGAAACTTGCCAAGTTAATAGGTGACTATCAATATAGTAAAGTATATTCTGATAACAAAACCAACTGTTTCTCCATTCACTGATAATAAACTCAAATGTTTTCTACTGTATTTCCCTGTTTTGGTCTCTGGATTTCTATAAAAGCATGCCATCTTACTATTTAGTGCTTTCAAACCATTTGATCTATCTTAATTTCTTTTGACTAATATATGCACATCAAGAGCTATAGTCAAGTCACAAGTTTCATGCCACCTTATGGATTTCCTTTTCCTTATGTCTAGAAAGCCAAATTTGCCTCCTTGTTTTAGAACATGTCATTTCTATTTCATAGTGTCTAAACTTTGAACATTTCTCTACGAACACCTGAGGATATAGATGGAATAAAAATCAAGAACTAGGATTACAAATAAATATAGAAAGACTTACATGAGATGAGGCTTAATAAGAGACACAAAACCCAAGAGCTACATATGGAATAAATGCAACCATACTTAAAAAAGAAAAAAGGCAACTTAAAAAGGACACAGAACCAATGTACTATTAGTTTTCTGTCATTTATTTGGGCCTATGGTGTTAAAGGGAAGGAGTTTTACATAAGATTCTATTCCATATTTTGAGGGTTTGTGTTTGTTGATTATTTTTAATTTTAATAAACCTATATGGTCTTGATGAAGTACAAAATACAGATAATCTGACTAATTGTCCTCACTTAGATGAAATAAGAAGAGAAGTTAAAGGAAGACTATTTGATCACAAATTATAAAGGTGTTTCAAAGCACTACATTTTCTTTTAGTTTCTGGTTGTAATAATTAAAATTGGGTGGCCAAATGTAATAGTTAAAAATTTTTTTGACAAAAATAATAATGGTTAAAAAAAGAATTGTGGTTACTGTATATAATTAACTTCTTAAGTCAAAATGTTGTTAGTAGCTCTTAATAATTTAATTTAATATGAATTTAGTAAAAAGTTGTGATACATGATTTTGGTATAATACAACTGAACCAAAAGAAATGACAAATAAGATGATTACAAAAAATCCTGGAAAGACTTATATAAAGTGATGAAATGTGAAGTGAGCAGAAATAGAAGAAAGTTACACACAGTAACAGCAATAAAGTATAATGATCAACTGTGAATGAACTATTATCAGCAATGCAAGAATCCAGGGTAACTTCAAGAGAATCATGACAAAAAATGTTATCCATCACCAAAGAAGGAACTTAATCTGAATGCAAACTGAAGCATATCATTCTGCACTTTATTTCCTCCATGAATCTTTCTCTAGCATTAGTGATATGTCTTCTTTCAGAACATGATAAACATGCAAATATATTGTATGATAATGTAGTATGTTATCTGCTGTCTTGGGAAGGAGGATAGGGAGAAGAGATACATGGATCACAAAATATCAGAAAAAAATTGAGAAAAATAAAATATAAATAAATACAATAAGAATGGCCTGGGAATTACCAGGAAAAAGAACAAAGATATCATTTGGTTACAGATTTCTACAATCCAGCATTCCAAGGTCTCACACATTTTTTCATTAATAATAATTTAATGTCATTCCAAAATAACTACTAAGCATCTAATATATATAAGATTCTGTGTCAGTCACTGGGGAATAAAAAAATGAAAAGTAGCATAGTTCCTGCCATTAAGGAGCTTAACAATTCTAATGGGGGTGACATTTCACATAAACAAATGTGGATGATACAAGGCAGAATATAGAAACAAAGAAGAGCTCCAAAGTAATATAAAATAATTTGAGAAGAGAGAGATCACCATGTGCTGGATCCAGGAAGATGAAGAAGTCAACAACTTAGCTAAAATTTGAAGGAAAAACAATTTTTCAATATGAACACTGAGGAAGGAACATATTCCATCAAGAATTCACCAGTACATAGGGCTTTCAGTTTTACAAAATGCTTTTCCCATAATAACTCCAAGAGAAAACAATTATCCTTCCTATTTTACAGAGAAGGAAACAGATTCAGGGAATAAAAAATGTCCAAATGGTCTCACATCTAATAAATTCCATAGTTGGAATCCAGTTCCAAATATAGACTATGTGACTACAAGAAGTTAGGAAAGTACTAGATAAGAACATGGAAAAATAAGCTTCATAAAATCCTAACCAAGGATATACAGAAATGAATATTGCATCAATAATCAAGACTTTTTGTTTCTATCTCTCTTTTTTCTAAGACTGTTTCTTTGGCTTGATGTATATTTCTTAAAATTTTCCTACCTAATAAAGTATTTTTTTGAATATTATAATTTAAGTACTTATGTGACATCTTGGTTTTGTGGAACACATGATATGATATTTTTGTATTAAAAATTATTAATAAACACATACAGAAATTAATGAGTTTATAGTAACATAGGGAATAGTACATAGAAGAGTAACCTTAAAGACAGGGTTCAAGTCATATCTCTACCACAAAGTAGGGGTGAAATCAAGGCAAATCACTTAATCTCACAGTGCAATAAGGCAGTTAAGATTGTCATTAACAGCCAAGTTATCTACATCAATGGAGAAAGTTTCCAAATGGGAGTTCTCTATAGAATGTAATTGTTAATGCTGGTAAAAAGAAAAAAAAATGTTTTAATTGCAATTGGTAAGATAAAATTTTAGAATCAATCAGCTATTTAGAAACTATTACTTAACACTTCCTTCATATATCTTCCTCCAATGCATTGAGATGACATTGAGGTAACTGTGTTTTTTCTCTTCTCAGTACAGTACATGGTAAAAAAACAAAAACAATCAAAAAAAAACTGCTGAGGCTCTGGGACTTATACTGTGTGACTACAATAGCACTGGTGGGTGATATCTGTATAGTGTTTTTACTATTTGCCTTACATATATTAGCTCATTTGATATATCAACCAATAAGCAATTAAGTACCAACCAGAACCCAGGCACTGTCCTAGGCACTAAAATTATAAAGACATAAATAAAAACCAGTTCTCAAGAAGTGTATATGCTCTAGGAAGAGATAATAAATATGTAAACACATAAACAAATGCAATTTAAGTATATAAAAAATACTCATGTAGGCACTAGTAACTTGGGTGACTAATAAAAGTCTCATGTAAAAGGTAACATGTAAGCTGGGCTTTAACACGAGAAGAACCACAATATAAGAATACCTCAAAGGACCACACTGCATCAATTTGCTTAGTGCGTTTTTTAATCCATAAGGCAAAGAAAATATATGTGCTGGGATGAACATTTTTATTTTAAAGCAAAATCATAACTGTTCTGTGTCAATTGATGGGTCTGCTCCTTCTGAAGAGGAGAGAGTATACTTCCTAGCTTATGCAAAGGCACTGATACAGAATATGGGAAATGGAGTGTCGTGTGTAAGGAACAGTCAGCCAAAACACCAGACCCAAGAATTCATGGAAGAGAGTAATATGACAAATATTTAGGAGACAGATTATGAAGGGATTTAAGTGATAAACAGATATGTCTGCATTTGATTGTAGAAGTAAAAAGGAGCCTTTAGAATGTTTTGATCAAGGGTATGACATTCTCTGAACCCTTTTAGAAGAACCATTCTGGCAGCAGAGTAGAAAGTTGAGACAAAAAGAACAATTAGTATACAATTGCAGTAGTCAAGGTAATAAGCGAAGAGGGTCTAAACTAGGAGTGTGAGTGAAAACAAGGGAGAACATGAAAGATGTCATGAAGGTAGATTCAAAAGTGCTTGACAACTAATTGGCTACATGGAAAGAGGAAAAGTGAGAAGTTTCAGATTGATTACTTGGAGGATACAAACTTGGAGGACTGAAAGGGATGGAAAAATTAGGGAGTAAGTCAGATACCAAATTAGCATTCATTAAGTACCAACTATGTGCCAAACACTGGACTAAGGGCTGAGAATTCAAAAAAAGGGGTGGGGACAAAAAAAAAAAGAGTCTTTTCAAGGAGGTCACAGTCTGAGATTTCTAGAGGGCTTAGTTTTCTAATACACTCTTCACCCACAGATTAGGACCTACCTCATTAGTCTCATCAGTACTTCATATTCAAATTGTCTTTCCTCCCAAGAACTACAGGCCATATTCAAGGCACATTCCAAACACCTCCTTCTATTATAATCCCATTTTCTTCAATGGAGCCATTATATACTTATCCTTATCATCTTCAAGTCATTGGTGTGTATGTGCCCTCTCCCTCATTTCCCACATACAATCAGGTGCTAACTTCTACATTTATATAATTCAAATCTCTTAAGGTCTAAAAAGAAGCTAGAACTCAACTGTTCCTACCTCCTCATTTTAGAGATAACAAAATACAGGTCTTTAGAAGTTAATCACTTGCCCCAGGTTACTTATGTAATAAATTTTAAATCTAAAGTTCAAACCTAGGTCCTCTGACTTCCAAAAAAAGTACCTTTTCTATTCTTCCACACTGCTTATTTCTCTCTTAAACCTCTTCCCATCTTTTTTATTCCTACAAACACAAAACTAGATATGACTTCTTTACACCAATCTAACCTAAAAAATATTACAAGTCTAACTGGAATTGTGGTTGTAGAATTAGTAATCTTGGAAAAAGCATTTTTGGTTCATTTGTAGATTAGAAGCCAGATTGCAAGAGATTAGGAATTCACTACTCTAATAGATTCCTAACAGGTATTCTAGATTCTAAACTATTTTCCCTCTAATGCATTTTTCACATTATTATTACAATTAACTTTATGGTCAATCCTCTAAACATTATGGTCACTCCTCTATTCAAACATTCAGGTGATTCTAAAGTCTATAAAAAAGTTCTCCAGTAACCACTTAGCTAGCATTCAAAGTCTTCTACAATCTGGTACTACCTTACCTTTGCACTCTTTATCTCGCATAACTCTCCTCTCCTCCCAGCCCCAAATTTGATAACTTGCTATGCCAAACAGTTTCTAATTCAGAATCCACATCCTATCTCCACACCTTCAAAATAGTTTTCCAGGAAAACTCTACTTTATCTCAAATAATTTATTCCCAACACTTTTTTGAAACAGCTTCCCCAAATTGGCTTTCTCTAACTATATCCCTAAGAGAACTAACTGCTCATTATTTTACCTTTCCTCTTTTATGGCTTAAGCTACCTTATTTCTTGATACTAATTTCCCTTTAACACATCAATATCTTTCTTGTATTAAAATAAAAAAATGAAAAGTATTCAAGAAAGTATTTAAATAAAAAATCAATTAAAATGCATTCATTAAAGCACTACTCCTATGTGCCACTGTGCTATAAGCCCTGGGACTAAGGAACCAAGAATCAAACATACTCACAGGAACCTTGCCTTCCATATAATCCACAAATAAACAAAACACCTTCTAAATCCTCTAAGAACAAAAAGTCTGGACCAATCTTAAGTAAGATAAATTAATTCAACTGGTACTAAATTTTACTTATCTATTCATCCTCTTTTGCTTAGAAACTTCTCATTTTCCAGAGTAGTGATAATTTCCCATTTTTCTTATAAATAAACATACCTTACTAAAATCTTTTAAAGGCAAAGTCATACCGGGAAAAGTGAAGGAAAAGCGTAACTTGACCTGCAGTGACATTTGCAGTGAGATGCCCACGTTTTGCATATTATAATAAGCCAATAATTTTTAATCATCCAAAAATTTGGGTTCTAAGGGGAAAAAAATTCTAAAACTTACGTGATATAACACTATCCATATATTGAGGTAAATAAGGAGCCCAAGCATCAATTGTTTCTTTTCGTCCTCCTTGTTCAATCCTTCTCAATTCTGCCAACAGTAAAGCTTGAGCTGCTTCTCTTACCTAAATTGAAATATAAACAGAAAATTAGAAAGCATAAGCATGTTTACTTATAGATATTGGAGGAATAAAGTAAACGATAATATATAATTAAATTTATTGTTTATGAAGAAAAACTCACTCCTTGATATTAATAAAGCAAACCTAAGAACAAAGTAGACCAATTATTAATAGAAGGAAAAAAGTTTATCAAATGTCATAATCAATAATAATGGCAATTAATAAACATTTATTAAGTGTCTACTCAGTGCAAGGAACAATCCTAAGCACTTTTTGTAACTGGAGTTACAAAAAGAGGCTCTCAAGGTACAATATATAATGCTGGTGTATAACAGGGACTTTTAATAAGGATTTTATAGAAGATTAAATTTAAATGACAAAAGAAGTAACTTGACAGCTTATTTATAAATTCACAAACAAAATTTAAACCACAATTATTTAGTAGTTCTGAAGCACATCTTCATATTTCTTTTTTAAAAAATAAATTTATTATTTTATCTTTAACAATCTTTTTAAAAATTTTGAGTTTTGAATTCTCTCCCTCTCTCCTCCCACCATTCCACTCTCTGAGAAGGCAAGAAATATGGTATCAGTTATACATGGGAAATCATACAAAACATATTACCAAATAAAAGGCAAGAAAAAGGAAGTGAAAAAATATTCTTCAATCTATATTCAGAGTTTATTAGATCTCTCTCTGGAAGAGAATAGTATTTTTCAAAGAAGCCCTTCAGAACTGCTTGGGATCACAGTTTTGATCACAAAATCAAAGTCATTCACTGTTGATCCTCATACAATATTATTGTTACTTTGTCAATGTTCTCCTAGTTCTGGTCCCTTTACTTTGCAAGTCTTCCTAGATTTTTCTGAAGCAATATGGCTCATCGTTTTATAGCAAAATAATAATATTATGATCCAATTGGCAGCCATCCCTTTAATTTCCAATTCTTTACTGCCACAAAAAGGGATACTATAAGTATGTTTTAACATATAGTTCCTTTTCCTTTTTCACTGATCTCTTTGGGATAATGTTGATATTGATAGGTCAAAGTGTATACACAGTTTTATAATAGTCCTTAAAACATAATTTCAAATTGTTTTCCAAAAGTGGTGGACATTATAACTCCACCAGAAGTAGATTAGTGTTCTAATTTTTCTATATCCTCTCCAATATTTATCATTTTCTTTTTTTTTTGTCATATCAGTCAATTTGATAGGTATGAGGCATGCCTCAGAATTATTTTAATTAGCATTTCTCTAATCGATACTGGATTTTTTTGTTTAATCTAACCACAGATATCTTTGATTTCTTCTTCTGAAAACTGTTCATATCCTTTGACAACTTTTATCAATTGGAGAATGGCTTGTATTCTTCTAAATTTGATTCAATTCTCCATATATTTGAGAAATGAGATCTTTAACAGAAAAACTTGCTTAAAAAAACTTTTCCCCAACTTCCAGCTTTCCTTCTAATCTTGCATGCATTGGTTTTTTGGTGCAAAAACTATTAAATTTGATGAAATGAAATTAGTTATTTTACTTACTGTGATAAACTCTTCTCTTATCCATAGATCTGATAGGAAAACTGTTCATATTTCCCTAATTTGCTTAAGATACTATCCTTTACGTCTAAATCATGTACCCATTTTGACCTTATCTTGATATTGTTGTGAGGATTACTTAGTTATTAGTTTAGCATTAGTATTAGACCTAACAGGAAGGGCTGGAGAATTCCAAAATGGAATGGGGAAGCAGGAAGTGTGCTCTTGCTCACTGAGAGAGACTCCATGGTGGTTGAGACAAGTTGCAACTGATCCTAGGAGACCTCAGTTTACCAGAGATCCTGAAGGAAGACCATCACCTACTTGTGGGAGATTTTGGTAGAGACTATTAATCCCAACCTGAGTTGCAGGTCAACTTGGGCTGGATTAGCTCCCAGAATCTACCCACCTGGAAGAGTACAGCAGGTGGTCCTGGAGGAGCTGAAACATCACTGGAGTGAGTCTGGACTCTGTTGTGAGGATACTCACTTCTGTCCTGCAATTCTCTGGGCCCTGTCTTGCTTAGGTCTCAGTTTAGTGTAGACAAGTCCCTCACTTGACCCTGTGGTTTGCCCTTAGTCTGTAAGTGTAGTAACCCCTATTCCCATCCTTTATCATGGTGTCCCTAATTAAAATTGTTATAATTTTTGCCTTTTGCCTGCTGGTTCCATTGGCCCTTACCTAGGTGGGGCAGTGTGACTGTTAGGGCCTAACTGCCATTTCTTTCAACAGTCACCTCCTTAGCAGTTAAAACCCAGTCTCCCTACCTTGTTTGGTCCCTCCATCTGTCATTCCTGTCTCCCTCACACTCTTCTGGACCCACATTTAATATTCAAGTCTACTTCCCTGGTTATTCCCCATTATATAGCATGGGATTTTTGGTTTTATACCTTAGTCTCTGCCAAACTGCTTTCTAGTTTTCCCAGGAATTTTTGAGAAATAGTAAATATTTGTTCCAAAAGTTTGTATCTTTGGGTTAATCAAAGAGTAGATTACTATGCTAATTTTCTACTGTGTATCATGTATATAATCTATTCTACTCTAATCCACCATTGTTTTCACAATTACTGGCATTATATTAATATAATATGACACAACACGACATAATATAATATGACACATGACATAATATATGATATGATATATGATGTAACGTAACATAATTGCTTTATAATATTTGAAATGTGAAATCTGAAACTGCTAGGCCACCTTCCTTCACTTTTTTCCCATTGATTTTTTTTGCTATTCTTAACCTTTTCTTGTTCCATATGATATGTTATTTTTTTCTAGTACTATAAAATAATTTTTGGCAGTCTGATTGGTATGGCACTGAATAAGAAAACTAATTTAGGTAGAATTGTCATTTTTATTAACTTGGGTAGGCCTACTTATAAGCAATGACTATTTCTCCAATTATTTAGATCTGCCTTTATTTCTATGAAAATTGTCTTGTAATTGTGTTCATGTACTTCCTGGATTTGTCTTTTGTCCTTTATGTTGTCTGCAGTTATTTTAAATGGAATTTCTCTTTCTATATCTTCCTGTTGGACTTTGTTGGTAACATATAGAAATACTGATATATGGGGGATTTATTTTATAATATGCAATGTCCTCATATTTCAAAGTAATCTCAGGTGCTCATGAAACTCATAAAATTATTTTTAAAAATTTTAGCCTTAAGACATCTAGAAACTATTGAGAGATAGGCCCAGAGATAGGAGGTCCTGGGTTCAAATTTGGCTCTCAATACACTAAATCACCCAGCTGCTCCCTTCACTCTGCTTTTTTGCAAAAATATTTCTGACTTCTGATTGATAAACCTTTTCAAAAAATCTTTGATAACATAATTTCATTGACACAAAACAAGCATTTTGCTAAAGTATTTTTTGATCTGATTTGATCATTGCATTTTTTTAAAATAAGGGATTCTTAAAAATTCATCTATTCTAACCCTTCCTTTGTTTTACTGATGAGAAAAATGAAGCCTATCTTCTCTAGATCATAGATTACAGATCAAGACATCTCAGAGACCAGAAGCAGGATTTGAAGTCAGATCCCAAACCCCAAATGCAATACTCTTTACAGAATATCAAATGGATATGGAAATTAGGGTTAAATGCTGCTGCCCACCTCCCTCCACAAACTAATTTGAAATACATAAGAGTTTAGAGAAGTCCTAACTCCTCTGCAGTCTTTAAGATCTCAGATTTCCCCTATTCTAAAAAGAGGTATCCAAATAGCATTTTAGTAGAGATGTTACTTAATTGCATAACTTTAATATTACCTCCAGGCATCGATCCTGCCATCTACGAGCCAGCATTTCTAGAAGTGGAGGTCTAAATTTATCCAATCCCAATAGGTCTGGAAGCATAACACAATGCATAGCAGCTAGCTGACTCCATCCTGTTGAAATATATAAAAACTATATTAATAATATTTTCACTCTGAGCACCAAAGACTAAAATAGGGGTAGTTTTAAAAAGGTAAAAAGTACATGGGTTCACTGAAATATTCTCTAAGATGTCATTTTTCCAACATTAGAAAACACTGAAAAAAACAATGGGAAGACTGTTAAAAAAACTATATGAAATGTTTGTAGATGTCCAAAAAGCATCATAAATTAATCTTCAAAGTAACATCTATTTTAATGCCAGTAAATACATTCAAAGTCCTTAGAAAAACTATTTAATAAAATTCCCATATAAAATTATATTCAGAATATGAAAAATATGTGTAAAACATGAGTTAAATAAGTAAGCATTGAAAAACAGCTTTAAAACCTTGATAAACATACATATATGAAGAATTCAAATTGTTTAAGGGGCCTCCATTTTAGTAATCAAAAAATGGTTTTGTGTCTATTTAAACACAGCCACCTGTGTGCCACTATGGCAAAGTAATTCATGCCCTGCTTATGTCAGGAATAGTAATTTAAGGTGTCTGGCAGTCCTCTTTCTTAAAAACTACATGATTCTCAGGTCTTCCATAGCATTCATATTAGAAATAAATAAATAGAGCTACAACTTTGAACTCAAACATTTCTGAAGAATTTTTTTAAAATCCTAGCACAATTTGTCTAAGTTGTAAGTTGTTGTTAGTTCAAACTATGGAAGGAAGAAAGTTATTATTTTTCAAAATTTTAGTTCACATAAAGGAACTTTGTTATTTGAAAAGATGTATATGATGATCCACCAGACCATCAGTGTTTTTTATGACTAAAGTATACATCCAGTATAACCTATTGCTCCATAATTTCTAATGTTTCTGAATGAGGTTCATGATTATAAATAGGAAACAATTACAAGCAAATTAATTAATTATGGATATATTCTCCCTTATATTGAAGTATCTGACAATTTAGATACAAACATCATCACCTATCAATAAGAAAAAAGATGAGCGGTATCTTGTATAATTGATAGAAAGCCAGTCTTGAAGTCAGAAAGATGTGATTGAAACCTACTTCTTGCACCTATTTGCCCCAGAAAATCCTCTAAGACCCAAAGTTTGGGTATAGATGCTGCCTTCATCATAAATTTCCAACACCAAGGAATTCATAAGGAAGACTGAACAAAAAAAGAGAAAGAAAATATTCTGGAACGTCGTCAAAGAACCTATGGCCAGATTTTGAAGAAAAGTGGGGCAGGGGGCAGGCAGGGAAGTACCACATAATATTTAACATGCCGACAAATTTCCCACCTGACACTAATAATTTATCATCCTTGAAAACAGAAATATGAAGGGGACTCTAATTAACCTACCAATTACCATACACTCTTTTATAGACAGTATTGCCCCCAAAACAGACTCACACTCATAAGTCCTCATCTTTTTCCTTTTATATGAACCAGTCATTCAAGTGTTACATATGGGGTGGTATTCCTTTGTTTCCAATTTAGTTATTTTTACTAAAGATCCAAAGCATTACAAACAACATCAAAGATACTAGCAACCCAACCATTTTACATTATACGATCTAGTGAAATTTTAGAACTACAAAGGGATAAATCAACTAACATTTAAAGTTTTATAAAGATTCTGGGGCTGGGAAGATACAAATGATGCTCACCTGACTCTTGGAGAAATCCATGTAGTTAACATATGCAAATTATGAGAAAAAATATTTTGTCCTCTTTCTATAGCTAATCTACCTCTATTTTAGATCAAAATACATAAAAAAAATAAAAACTACAAGAGGCTCTTGTGGAACTTTGTAAATTTTCAAGTACTACATAATTATGAGTTATTATATCAACTTCAAAAGAAAAATATGTTGAAAAGGGAATGAGTGACTCCTAATCAGCAAAAAATGGTAAGGAATTTCAGCAACTGATCAACATTTTGAAACAGTGAATACAGAATACAAAGTTGAGGCAATCCATATATGTCTCATCAGAAACACCACCCCACAACAAAAGCAATGTGTGTCTATTTAACTAGGGTAATAATGGCTACAAGGAAATAAATTTAGAAATTCTAAAATCAGAGAACATGTGGCAAAGAAAAATAAAAAACGAACTGTATCCATTTTCTCATCATTTCACATTTAAATGTAACATCTTTGTGCTTCCACAGCATAAATTCATATTGTTATTTAGCTTATATAAGTCTTCAAAAGTAGGATTAAATTCATGATAAAACTATTGATACATATTAGCCAACAATGTCACCAAAAAAAGCAAAGTGGGGATCCCAGAAATAAGGAATATGAATGTAAAAATTAGGTAAAAGAGCCATGTCATATTAAGATAAAGCATAAATTGAAAGAATAGAATAAGTTGTTAGAAACTTAAGAGAAATATACCTTCATTTACTAAGAAACAGGTATGTAAAGCAGGAGTAGGAGCAGGGTCAGAGCCAGAGTGATCAGTATCACACCGAGCGGAAACGACAGGTGCAGCAGCTTGCAGAGGAAATAGAAGAAATAAAGAGGAGAAAGATTGAGGCACAGCTGTTTCTGAAAAAATAGCTCAGTATTAGTGAAGAATGAAAAAAAAAGGCAAAAACTATGATACATGTAAAACTAAAAAATGATTTCTTAAATCAGAAATGTGAGATCAAGAAGGGGAAAATGAATGTTTTCATCAACAGAAATCACAAAATTTTAAAGGTCAAACTCCAAAACTAGCTTTTGATATTTAACATTACAATAAAAAACACTAGCACTCCAAGCACCTCTAATTTTAATGAGATAAAGACAATACATTTTTCAAACAGCAAAATTGATGTTCTGGTAAAAATTAAAATAAAAATTTCACCTTACTCTAAATATGCTCATTACTCAATTAATTACTGAATTAAGTTGAAAAATAAAAGGATCGAGTTATTTAGTGTAGCTAATATGTCTTTATAAGAGCATATTTCCTAACAGTTCAGATTATTTTGAAATCTCTAAAACCAATTTTGATGAGATACACCCATTTATATTATTCAATGGCTTCAATGAATACATACCAACTTGAAAATTATGCCTGTGTAGTGTAGTTATACTAAGAAAATATTTAAACTGTACTGTCTCCATTGTATTTTCTTTTTTTTTTTTTTTAAGTTCCTATGATACATGAATTAAGGCTTCCAGAACTATTGGGTACTGTGTAATTCTTAATGTAATCACAGGACAAAACAAATAACACATTTTATTTTTAACACTAACAAGCCTTGACTAAAATTATCATATGAAAAGGGGAAAGGACCTTATGGCACACACATTGTATGACAGGGGTCAATGTTTAGATTTAGAGGTCACCATTTGACACTTCCTTCCTATGGAGAAATTACCATATGTCATGCACAAGCATCTTCAAATGAATCCCTTTTCTTTATTCTGCCATTGAACTGCAGCAATAGGTTTGGGCTCCTGACCAGATTATGCATTGTCTTCTGACTGGTATGTTTGCTTTGCATGCAGTGAACTGCTTTTTGTCACCATGGGACATCTGCACGAAAACTACTTTGTCATAATTTCCACATGGATGCATCATAATGTCAACTCAGCACACACGTGTAACAGATACACCCTAACTAGCAAGTTTGTGTCCAATACTAGAAAAGGAAAATTATTGAAAAAAAAAAACTCTAAAGATTGGTCTTAAATAAGTGAAATTAAAAATGAACAGTCTTTAAAAGCAAGGGGACAATACACTATTTCCTTTGACTTGGAATTTTAAGTAGTTGTGTGCCTGATACAGAAAAATGAGGGTTGCCTTTAATCATGCAATTGATCAAATCTAAATCATTACCCAAAGTGACCCATTCATTATAATGTTCTTCACAATCCTTCCTACAAAAATCACAGCATAACCTAAATCCAGTTTCAATGAGCTACTTATATATGTCCTTCCCTAAGCAGAGAGACAAGGGCCCCAGGAGTAGCAGGGGCATTGACAGTGGCAGCAGCGTGAGTGTTAGCTTCCATGCCTCAGCTCTCCTTCCTCTTGAGTTGCTGTGTCAATGATGCAGCCAGGCCAGGTCAAGGCTCTGATGCTCTCGTCGGCTCCCAAGAAATTGGGACATTCCATTATTTCACTCAGCAAAAGGAAAATTACTCTCTGTAGAAGTTAACTAACATGAATTCTCCCTAATCCCCTAATCCACAAAGCATAATAGGAGTAGGAGAGCAAGCAATCTATGTAAGTAAGCATGAATTAGGAAGTTATTGTTTTATGATAGATAAATTTAAAACATTAGCAATGATGTAAACTAAAATACTTATGCTTTACTATTAGGCATTATTATATCCCTTAAAATGGAACATGGGTCATGATCTATTCGAATTTAATTGCAAAATAAAAATATCTTTAAAGGGTAATGGGTATTACAGGTAACTAGTTACAAAAGAAAAGTTCACAGGATATTTTAAAAAATCTATGTTTATCTGATTCCCTTCATAGAAGAAACTGCTTATGACTTTCTGATAAATTTTCTGGCCATTAGAAATCAAGAAAAACTAACTGAAACAAAGAAACCAATTTAAATATGCACTGGACAAGATGTATGCTATTTCAAGATAAGAAAGTTTTGCATCACCACAAAAGATTAGGCTGCCTAACCAAAGTCATTTATGTAGTTAAATAACAAAGATGGAACTTAATCCCAGGACCTTTGATTTATACTACACAATTTAGTAAAGATTTTGTTTTCCTAGAACTGAAAAAACACATCACAGATGTCTGTCCTTTATGAGAAGAGTTAGAAAAATAGAAAAAAATATCTAAAGCAAAATAACCTTGAGAAAGACAAAGAGCTATTTTATACTTTTGTTCTACCTCAGTGATTCCCAATATGGGCGCTACCGCCCCCTGGTGGGTGCTGCAGCGATCCAGAAAAGTGGTGATGGCCACAGTGCATTTATCTTTCCTATTAATTGCTATTAAAATTTAAAAAAAATAATAATTTCCAGGGGGCTAAGTAATATTTTTTCTGGAAAGGGGGCGGTAGGCCAAAAAAGTTTGGGAACCTCTGTTCTAGCTAAAGGTCCAACAGTATGAGCATCTACATTTTATCAGAATTCTTCCTTAAATTCTACTGTTAACTAGTTCACAGAATATTATAGTTAAAAGGAACTAGAGAATAGATCACTCATTTTACAGATGAAGAAACAAAGGCCAGGGAAGTGAAATGATTTACCCAAGGTCATATAACAAATTTTCATAAAAACTAGGAACTAGAAACAGATTTAAGAGATTTATTTCAGTTTTTTAGAGGTGGATGGTTTGATTTAATTATCAATTCCATTTTTTCTTACTGGCATTACCTTGCAAATAAGAATGACCTATTTTTTTTAAAGCATTCTTCTCAGAAAAAAGGTACTCTGCATACTGACTGAAATGCCATCAGCCTAGTAATCTATGGCCTGTAACATCCACAATGTAAGCAAAATAAAATTAATGCAGAAAATAGGGAGAAATGAAAATTGCATCAGAGAAGCCAAGAAGCACGGTTAATGAAGAAAAGGTACTGGTCCATTTCCAAAATAGAATAAAATGAGTTGGCAGGGAAGAAGTGATCAGAAAATTAAAAAAAAATAAGTGATTCTTCCTAGCTTGATATTTCAAAAATGTATAACAATGATTAATAATTTAAACAAAATCCGAACATGGCAAACCATCTTGTTACTTAGAAATTATTGGGAGGGGGAAGGGGAAAAAAGCTATAAAGAAGCTAGAGAATTTTGTAAGAATAATTTCCATCCTACTTATATAATATTTTCAATTCTCTGCACTGGATATATCATTAGCAATTCTAATATAAAAGCAATGTTTAACTATTCATAAATTTCATTTTTCCATGGAATGCTACCAGATTTAGTAGATGGACTTTCCATTGACCTTTTTAAAGAGCATTAAGAATTTCTAAAAGACTTTCAAGTTTACTTCCAATTTTTTTTCTCATGCTCATCTTTCTGAAATAATGCTTTGCATTATCGGATTCCATAGTAAAGTATTTCTTTTAAAACAATAAAGAACTTTTATGTATTTTGCATATAATAAGAATTTAAATAATGGATAAATTTAATTTTCTAGTTCTTGGTAAATTTAGTTTTCTAGTTCTTCATACTTGTTAAAAGCAACTACAACTAAGCCTTCTTTAAAAAGTTTATTTTAAATCCACAATTCAAAAACTCTTTCATAAATTTTCCATAAAAATGGCACTTCCAAATACTACAAAATAAGGATACTTCTAAATGTTTCGCTGATTAAAAAAAAAATACTGTTTACCACAAAGTTTAGGTGACATAAAAGGATTACCTTGAAAAGACTTTTCATCTTTCTCATTCTACCGCATTAAACTCACTTTCTCCCTGCACTCTGAACTCTAGCATCTCTTAATTCCTCAAACTTTTAAGGGCTTCATTTGCCTCTATATCTTAGACAAATCTTGACCTCATGAGTCACAACTTTAATGATTCACAAGCCATAGTAAAATCACTTCTTCCTCTGGCCTCAGCTGTTCATTCTCATTCCTGGGTAGCCCTTGAAATCTAATTTCCCCATTCTTGGGCCTAAACACAGGTAGAAAAAGTCAAGAAAGAAACGTAATGTTGCCTACAACAAATCATGACAATCTTTCTATGCTCTGCTCTTACTGACTCCTTTCATAGTTACTGTCCCAAATCTTTTTCTGCACAAGCCTCCCAAAACTTGAGGATGCTTTCCTACATACAGTAAATGACTTAACCTCTTACTTCAATAGGACATTAAAGCAAACAGATGAGAGCTTTCTTATATCTTCTTTTCCATAGCTCAAAATTTCTTATCTTCTCTTTTCTCCCCTTATCATAGAAGACAAGCTATACTCAGTAGTAAAGGCTGATCCCATTCCATATTCTTGCTTTCTCCAGGAGGATCTTGGTCCAACAATAATTTCTTCGCATGAATCTCTCAGCTCTCCTCTCCACTGGCTTTTTCTGACACACTCAATTTTCCCAAGACATAACAACAGAAAAAGCCTTCTCTTCCCTCTTTTAACCCATGTCCTTACTATCATATCTCTTTTTTACTCTCCCAAAGACAAACTTCTAGGAAAATTAATCTAAGTCAATTCTCTAGTTTATCTCCACCTACTCTAACTTCACTGTTATGCGTTCTGATCTTGATCCCCACTCAAAGATCAGTAATGATCTTTTCAAAAGGGCCTTTTTTCAGACCACAGACTGCTTGATCTACCTCTAGTATATAATATTGCTGATCACCTCCTTCTACTAGATACTCTTTCTATTCCTGGCTTCAGATGGGAGAGGCATCACTCTCACCTGACTCTCTCCCTTCCTAATCAAACTATTAATCCTCTCCCAAACCCTTACAGCGAGTATTCTATCTATGGTCACACTCTCTCTACATTAAGGGTTCTTAACTTTTTGTATGTCATAGACCCCTTTGGCAGTCTGGTGAGGCCCATAGACCTCTTACTGTAATGTTTTTAAGTGTATAAAATAAAATATAATATCATAAAGGAAACCATTTATATGGAAATTACCAAAATATTTTTTAAAACAAGTCACTAATCCCAAGTAACTCTGCTCTATAATATCTTCCTTGGAATTTCATTCACTTTCAAAGCTTCAGCTAATAAATATATGCATATAATTCCCAAATCTATATTGCTAGTCTCAATTCCTCTTCTAAGCTTCATATCCATATCTTCAAATTCATGTGAGAAATAGCCACAAAGATGTCACATTGGAACTTGACCAAACATCATTAAAGTCAAACTTATCTTCCGGCTTTATCCAGTTCCTTTTCACAAGTTCACAACTTCTGCCATTTCAATCTCATATTCAAAATGTGGTTTTGTATATTTGAATTATTCTTCTCCCCTTCATAATCCACAAGTGCTGCTTATATGTCTGCAATGTCTTCCTTTTCAGGCTAGTAATGCTCCATCATCTCAGATTATCACCCTCTATTTAGTCTATTCTCCAACCAAATTTAATTTTGTTTAACCCTGAATTAACACCTTTTGCTAATTCACCATCCATTCTTGGAATATTCAGTGCCTCCTTATCTCTGTCTCTTGGCATCCTCAGCTTTTTTCCAAGATTCAGCTCAAACACCATCTACAGTAGAAGGCCTTTTCCCAGTTCTCCTCATTAGGTGAGCTATTCCCTCTAAAGTTATCTTCCTTCAATATGTCAGTTACAGGTGTCTATTTATTTCCATGGGCTTCCTCTCCCATTACTATGGAAGTTTCTTTGAGGAGAAATTTATGTCTTTATCTCAACTTTGTCCCAACCTATATTTTTCCAGCCTCACTGTACTTTACTTTCCCTCCCACACTCTTGATTTCTAGATAAATTGGGTTTCTTTCTCTCCTTAAAACATGAGGTTTCATTTCCTGCTATCTGCCTTTGCCCTGGATATTCAAATCTGAAATATACATATACATTATTCATCTCAGCTTCAGAAATCTTCTTCCTCCCTTCTGTAATATAGGTCCTATACCTTCTGAAATCTTTTCTGATCTCCTTAATTGCTAAGACCCTCCCTCTTAAAATACTTTGTTGTTTATCTGCTCTATATTTATTCTCTTTACATTTTTTTCTGCAAATGCTGTCCTTGCTGGAATGTGAAGTCGCTTTAAGTAAAGATTGTTTTGCTTGTTGTATTTATATTTTCTCAATGTACCTGATAATTTTTGCTGATTGATTAGCCTTCCCTTTCCTGACCCCCCCTTCACAAAAACCAAACGAGATCATCTCAAGCAGTTTATAGATCTGTTCATATATGATGCCTCCTAACCTTCACCCATCTCAACCTCAACCTCACAAGGTATTTTTTGCATTTTTAATAATTCCTTTATGTTATAGTTATCTATATAGTTAATATTCCTGCTTCATTATAAATTATATTGGGGAAAAACTATCTTATTTCATTTTTATATTTTCCATCAAACTAAGCATAGCATAAAAATCACATCATAAAAATTTGTAATTTTTAATTCATTAGATTCTCAATGTATTTAAAGGAAGAATTATGATAGATATTCTTAAAACTTCATCATCATATCCTTTAGAACTATATTGTTGAAATCCCTGAGAGGTCTTCCAAATGACCTCCAATGACATCCATTTTTTTTTTTTTGGCTTCAGGAACTAAGTTCCTCAGATAAAGTTTAAAAAATGCATCTTCCTCTATAGTCTAGGTTATAGATTATATCATTATATTTTTAGAAACTCAATAAACTTTTTTATGGTCTGAAAAATAATAGTGTTTCTAAAAGAAAAGAAATGGCTTGATAGTTGTTCAAAATACTATTACTTTTATTAATATGTTCATTTTAAATTGTATATTACAAAATACTTCAGGACACTCTACTCTAAATAAACTAATAAATTTTAAATAAGAACAGCCTTTCACCATTGTTTTCAAAAAGAAGAAAACAAATCAATCAACAGAAAATTGAAATTCAGAATTTCATAGTATCAACATGCATCATCTACACAAAGAAGATACTGACAAATCTATGTGTAAATATGGTTGAACGAAGGCAAGAGTGAGAATTCAGTGAGATTGAAGGGGTTTTTTGTAGTAATTTTAGAAGACTTTCATCAAAAGCATCATAAATATATTGAAACTCGGCCGATGATGGTCGATGAACTGTAAGTTTATAATGATACACTAACAAAAACTGAATCTAAAATCACAGTGACGGCCTTCCCTATGAATTATGCCAAGACAAGAGATAATGTTAACTAAGATTTAAAATTACTAACTTAGCTTTTAAATGTAGCATAAGATAATTAGACAAAGTATTATAAATACAATTCTAAGAACATTTTAGAAAATGACTATTGAAGATAGATAGTGGCATAATAGATCAATAAATCATGGAAAATAGAACAGATTTTTGCAAATTGATAAAGCTAATAATGCAATGGAAATTATTTACATAGCTTCCAAATTAACAGAAATAGTTTTTAAAGCTTCATAGAAAATAACTTGCAGGAAAGGAGAGCTTTATAACTTAAAAATTATTTTTAAAAAACTAGTTATCATCAAGTGAGGTGATTTTACATGTCCTAGTAATTGAGTAATGTAGAACTGGAATTCAACACCATTTTTGTACAGATTCTGGTATTTCTGGCCATTTGTCCTATCACGAGAATATTTCCTCCTAATAGATCACTGTGATATCTGTGGCCAATATGGTCAAATCCATTATGGTCAGCTTATTATGCCACAACAATGATATGATTGTAAAAACCATTATATTTTATTATTAGAATGTTAAATAAAATAAGTCCTGATTCTGTCATTGAAGTAGTTTCATTTGGTAGAATAGTCATCTATTTAGTAGTCCAAGTAACCTATGTTCTCAAAAGAAAATAATCATAGTTTTAAGAATATCTGACAAAGAAATTACTAAAACCATTTTGAAAATAAAATCTATATCATTAAGCATTTTTAAATGGTGGTTCAAATGACAAAAGGCTCACGGCAGACAAAATAAAGAAAAAGTCTAAGAACAGATGTCCACCAAGGGATACATAGAATCAGAGAGTTTCAAACAGACTACATGAAGAGATGTAAAACATCTTGGGTAGTGCCACCATACAGGTGATTGATTACTGAGAATATTTTTTTTAAAGACTCAGGGGATAATTTAAAAATCAATTCTGATGGGTGGGGGGAGTGCAGGGGGTGAAGGGGAAAGTAGGAGCATGAATCATGTAACCATGTTAAAAATTAATATTAATAAATGTTTAAAAAAAATCAATTCTGAATCATTCCTTTGACTTCATCAGAACTGGATTAAAGACAACATAGATTAGAAGGATATAAAAAATCTTGGCTATGTACATCCAAAAGTTTTCTTGAGATCTAGGAGCATCAAAGTCAACAGATTCATGAGAGTGAAAAGGAAAGCTATAACCTAAAAACTACCTTGAATAATACCCAACTTGTGCCCTTGCTGTCACTAAACAATCACAAATCCATAGAAAAGGGCAATGGGTAGCTTTGGGATTCTACATGCTTTGCTCAGTATCTAGTGATTTTATACCATGAATTAATTAAGAAGGTACTGTCCCACATGATCAGAGTAAATGAAGTCAATCCTGATTTTGAAAAGTGGTGTAGAAACTTTTCCCTAAAAATGTTACGGTTTGTATTGTGTAATGATAATCCTTGTGGTTAATGTTACGGTTTGTATTGTGTAATGATAATCCTTGTGGTTAAAAAAGCAGCATTTATATACACATACTAAATCTTAACATGCAGTCTAACACCAAGCTTATTCTTAACCATCAGGCTTCATCATTAATATTGCTTAGTCCCAAATTCAGAAGCAATGCTATATTGAATATCTGATTCTTATTATACATAATCTATTAAATATTTTCAACAAGATAGAATGATTTTTAGGAAAATGGCAAACATGTTATGTAAAGTATCAACTAAAGAAAGCTCTCTCTATATTTTGCTGGTCTAGGCCCATAGGAGCATGGTAATTAGTAAACATAAGATGACATAAACCTAGATGCTTCCTTGCATGACAAGTACACTCAGGACTAGAAATCTACTTCATTTAATAGTTATAAGAATCATATAAGTGATGTACATGAAAAATGTTTGTAAAAAATGGGAAGCAGTTAAAAATTTAAAGAAATCACCATTTTAACAACATGAATTTGGTTACCTTCCATTTTCTCATTCAACAACCCTGCCCCCTTCATTGATGTTTTGTTTGTTTTTTAAAAAGGGAGGAGGAATTCCAGGTCAAACAACTAGCTGGTAAAATCTAATTCACTGTTTCTCACTGAATTTAAATCAGCTTCCCCAAATTTTGAACATTTGTTTTACTTTTGAAAAACTCTTTACAATGTATGTCCTATAGTTAACAACTTTTTGCAATAAAGCTTCCTAGATTTGTTTATAGTGCAGTAAACACTTCTCAATCTCTTATCCTAAAATCATGTTTAAGGATTGTTAGCTCAGAAAATGCAGACGTTTCTCAGTAGACCTTAAGACAGCTTCCACAACTCTACACCAATATATGTGCATTTCTAATGAACACTGATTCCATACCTCTACTGGAATAACTGCAGAAATATGAGTCTATGTACACTACATCAAGGTGAACATGAGGAAAAGGTAATCATAAATCACAATGAAAACAGAGATAAGTTGGGCAGAGTAGAAAGATGAAATTAAAATGGTCTGGCTGATAATGCAGAATCAGAGAACACTTAACTGCTCCGTTACTTTTGAAAGAGACCACTGAATTCTATAATGTTATCCAGAAATGTCTTAATGTCTGACCCTATGTCAACTGAGACTGTGGATGTCTGTGGCCTTTACTGCTGGAGACAAGGATCTGAGAGGCCAGTGTGTGTTTTATTGCTCAATGCTATCCAAATGGAAATTGTTGACCTTATTGCCTAAAATGAGTGCTCTAAAGAGTCTCAATTCTCAATGCCCTTCTCAGTGCTCTCAACACTCAATGCTCTGCCAAGTAGAAGCTGCATTAATGCCTCAGCTTTCAGCCATTTGTACCAAAAGAGAGTGGAATGACTTGACCAGGTCAGCCAACTCAACACAGGTAGGTTGGTGGTTTGATTGATACAAAGTGAACATGTCACAAACTGCTACTGAAGCACTCTAAAAATCTGCTACCATTGCAGAGATGAAAAATAAGTAAACAGAAAAAAACATACTTTAAAAATATTTTAAATACTTTTTAGCAGTATTTTGTGATGAGACTTGAGTTAATTAAATGAAAAACATTCTGTCCTACTAGTCTTTGATATGTATATTTCTTAAAAGGTATTTTAATAAGGTTTTAAAATGAAATGGGAACACTGCTTGCTTCATAAAGTATCACTTTACAAAAGTTTTGCCTAGTGACTAGTAATTCAAGCTTAAACTCTGAAAATATATCTTTATTAAATACTCTGATTTTTTAAATATATTTTTAGGGACTTGGATGTCTTTTTTATTTAAAACAATAAATAAATCCGTGGAGCTGAATCACAGTCAAAGCTTATGTATAAAGTGAACCATTCTAACAAAATATGAAATCGAATTGAAAATATTACTTTTAAGAGAAATTTCCTATGAAAACCTTAAACAAAACTGTCTGAAACAATGTATGAAGAATAATTCTGCACACTAGTAAAGTAAAAATATTTCTCATGGAACATAAAGAAAATAAATAGGTGTGATAACTTCAGGCTTGATTTTTTTTAACTTGGTAGTTAGAAACTGAAGGATAATAAAGACAAAAAGTTAATTAAAATTTGCAGGAAAAGGACAAAAATTTAATGAACTCTACCAAAAGACAATTTCATCTAGCATTTTATTACTTGGCTTGTTCTCTCTTCAGATTATAAGATTTTAAAAATCTGAATGAAACATTTCTAGGGGGGAAAAAAGCAGCATCTGGTAAAAGCCTATGATTTCATCAGAGCAAGGAGCTGTTTCACTCACAGAGATTTCCTAGTTGTGTGACCCATAGAATGTGTGACCATAGAATTCAGAAGGGTAAAGTTTAAAAAAAAATTATTTTCATGAAAGTTTTTTCAATTAACTAAAGAAAGTAAAAACTACAAATAAAATTAATTCTCAGTTATCTTAACTAAGGCAAAATTATAAGGACATAGAATCAAAATATGCAAATTAACTAAAAACAAACTGGAATTAAAGAATATTAAAACTGAAAGGAAACTTGGAGACCAATTAGGTCTACACCCTATGTGTTACACAAGCCCAAAGAGATGGTGACTTATCCTAGGTCATTGAGCTTAGAACTTAAACACAAATCTTCTGATCCAAGTTTACTGATTTTGCTACTGCATTACTACTATTTCATTTGGGAAGATAATGTCAATGTTCTAAGAATTCAGAGTTTATTTTGAACATAATATAACTTCAGATATAAAAATTATGAAATCACCATTTGATTTCATAGTAATAATTCTCTCTTAACCAGTCAAGAGTTGAGCAATAAATAGCCCAACTATCTAGCACTCCCTGCTCCAAAATGTTGATAGACAACAATACCTCTCCGATCAATACAAACAACAATTCTAAGTAAAACTGTTCCCTCTCCTTCCTCCCTCCCCTCTCTGTCTCTCTCCAGTAGCTCATTTTTCAGGCTTAGTTATGCCCTAGAGACCAAGAACTACTTCACAGGAAAAAAAACATTTCCTGGTGGCTGAATGAGGTGAGAAACTCAAGCTTCCTTCCCTTCCAGTTCCTGTTAGACAACAGGCTACAGGCAGAAAACCAAGACATGATTATGTCACTAATAATATAAATCAAAAGGGATGATAATTATTAAAATAATTTACAAGTAAAAAGTCTAATCAATGAAAAAATCTTGTCACTTTTTTATCCACAACATCTCCCAGAGACATCTCCTTCCTTTCATTCCCATAGCCACTATTCGAGTTCAGGCCCTCATTGTCTCTCATTTGGACTACGAAATAAACTCAAAACTGACCTCCCTCTCTCAAGTCTCTCTCTATTTCAATCATCCACCACATGATTGCCAAGAACATTTTATTAACATGTAGATTTGATCATATCACATGCCCCCATACACAATAAACTCCACTAGCTCTATATCATTTACAGTGTGAAATGTAAATTCCTTTGTTTGGCAATTAAATCTCTTCAGAACAAGAACACGGCCCATTTCTACTTTTCTGATCAATCCAGCTACATAAGCCCAAGTGCCATTTCATAAATACAATGCCTCATCTTCTACTGCCATGAATTTGCACTGGCTACTTCACACACCTAGCATGGTCTTTCTCCTTAGGTCTACGTCTACAAAATCTCTCCCTTCCTTCAAGAAACAATTCCCTCATCACCTTCACCTGGAGATTTTTTCCTGATTCATCCAGCTGCAACGTACTTCTACTCTAAGAAAAATCTCTATTGTCTTCATCTCATATATATCAATTTACATACATGTTATCTCCTTGACTAGAATATAACCCCCCGAAGGGAAGGGACTATGTTTGTTTCTTCTTTGTAACTTCAAAGCTTAGCAGAAGACAGGCACAAAGAAAGTACTTAATAAATCCTTGATGGTTGATTTGTTAAATCATAAAACAGATAATCTGTTAGACAATGACAAAAGATTACTATAATAATTAAACTGTAGATTTTTTAAGTCCAAATAAAACCTATAGGTTTCAGATACAATGCCAATTTGACCCTTGCTGTTAGAAAATTAAGGGATTTCTATAGTGTGCACATCAAGAGACATCATAAAACAAAATGTCCAAATGAGTTGGCTATTTATCAATTACTATGTTAAGCATATTTTTAACTTTTATCTTAATTACTCAAATTTTCATCTGGAATATAAAAACATTTCTCTCTTTTAACAATCAAACTAAATTCTGTCATTATATATTATTTACACCTCTTCAATTTTTAAAGCTGAAATGGCAAATCAATTACATAATAAAATTGAACTTTACCTTGTTTAATCTGTCCTTGCACAACATTACTGGAAGTCGGAGGGGAACCCTTCGCTTTAGAAAAGACTGGGGTGCTTGGCCTAGGTGGCCTTTAAAAAAACATATATATAGTTAAACTTATTGGTAATAAACAAGTTCCATTTTAAATATTTGTGGCATTAAAAAAAAGTCTCAAACTTACTGTAACAAATATTTAAATATAATAAGCCTTCCCCCCAAATGTACCAAATGCTGACAAAATACAAATTTGGCATATAGAAAATCTTCTTTGTAAATCTAAAACCTAATTAAGATAACTCAAAACATTGTAACTTATTATATAATGCCCATAACAGGAATGAAAGAAATCTTTAAGAGTTTTTAAAGCCCTAACACTCAAAAGCATGGCTACATAAAAATATTATTAAACTTTCAGTGTCAGTTAAAAGAGAGAGGGAGTAGAACTGAAAAACAAGTAAATGAGTAAATTTTAAAAAGAGAAGAGGGAAAGAGAAAGAGAGAGAGGGAGTATGGCAGGGAGGGAGGGAAAGAGGGAGCCAGAGAGACAAGGAAGGAGGGAGAAGGGAAAAGGAGCGAACGGACACATTATAGTAGAGTAGCCAAAGAGTTGGCTTTGGAGTTTGAAAAACATAGGTTCAAGGCCTATCACCTATAAAAAGGCTATATGATTCTGGATAAGTCACTCAACCTCTAAGGGCTTAGGGCAACTCTGTAAGGATAAAGGTTTCCAGCCATGATTAATGGAAGTTTCACCTATAACTCATGAAATCACAGGGAAAACTTCAGTCTTTATATTACTAAAACAGAAATTTTAGATTGGCTTGCAAAGGACAAAAGTACAAAAGCAGAATCTAAGAAGTTGTTTTTTTTTCATAACTGCATCATATAAAGCTATGATTTAGTCTAAATGTCCTTCTGCATTAAAAAAAATACATTTTTTTCCTCAAAAGAGCTTTAGTACTTCCAAATAAATTCCTTATTATTACACTAAAACATTATTATGCTTTTAAAAAAATCTAAAGCAAAATCAAAGAATAGGCAAAGATACATAATAAGAGCAATCATGCTAACTACACTTAGCATCCTGAATTGAATTTTAGTGGAAACATTTAGCTGGTAAGAATTTCATGGATAGTATTTAATCAAGAGCTGACCTTGAAATGTCATTATCAATAAAATCTATAGCTAAAATCTATTCTCTTCCATATCAAAAAGGTTGTTGATAATTATTTTAGTTGCATAACTTTATTATATTTGTTCTTACATCTTGAGGAAAACAATGTTGTATCAAAACCATACTAAAAGAATTCTTTATGTACATGTCTCTGCAGAACATAGAAAACAGGAACTGATAATCAGAGACAATGCAATGTAGACCTTTAAAAAAGAGCACAAAGTAAATTGCAACAAATGAAATTAAATCAATTAATCATTGTCACACCTGACAGGGCCCTTCTTCATATGATCACCAATAAAAGTTGCATTGGTCATACTCATTAAGGTATTTGCCAAAGATATAATAGACAGAAGGTGTTGAGTCGTGACAGCTCGGGATACTCCATAGGTTCCTTTTCCCACTCCCTCAATGGCTGAGAGTTTTCTTTCCCCTTCTGGTTTTCCATAGGATGGCTTACTTATAGGCTGGTTATGACCAGGAAGCATCAACGACATGTGGCCTCCTCTTGACAAAAGACCAAAGGATACTGTACAGTGGGGTTTAAGCATTCCAAGGCGGTCAAGACAAACTTCATCTAGAACTTCATTCAGACCCCAGGCATGAAGACAAGACATAAACAATTTTGCAGTATCCATTGTTAGATTATACTCTAATAAAGTCAATGGCTTAGATTTGCTAGATCGGTACTCTGGGTCACTGTCTTCTCTCCGCTGCCTCAGTATTTCCTCATCCTCATCTTCATCATCAAGGAGATGCTCCTTTATGTTCTCTTTGATTGTTTCTTTGACTTGTTGGAAGAGAACGGATGCTCTTTTACCAGTCAGGAAAGAGCCCCCTTTGTCAGCACTGCCAGATGCTTTATGCAAACTCTCTGGGGAAATAAGGGCAGTATTCGGCCTAGAGGCTTCTTCAGTCAGGAGCTGAATAATCAAAGCTTCCACATCAAAGAAGAGCACATGTATGTCCGGGTCTGTTAGGTTAGTCTTTATTGCTTGAACCATCAGAGAATTATGAGAATACTTGGGTAAATTTCCCTGCAATAAATATTTTTGAAAGACAGTTAAAATTAAAGCATCTTTTCATGTCACTAATATATTAAATAGTAAAAATAAGTTTGAAAACACATTAAACTAGCTTATTTAGAAAATTGTAAACATACATCAGCTTCTCTAATATTTGATTATTGAGATATAATAGATACAAACTGAGGAAATATAGAAAATGCTGTGATTAAACCTAAGCTGAAACCAAAAAATTCTCAATTCCAATGAAGAAAGATGACCAAGAATCAAATACTTCAGAAAGTCCTTCATTGTGAATTGAATGCAAAAAGAAACTAAAGCATCATATATATATACACAGTGTTACCTTGAAATTCCTCACAGTACTCATATAACTACATGGAATAATTTATTTCTACCCTATAGTAGCAAAAATAGAGAAAGTGTAAAGTAGCTGTGTTTAAACTACAAACATCATGAAAGTAACAAAAATGTTCAGATTTCATTCTTCATAATAAGTTAAATCGGTTTGGAAAAAAAATAATTTCTTGAATCTTAATTAAGTTATCAAGAGATACAACCCAAGATTAATCTTTATTAAGAATTACTTTCAGAAGCCAAGATTATTCTAATCTAGAGTTACTCATTGTGAATACACACACACACACACACACACACACACACACACACACACACGTATGCATACACAGAGTTGTTCAGGCATATGTACTACTATTCGGCGGTGCTATTAACAAAACATGAGGCATTCAAATAATTGTTGCTTTAACTCCACACAGATAATGTAGGCATACACATAACAGCATTTATGCATTACAACTAAAGATGTACATCACTGAATGTCAACATTAACAAGTTCATCTTAAGCCAGGCATGGTGGCACATGGCTATAATCTCTGCTACTGGGGAGGCTACGGATAGTGGATGGCTTGAATTCAAGTTCAGAACTACAGTTAGGCTAAAGCCAATCAGGCATCTATGTAAAATCTGACTCCAAAATGTACTGAGCCATTGTGGGGTTGGAGGGAGGAGTGAAGAAGGAGGCCAACAGGCTGCCTAAGGAGGGACAAACCAGCCCAGATTGGAAATGGTTCAGATCAAAATATCTGTGCTGAGCAGTAGTGGTATCAATCCCCTAAGTGAGCTTATTTTTCCGCATAGACAGGATAATGAGATGTAGCCAGTCATTTGGTCATAAATGAACAAATAAATGGATAAGCAAACAAATTAATGAATAAAGATAAACAAAACAAGCTGATCTTAAGATGAGATTGACTAGGACATTTATTATCAACATCAACTCAAAAAGAAGAATATATTTGCAAGCTGCAATGGGTATTTTTTTTTTGAAAATTCAAAATTCTTTTCAGGATAAAATAATAAGGAATATATGTATAGCTAATGAGTATTTATTTATAATATAGAATCAAGAAACTCTCCTAAAAATGATTGACAATGCAAGAATAACTTAAAAAATTGGGGGTTTAGGAGTTTAATTGTTGAAGGTGGATAGCTTCAGAATTGTTTGTTCTAGTTCCCAACATGTGGTTCACTAACCTTAGCTATTCCAAGTTTGCCAATGAATCTCTTAAGATGCCAATCTCTATTCACTATGACAGTGATGGGCAAACTATTCTCTTCAGTTTAAATATGGGTTCTATACAAGAAAGTTGTACTTATACTACTATTAAGATGAAAAACTTCATTTGTGGAAATTTGTGATCACCAATTCTAAGGCAAAATCTTTAAGAAATGGCACACTACTATAATAACTACAAAATAAGTCATAATAAAATTAAGGGAAATTTAGCTTATTACACATTCCCAAACCTGTCCTGACTCCCATTCCTGACTCCTGACATTAGTTTAAGATGTCAGAGGGGCTGGAAGGTGCAGTGGAAAGGGGGAAGGAAGCAGTTCCACCTGAGTCCCCCCAACCCTGCCTTTCTAATAACTAACTCTAGCAGATGGCACATGTCCACAGAGAGGTCTCTGCATGCCATCTTTGACACATGTGCCATAGGTTTGCCACCATGGATGTAGGAGGATCATAGACAGATTTGGAAAAGACCTTTAGAAGCAATCTAGTTGAACTCTTTCATTTTACAGATAAGGAAACTTCAGCCCAGAATAGTTAAGAGATTTGATTGCCAAAAGTCATAAAAGTGTTAAGTAATGAAGGCAAGACTACATGACAAGTCTTCTGATTCCAAAGTCAGTGCTTGTTTTTCTATGCCCCAATACTTTGAAAAACATTTTATGTTGCAAATGTTTTCCTTAGAGTTCCAATGCCATCAAAATTTATTTATGATGTAAGCAATTCAAAAGCAATCAATTAGTTTATGACAAGAAAAAGACATGTTCATAGTGTGGCCCCACATAAAGACCAGAAGAAACCTCTTTATATTAGGGTGGCTACTAACCTTTTCTAAACGACATTCTAATGTTCTTTTCTCACGATATTTCCCCTTCCTAAAAAGTATAGTACTGGATGCATTCACCTTCTAAAATTTAAATGTAGTAAAATTAAAATTTTAAGAATCTTTTAAAATCCTTGGATAATAAAGCCAGAATTAGGGATAATAGGTATGAGAAAATGTCATTCCATGAAATATAAATTAATTCCAAAGAGGTATTTTATATATCAAGTATAATTCCACTTGTCAATAAGTGAAAGAGAATCAGAACTGCCTTGATCTATTTTGAAGAATGCTACCCAGAGAATAACTCTGTATGATAAATGCTCTAATCCAAGACAACATCTAAAACCAAGAAATTTAATTATGTGTATTGTCTTCATTGTGAGGAAAGAGAGTTTTAGTTGGTTTATAGTAGAAGTCTAAACAGTTATTTTGTTGGACTGTGTATGTGTATACATGTACATATATGCATATATGTACTATTTATACATGCATAATTTTGAGTATGTATATATATTACATATATATTCATTCAACAATTCTATCATCCCCATATGTCAAATAACCTAAACTCCAAACTAGACTTTACAATAAAAAAACAAACTGTCCAACAACAAAAAAGAAGACAGTAGTTTATAGGGATGGATATGCATATATACATACATATTTCTTTTTATCTATTTGCCACAGTTAGATTGTCACCTTCGTTTGTTCTCTAACATTTTAGAACTGCAAGAGATCTTAGATATTACCTAGGTCAACTTTCCAACCAAAGAAGGAATTTCTTCTGCAATATCAGTATCAGATCTAGCTTCATTTAAGCATATCTAGTGACAGAAAGCTCTTATCATACAAAATTCACCACCTTATTCCATATTTAGTTATCTCTATTTACTTTAAAAGTTATTTCAATTTGGCCTCAGACATTTCCTAGTTTGTGATACTGCCTTGCCCTTATCACTGTTCTGTGTTGGAACCAATACACAGTATTGATTCTAAGATGGAAGGCTAAGGATTTTTTTTTAAAAGTTACTCCTTATAGTTTGAAACAAAATTTGAATTCCTTTAACTTCTACTGATTGATCTTATTTGACCTTTTTTGCCTACACACAATAGGATTGTTCCATTCTAGAAGAATTAGAACAAATTTTGGCTATGACAGCCTACACACTCATTATTGCACTTCACAGAGGTAGCATAGTAGAGAGGGAAGAGCACCAGATACAGAATTAAAAGGCTAGAGATGATGATGATGATGATGATGATGATGACGATGATGATGATGATGATTATGATGAAGCATTTATATGGCACTTACCTTGTGCAAGATGTAATTCTAAACCCTTTGCAAATACTATCTTATTTGATCCTCATAGCAACCCTGGGAGGTAGGTAGAGTATTATCCCCATTTTATAATTGAGGAAACTGAGGCAGAGGTTAAGTGATAGTCTAAGGCAGTGATGGGCAAACTTTTTAAAGAGGGGGCCAAAGGAAAGGAAATGCTCATCTGTCAGTCTGTTTCTAAGGCAACTCTTTCAAAGTTTCATTGTATTGTATCCTACTCATTGTATTCGTCAGATTAGGAATAATGTCTCAAAGCCAGATAGAACATTTCAGGGGGCCACATCTGGCCCGTGGTCTGTAGTTTGCCCATCACTGGCCTAAGATAATAAAGCTAGTGTTTAAGTTAGGATTTAAACTCAGGTTTTTTCTAACCCCAGGACAAGTACCCTATCCCACTTCACCACCACAGCTGTAGCATTTGTGTGACCTTGGACAAATTATTAGTCATTCAAACTCCCCAGGCCTCAGTTTGCTCATTTGAAAGGTCAAGACAATAAAATTCATACTACTCATGTATCACAGTATAGTGGATAAGACTGCTGGACTTGGAGCCAGAAATAGTGGGTTCAGATCCTATCTCTAACGTTAATTAGCTATGTGACCACAAACAAACCTCATAATTTCTCTGAGCCTTAATTTTTTTCTGTAAAATTATGATAGTAATATCACAGTGTTGTTTTTAGGCTCAAATACAATAACATATGCAAAATGTTTTTAAATCTTAAAGCATTATATGCATTAGGTGTTATTATTACCTAACACATAGATTTTAGATAGCATTTTGTAAACTCCTAAATGCTATTTAAGGCAAGCTCTACATTCTGTACATTTTATCTCACTGTTTTGCCAGTTGTTCTTGATACACGATATTCTTTCTTCTGTCTTCAAGTATGTTTGCTTTCTCAGTTTCTCTCTCCACCCCTAACCCCTATTTCAGGACCTATCTTTTGGAATCACTAGTTTCTTTAAAGGTTTGACTCGGGTGTTATCTCCAACATGAGTGTTTTCCTGACTTCCCTCAAGTTATTACTGTTAACCCAGAAATTATTTATAATGTATTTATACTTTATATATCTTCAGCTATGTACTCCCTTCATATTTACTCATCGGCCTTCCTCCCAACCTCCAAAATCACCAATACTAGCAAAAATAAAAGCTGCTTGAGAACAGGGATTATTTATTTTATTTCTCTTTTCACACCTAGCATCATGTTGGCGAACCTATGGCATGCATGTCAAAGAGGGCTGCTCCCTTCCCCCTCTCCATGCACACCTGAGGATATTTCTCACACCACCTGCCCCTCTTCCCAGCAGACAATGGGAGCACTTCTTCCCTCCCCTGCCTGGGGTAGAGAAAGGAAGCTCACATGCAGTGTGAGGGTCACAGTTTGGGCACTCTGTCTCTATAAGGTTTGCCATCACTGGAGCCTTAGCATAATGCCTTGCAGAGATAGATGAATAGATTAGATAAGAGATGGGTGGATAAATGGAGAGGGGAGACAGACAGACAGACAGACAAACAGAGACAGAGAAAGCAAGTGCTTAATAAATTGAATTGAAATAATTATTTTTACTATCCTAGTTAGCTAAAGCCAATGATTCTCCTTTCTAGGAAGAAATGTAATATATTATAATAGAAAAGGACATATACTCTAGTCTAGAAGAGATTAGAAAAACTTAAGTGATTGTTCTTCTTCTAATAACAAATCACATGACCTTGTACAGGTCACTTCCCTTTCTAGGCCTCCCATCACTTCTATTTCCCACATTATAGGTAATGGGCCTATATAGGTTAACTTCTCCTGTTGAAGGATTGGAGGAAAGAAAGAGAGATCTTTTTTTCCCCAATGAGACCAAAAGAGACATGATATCTAACAATTTTTTTTAATTTTTAAAGAGTCCCTTTATGTCCAAAGAAAGCATTTGTATTTTCTTTGGAACAAACCCTTAAATTACATGGAGTTCTACACACTGGGATTCTACCTACATAAGAAAAGAATGGTCAGTGAATGAATGTTAAAATACCCTTCCCAAAACTCCAAAGTATATTACCAATAACAAAAGTCATATGTAATCTGAAGTAATAGTTTAGAGATATAATGGCCACCAGTTCACATTCCTAACATAACAGAATGACAACACTATGACTATCTGACATTGGCAAATGAGGGAAGTGACAGATGTGCCAGACTATGGGAATAGGCATTTATACTTAGCTGTAGTACATACATCATTTTTCAGAATCTTATGAATTCACAGAAGCCATTTAGCATCTCTAGAAACTGCTCAGATCTATCTATCTAATACAGACATTGCATAATTATAATAAAAAAAAATTAGAGGTTTAGTTTTGCCCCTCACCATTAGAGTACTTCTCTTTTGCTTGTTTTTGAACAATCAATCAGTTAAGTGATTGTTTACTGTGTATCAGAAAGTAAGGACTGAGAATAAACAAAGATAAAGTGAAATAGTCCTTGGAGACAACATGTACATTGATACATGCATACATAATATATACAAAATGAACACAAGGTAGTATTAGTAAGGGGAATACCTCCAGTAGGGGGGGGAGGGGAAGGGATAAAAAATGTGAAGGCATTCACAAAAGGTTTCTTGTAAAAGGTGACACATAAGCTGATTTTTGAACAAAACCAATGATTCCAAAAGGTTTCAGTAAAGAGGCACTGCACTGCAGATCAGAGTCAGCCAATGAGAAGGCACAGGGATGGGTTATTGAGCTTCATGTGTGAAATAGACCAATGTGATTGGATCAAAGAGTATGGTGAGAGAAGTAATGCTTCAGAAAACAATGGGGCAAAAAGGGGCCAAGTTGTGAGAAAGACCAGGGACAAACTTTCTATAAGTACTATCTAGACTAATAAGAGACAGTAAATACAAAAAATCTGTTGCTTATAACCATAGAAATCCAAATATACATATGTACACAAACATACACATTGCATTGCACTCTAAAAAAGGCTTCTAAAATATGTTTAACAATATTTAGCATTAATAATGAAAGCAGATATCTCCTTATAACTATATGTTTTCTATGTGGAAAAATATCAATTTAAGTATCTGAAGTGCCAATTAGGCATCCTGCTATCAAATGAAACAAAAATAGAGAATTATTTAGTTGTTTACTATCTTAGCAAAAAAAGACAAAAAAGAATTGTCATATATATTGAGGGCAATAAGTGAATATTATACATCAACTAAAATGTGAAAAGATAATAATCAGAAAAATATTATTCTCAATCAAGTATTAACCTTTTTCTCCATACCCAGAAACATCAGCATAGTGCAGAATGTAACAAAACATAATGCAACAAAAAATACTGTAAAAGCATAGCCTACAGAAGGGAAAAATGTTGATTAGCTAAAAATGCAGTTGAGTTCATTTTTTGAAAATGATTCATTACTACCTGAATTTAGAGGCACCTATCCTCTGCAATATAATTACTCACAAAAAAAGCTAACAAAACTCATTTCCCCAAGAGCACAGTTATTACGTCTGTCGCTTCCCATTCCTTCTACCTCACCAAACACCAGTGTTATTTATAAAGGGGTTTGTAGTTTAAATTTACTTAATGGATAGAAAATAAGATTGTTATAATGGTGGCAATTTTACTGTTTTACTATTTACCCCAACATTTCTGCTTAAAACTTTTAACTATAAATCAGTTTTTGGCATCACAGTTTTTATAGCCAGAATTTACAAGTTTTACAAAATACTGGCTTGTATTTTCTTCTTGTTAAAGCAATGCAAAAAATGATTATCAACTGAAATGTTAATTTCTTCAGAGATCAAAATTAAAATATGGAGAATTTCTTTCAACTAACATTATAACATCAGCAAAACACTATGCTATATCTACACATTTGTAAAAGGCCTTGATTTTTCTTGCCTTCTCAATGAGTAGAAGATGGAGAGAGGGAGAGAGAGAATTTGAAACTGATAATAAATTAAAACTGAATTTAAAAAAATAGAAAATGTCTATGCTAAATCACAGATAGATTCAATTGAAGAAACAAGAACAACGTTTTGAATCAACTATGAAACTATAATGACACTTAGAAATCAAGCAAGAGGCATGAAGATATATAATATACCTATATATGCATATCAATAAATATTATGATAGATATTTGAAACAAGGAAGAACACACAGTATACTACTTTAATTGACATTATTACTTTGTAAAGCAATTTACTGATGTATATAAACAATATACATTGAGGATTGTTTTTCGTCTTCTACGTAGAAAACATAGAATTGATCTTGCCATACTTTTTTAATATAAGAAAAAATACTTTAGCTAATAGCATATGCAAAATACTTGTGAAAAAGATACTACTTTGTTGAAAAACAGAACAGAAAGGTAACATTAAATTTGAAAAGTATAGCCATTAAAATAAGTTGGCTTTTGCATGAACTATTTTGAAGATATTATTAAATTATAATTGTACATCTAAATGAAATACACTTTCATAAACCTAAGGAATTTCCATAATATTCTATTTCAATATTAATGGCTCTAAACTGAAAACAAATGGGACTATTAAGAAAATGTACGACAATAAAATAAGGATGGATATTTGGTGCCCTCTGCTGTTCTACTACTGTTATTGAGTCACTAAAAATAAAATTTTAAAATTGAATTCCTTTTTCAAAATGACTTTGAATTGGAACTAGATATAACTATTTGATTCTCAAAGCAAAAGAGAGGTAAGGTTTAGGTAGAATGCTATCAAGTAGGTATTATCTATCTAATCATTGGAATGGTCAATACATTTTTCTCTTTGGTTTTTATTAGGGAAAACAACTTTCATAAAAAAAGTCATTTCATGCTTTGTAGGCCCCCTTGAAAGTCATAAAGACTTAGGTTCAAGTCTTGCCTCTGACACATGCTGTCTCTGAGACTGTCGGAATGTCATTTAACCCCTCAAGGCCCAGACAATTCTCTAAGATAAGTTTAGGAGGAAATAAAATTCATCAACCTACATCAGTATAAGTTCACATATCAGGAGTTCCCCAAACTACTGAAATCATAGATGCAGACTGTTCTCCTATAAAATACAAGTATTAAATCTGCTGATGAATTCAAGAGTATTTTAAAGGGAATGCCTTATAAAGGCATTTTTATTTTTGTTTTATGTCTTATAATATGAGAAGGCTATTCCTTAGCTAAATATTCAGCAGCTGGGGGATTCTGGGAAGATGGTGGCTTAGATGGAGCAAATCTTAAGACATCCACACCCTTTCCACATCGAGATAGAAAACAAAGCCCTTTGAGAAGAAAGAGAACCAATTCTAACAAGACAGAGCAGAGGAATTCTACTGCTGGACAACTGAAGAGCTATGCCAAGAAAAAGGCTTGAATTCTTGTTGAGTATGAGGGTACATAAGGAGAATCCCAGGACCCCTCCCCACAGGCTGTGCGGAGCCTCCAGCAGCCCCTGAAATCTCCAGGTAGGCTGTCACCTTCCCGGAGAAAGGACCTTGCTGGCGCTGGACTAGGGGAATTGAACACAGGCACTGGGGAAGTGGCTAGAGGAGAAAGCCAGAGAACACAGCAAAAATGCTTGGAAGATGGTGGCTTAGATGGAGCAAAACTTCAAACCTATTTGCTTTACCACACCAAGATAGAAAACAAAGTGTTTCAAGAGGAAAGAAAACCAGGTCTAACTGCAGAACAAAGCAGGGGGACCCTAAAGCAAGACGGTCATGAAAACATTCCATCTTGCCTCCCACACACACTTTTTTTTCTCTCAAGGTTTTAGCAATACAAACTAATCCAGTCCAGGCTTAATCCCATCAATTGGACAAACAAGAAGTCTTCAGAAAGCAGGGAAACTTGAACACCCCTCCCCCATAGACTGCAGAGAACATAACTACAAATCTCCATTTCCAGCTAGAGGAAGATCTTTCATCAAAGATCATTAAATCCATCTGTTTAAACTAGCAGAACAGAGAAGATAAAAATATGAGAAAACAACAGAAAAAGAGAAAAGAAATTACAATTAATAGCTACTTACTTTTCAGGAAGCAAAAAAAAAAAAAAAAAAAAAAAAAAAAGAACAAATGAAATAGAAGATCAGGAATCTCCAGTGAAATGGACACAAGCTTTGGAAGATCTCAAAATTCAATTAACCCAAGAACCTCAGGAACTCAAAAAACAATCAAAGTTTTGTTTTATAAAGACTGAAAACATGAAAGAACAAAGGCTGAAGACGTTTTGAAAAAGGAAATACATGAATTAAAACAAGAAAACAAAGTCTTAAAAGCCAAAATTGACCAGCTCAAAAACGAAGCAAAGAAAGCAAAAGATGATCTATAAAGAAAATCAGACCAGAAGAAGGATGACCAAAAAGCAAGGGATGAAATTCAGTCTTTAAAAAATAGAACTCAACAACTAGAAGTAAATGACTTCACAAGGCAGCAAGAATATATAAAACAAAATTTTAAAAATGAAAAATTTGAGAGGAATATGAAACACCTCATTGATACAACCAAAGATCTGGAGAACAGATCTCGAAGAGACAATTATTGGTCTACTGGAACATCATGACAAAAGAAAAAGTCTGGACAACATCCTACAGGAAATTATCCAAGAACACTGCCCTGACGTTCTTGAACAAGAGGGAAAAGTGGAAATTGAAAGAATCCACAGATCACCTCCTAAATTTAATCCAAAACTGACAACTTCCAGGAATATTATAGCCAAATTCAAAAACTACCAGACCAAGGAAAAAAATATTACAAGGTGCTGAGAAGAAGTTATTCAGATACCAGGGAACCACAGTTAGGTAACACAGGATCTGGCTGCCTCTACATTGAAGGACAGGAAGGCATGGAATATAATATTCCGGAAAGCAAGAGAACTAGGTCTACAACCAAGAATCAACTATCCAACAAAACTGATTATATTTTTGCAGAGAAAATTATGATCATTCAGTAAAACAGAAGACTTCCAAGCATTCATAAAGAAAAAAACAGACTTAGAGAGTTTGCTGCCCAAATACAGAACTCAAGAGAATCACCATGAGGTAATTAAGAGAGCAGGGGCTGGGGGCGGGATTTTTTTTTAAGGGACCTAATAAAAAGGTGGAGCAAAATCTATTGGGCTTCAACTAAGAAAAAGAAGGCAGGAGTTGCAATCATGATTTCTAACAGAGTCAAAGTAATAATAGATCTGGTCAAAAGAGATAGGGAAGGTATAACAAAAAAGAAATATCAGTACTCAACATGTATGCACCAAATGATACAGGATCCAAATTTCTAAAAGAGAAGCTACTGGAGCTCAATGACGAAATAGAGAGCAAAACTATACTAGTGGGTGACCTCAACCTTCCCCTATCAGATATAGATAAATCAAACCAAAAAATAAATAAGAAAGAGATAAGAGAGGTAAATTAAATCCTAGAAAAATTAGAGTTAACAGATATATGGAGAAAAATAAATAGGGACAAAAAGGATACACCTTCATTTCAGCAGCACATGGAACATTCACAAAGATTGATCATGCACTAGGGCATAGAAATTTGGCAAACAAATGCCAAAAAGGCAGAAATAATAAATGCAACCTTTTCGAATCATAATGCAATAAAAATAGTTATTGGCAAGGATACAAGGAGAGGCAAACCAAAAACTAATTGGAAATTAAATAATAGGATTCTCCAAAATAAGTTAGTTAAAGAACAAATCATAGAAACAATTAATAATTTCATTGAAGATAATGACAATAATGAGACTTCTTACCAAAACCTATGGGATGCAGCCAAAGCAGTTCTAAGGGGAAAATTTATATCACTGAGTGCATATATTAACAAATTAGGGAAGGCAGAGGTTAATAATTTGGGAATACAACTTAAAAAACTAGAAAGCGAACAAATTAAAAAGCCCAAGATGAAAACTAAATTAGAAATACTAAAAGTCAGGGGACAGCTGGGTGGCTCAGTAGATTGAGAGCCAGGCTCTTACCGCTCTTCTGCCTTAGAGCCAATACACAGTATTGACTCCAAAATGGAAGGTAAAGGTTAAAAAAAAAAAAGAAATACTAAAAATCAAGGAAGAAATTAATAAAATTGAAAGTAAAAGAACTATTAAAGTAATAAATAAGATTAGAAGCTGGTACTTTGAAAAAAACAGATAAAATAGACAAAGTACTGGTAAATCTAATTAAAAAAAAGGAAAGAAGAAAAACAAATTAACAGTATCGAAGATGAAAAGGGAAACCTGACCTCTAATGAAAAGGAAATTAAGACAATCATTAAAAACTATTTTGCTCAATTATATGGCAATAAATATAGCAATTTAAGTGATATGGATGAATATTTACAAAACTAAATTGCCTAGATTAACAGCAGAAGAAATAGAATACTTAAATAATCCCATATCAGAAAAAGAAATTGAACAAGCCATCAAAGAACTCACTAAGAAAAATCGCCAGGGCCTGATGGATTCACAATTCTATCAAACATTCAAAGAACAACTAATCCCAATAATATACAAATTATTTGACATAATAAGCAAAGAAGGAGCTCTACCAAATTCCTTTTATGGCACTAATATGGTACTGATTCCAAAGCCAGGCAGACCAAAAACAGAGAAAGAAAACTACAGACCAATCTCCCTAATGAACATAGATGCAAAAATCTTAAATAGAATACTAGCAAAAACACTCCAGCAAGTGATCATGAGGGTTATCAACCGTGATCAGGTGGGATTTATACCAGGAATGCAAGGATGGTTCAACATTAGGAAAACCATCCACATAATTGACTATATCAACAAGCTAACAAACAAAAATCACATCATTATCTCAATAGATGCTGAAAAACCTTTGACAAAATACAACACCCATTCCTACTGAAAACACTAGAAAGTATAGGAATAGAACGATCTTTCCTAAAAATAATAAACAGTATATATTTAAAAGGTTACAGGTCCGGGCCTAGAGAAAGGATAAAGGTGTGGTACAGGACATTCCTGGGGACTCTCACTTCCCTTGCAAGGTGGTGGAGGACCATGGCTGGGAGAGACAGCCATGTGAAGAACCATGTGGTCAGAGTTAGGTTAGAGTAGGCATATGTGTGTGTGTGTGTGTGTGTGTGTGTGTGTGTGTGTGTGTGTGTGTGTGTATCTTCTCTATTTCAAGGGATTATTAATAAACTCTATGGAAAATGAGAACCAGGAGTTATTAATTTAAAACTAACAAAAATAATATGAAAACATCAATATATTACAAGAATGTATTAAGATCTTTCTACAATGTTGGCACTAAATTTGAACTAATTAAATTCCATTCAATAATTAGGGGAAATAAGCTAGGGCAGTCCCTTCCCTCAAGAAACTTACATTCTTCTAATGGGATCATAACACATACTCACAAAATAATACAAGATAATTGGAGGATGGGAAAAAAATTTGATTAAGAGCATCAGGAAAGACCTTGTGTAAAAGAAAAACTGACCTGTGTCTTGAAGGAAAGTAAGACTCTAAAAATTAATAAGCATGAAATGTGGTGCAAGCAAAGGAGACACCCTGTATAAAAGCAGAGAGTAGAAGTAAATAAGACTTAGCTGGAACAGAATGACTGTGAAGAAAAAGAATGTGATAAAAATATGAAAAGGTAGGTTTAAGCTAGACTATAGTGAGCATTAAATAAATGCCAGGCCAAAGAGTTTATACTGTATCCAAGAGGCAACTAGAAAATGATAAAGATTTTTAAGCAAGGAATGGCACGATCAGACCTATACCTAAGCAAGAGCATTTTATCAACTGTGAATGAATGAATCAGAGAAGGGATAGACTGATTTTTGAGGCTCATGAAATAGATATTGAAGGGTTAAAATAGAGTAATGGTCATGTAAGTAAAAAGAAGGTGACTGAGGGCAGAAATTTTTGAAGGTAGAACTGGTAAGAATTGGCAACTGATTAGATAAGGGGAAAGTAGCTAGAAGAATCAGAAGGATCCTGAGACTATGAACCTGAGTAAATGGAAGGATGTAAATTTGTTTAAAATTGACAATGTGGGGAACTGGGGTAGATTATTTACATGTATTTAAACAGTAACGAGACAGTGAGGGAAAAATGATTAGCTAGGTTTGACTCCATTTTGAGCTAACGTTTTTCCTCTTGTAGCATATGCTATTTTTGTCCTTTTTCATGCAATGGATTGCTACTAATAATTGGTCTATTGATGAAGACATTGGTATTTGATTAAGATCAGTTTTTTCATTTCCTTATAATTTCTCCTTCAACTATAACTTACATTACTACCTTCAATACATATAGCAATGCTTGTAAAATTGGAATTCCAAGAAGAAACTATGTGGATATAAATAAGATTGGGATCGGGTACAACTAACTTGGCACAGTGGAAAGAACACTGGGGATTTAGGTATAGAGCCCTTAGATTGAAATTTCAGTCCTTCCACTTATTGGCTCTAAGTGCCCTTAAACAGGATACTTGACCTCTAGAGGCCTCAATATTATCATCTGTGAAATGACTAGAAGATTTCAGAGATTCCTTCCAACTTGAAATCAATGATCCTTTGAACTTCTGTGTTTGCCAATATACAAAGTACCTTAGCCATTAGGTTCCTCAATATATCTCAAACTGATATTTTTTTTTCACTTTGAAAATTATTATTTAATTAATTAAGAATATTTTTCCATGGTTCCATGATTCATGTTCTTTCCCTGCCCTCCCTCCCCGTAGCCAATGAGAAATTCCACTAGATAGTACATGTGTCATTGATCAAAGCCCATTTCCATATTATTCATATTTGCATTAGGATGATCATTTAGAATCTACATCCCAAATCATGTCCTCATCGACCCATGTGATAATCACAAGCAATTGTTTTTCTTCTGTGTTTCTACTTCCACAGTTCCTTCTCTGGATGTGAATAGTGTTCTTTTTCCTAAGTCCCTCAGAATTGTCCTGGATTATTGCATTGCAGCTAGTAGAGAAGTCCACTACATTTGATTGTGCTCATAGTGTATTAGTCTGTGTATATATGGTTCTCCTGGTTCTGCTCCTTTCACTCTGCATCAATTCCTGGAGGTCTTTCCAGTTCACACGGAATTCCTTCATTTCATTATTCCTTTCAGCACAATAGTATTCCATCACCAACAGATACCACAATTTGTTCAGCCATTCCCCAATCAAAGGACATTCTCTCATTTTCCAGTTTTTTTGCCACCACAAAGAGCATGGCTATAAATATTTTTGTACAAGTTTTTTTCCCTTATTATCTCTTTGGGGTATAAAGCCAACAGTGGTATGGCTAGATCAAAAGGCAGACATTCTTTTAAAGCCCTTTGAGCATAGTTCCAAATTGCCATCCAGAATGATTGGATCAATTCACAACTCCACCAGCAATGCATTAATGTCTCAATTTTGCCACATCCTTTCCAACATTTATTACTTTCCTTTGCTGTGTAAGAAGGAAAAGGGGTTTTTTGATTGGATATATTAATATTTAAAGGTATGGTTGCCAAGGAACTGAATAAATAGCAATTCCTAAAATGATTTTAGTAATTTATTTACAAAATATATGAGGGAGTGGAAGTAGAGAGAAGAGGGTAGAGTAAGAGATCTAACTTAACTAGATTCGTATTCAAGTCTGGGCTTTACTCTGGCAGGCCTCTAGAGGCCCGCCAGAGAGCCTAAAAGTCAGTTAACAAGGGGTTTAGTCACAAGAGCTTCTCCCAATCAAGGGCCCCTCTGGAAGCTAAGGTAGTTAGCCTTCCTCACTCACCACATGAGTGTTTAAGATTTAAGAACAGTCTCACCAAGATCTCAGAGTCCCAGGTCCAGTGCTCCTCCAGGTTCAAGTCAGGAACAAGAAGAAGCTGAACTCACTGAACTCTGTTTTAAAGGGGCTTCTTTTGCGTAGCTTCCTGTGCCTTCCTCTTAGTTTATGCTCTTCTTAGGCTGGCCCAGGAGGCAGTCAGTAAATTTTGATTCCTCACTCACTCTAGCACACATGGGTCACAGACCTCCCAATTTGGGAATTAAGTGGGGATGTTCTCACCTTTGGTGATTAGATTAAGGATGGGCAGAGTAGATTTAATTTCATTATCACAGCTGTCATTTTTGCCAATCTGCTAGGTATGAGGTGGTACCTCAGAGTTGTCAAAGTGATATTTTTTAAATGGTGTGAATTCAAAGGAAGAATTATAAAATTTCTAGATAACAGACAAACTTTACTCTTAACAGGTGGTGCACTCCCAGCTATGACAGAATTTCCTACCAGTTCTCTAAAGCAGCAGAATTGGAAACAAGGCAATCATGTGACAGAAAAAGACAAGAAACAATTCCATGCTAACAAACCTCTAGGAATTCAAAAGATCATAAATCTAGAAGTGAAAGTAACCACAGAGGCCATCTAGTTTAAAATCCCTAAGTTTATAGATGAAGAAGGCGAGATTCAGGGAGGTTCATTGACTTACTTCTAGTCACACAGGTAATAATCATCAGAAATGGGATATAAACCCCAGGTCTTCTTCTAAGACCGGCCTAAATTCTATTGCACTAGGCCCCATTCCTGGTGACTTCTCACCTCACCTCACAAATCCCAACCCCAGGTTTCATAACCATTGTTCTTTACTTTTTTACATACAAGTTTTCCCCTGGATTTTTTTACTAAAGGTATTAAATAATTACTGTGTTCTCAAGACTCTCTCCAAATTGAGTAAGAATGGAGTAAGAAATATCTTACCATATGTCTGCATCCCTTAAGAGTGGTTGTCTAATCCATGTTGTCAAATATCCATCTCCTCTTTCACTCTCCCTCTATCTACTCCCAATTAAAACTCTTACTAACAGTTATGCTGATATGATTGCAAGGCAATATACATAATAGGCTCAATCTTAACATAGGATGTTTCTGTGTATAAGAAGAGCTTATCTCTATTAGAACATCTGTCTTGCTTTGCAGCATATTCTCCTTCACAATATTATTGCTAAACCAAAGTACATACTCATCATTCCCCAACTGTCTTGATCTTTCCTTCCTCTATTTCTCACTTTTCTATGCTTTCTCCTATGTCTTTAATATCTTTTCCTGTGTTCTAAGAACTAGTTCAAGTATTTTCCCCTTTATGAAGGATGCCTTTCCTGAGCTCTCTCATTCCCCAAGATGGAAGTTCTTTGTGGGCTAACAGAAAACAATTTGAGGAGAGGGGTGAAGTTGGAATCCTCATTAGAGGACATTGGTAAGTGAACAGAAAGGAAAGAAATTCAGCACTTTCTAGAAGTTGAAGAATGAAGGAGGAAAAAACCAAGATGATACCTTAAAAAGACAGTACTATCAAAGGAAAACTAATGTTTAGGTTAGCAAAGCTGTTTACAGAGAGAGGGAATGAAAAAGAAGGAAAAGGAAAAAAAAAACAGGAAAACACATGATTACAAATTTCTTATTCTTAGATATAGCTATAAAAACTTCTCAAATAGAAGTCAGAGGAAGAGAAAGGGAATGTGCCTCATAAAAGCATGGCTGAATTGTTTACATTTAAAAGATATTGAACCGTAACTACTTAAAATCTCAAATCCTACCAAACTTGCCACTTGAAAAAACATTTAAGTTTTGGTAAAGCCTTAAAGAGGAAATTAGTGTTTTTATATTTATTTATATATTGTATCTTAAAATGAACATTATAAAAATCATTATTATCTAATTCTTTTTAACTTTTTAACTTGGACAACAAGCAATTTAGAAGGAAAAAACAATATCCTCTCCATTCTATATGATAATTCCTTGGGTTTTTTAGTAGATTCGATCTGATAAATTGTCCTTAAAAAAAAAAAAAAAGGAAACTCAATATTTGGTCACATATCTTAACAGTAATTGATACATTTATGCTTCAATCAAACAATTGGGAAATCATTTTAAGTTCCCACATAAGAATGTGAAATATTATACACAAAGCCTGGTGAAATCTGGTGACTGAAAAGATCACAACCTTTAATCCAGCTAAACACCTATTTCTTAGCAGATTGCCAGTTAATTTATTTGAGACAGATAAGGAAATTTCTCTTTGATTGTCTGTCATACACATTCTGAAGCATTTAAAAATTTTCCCAGGAATGGTGTATGTCTGATAATGTATTTCCAGGGAAAAATTCAGCTTTTCAAATTAGCATGATAATGGAACAAAATAACCATTTTTCTATGGTTTGCTATGATATTGCTGAAGTTTAAAGATTAATTTTAAAATTCAAGAATATATCCCCATTTATAGCATGGTTTAAGATCATAAACTTGACAAGCAAGTTTATTATGTAATAAAGATAGAGAAAAATGTGTTTAAAATTTAAAAAAGAAAAAATATATTTCTCACATGAATTAATCACAATGCTAATTTATCTTCTCTAAGATATACAATACTCCTTAGTAGGACTCAAGGAATGCTGTTCTGGCTAATATTAATATATACAGTTAAATAAATTGATATAGAAATAAAAGCATACAAAGAACAATATACTTCATAGCAGAATGCAATGATTACTTCTAAATGGAAGAATCATGTTAGGTATCCTGGAGGAAGTCAAATTTGAAATGGGCCTTGAATGATGGGTAGGAATTTAATACACATAGATGAAGAGGAAGATCATTCCAAGAAAAGGAAACATGATAAAAGTACAAAGCAAAGTATAACATAGGACTAAGAACAAGAAAGACCAAAAATCATATGGTCTAACTTCCTTATTTTACATACAAAAACCAATACAAAAGAGGATAAAGTCATGCAGGTAGTATCAAAGTCAAGTCAAAGCTAGGTCTTCTAGCTCCAAACATAGCTCTCTTTCTTTTAACCTAGAGTTCAGGGGATAAATATAAATTACATTATAGCAGTAGAAATGACATGTGGCAAAGGAATGGAAAAAGTTAAAGACCATGCTGAGGTTTCATACCTGAGAGGATGCTGGTGCTAATAATGAAAACATGGAATTAAGGGAAAGGAATAAATTTCAAGAAGATAACTTCTGTTCAGAGTATCTTGATTTTGAAATGATGATGAAATATCTACATGGAAATATCTAGCTAAGGATGCTCCAAAAAAGCCAGGGCAAGAGATAAAGATTTGTAATCATCCACAGGATCAACTGCTGAAGCAAAAGCAAGAGGATTTAGAGAGAAGAGAGGACAAAACAACAACAACAACAAACATGGAAAATGAAGGAATGGTCAAAAAAAAAAAGTATAAAGAGAGCCAAAGAAAAGAGAAGTATAAATTTAGCAGAAAGTTTAAAAAATAAATAAGATTGAGAAAAATACTGCATCTGCATCTCTATCTTTACCTAAAATATCAGGAATGATGTTTACAACAATGACTAAATCATAAAGAAAATGTTCAATTAATATTCTATAAAGTCTTACAATTCAGGAAAATATATCATTCATTTCAGAAAAATCATTCCTTGAAGGTTCCAAAGAGTCAAAGCTTAGCCTAACAATAGATGACATAAAGTCATGCAACTAAAGAAATATCTAGAAAGGTATGTAGTTCCCAATCCTTTTCTCAAACCAGGACCCTTTTTACATAGTCAAAAACAGTGATGGTGGAACTTTTAAAGGGGAAGGTGATGTGATAAATGTCCTCAAGCCCATGAGGAAAGGGAGGGAGGGGACAGCTCAGCTTCACATCACTCTGGCTTCTCAGTTAAAAAAAAAAAAAGAACTCTGGTAAACTCTGTGCTGGAGTGATGGCACCTCACAGAGAAAGCTCTGAGTTCCCATTCTGGCATGCATGTCATATATTTGCCACTATAGGTCAAAAACTTTCAAGGACAGCTACAAGTACAGTGATTATAGTATAAGAATTGATTTTTTAAAAATATTATGGCAAAAAGCTCTTGTGAATTGGAGCTTATAAAGTTCTGCTTTATTAATCACAATAACACTTTCATATATTTAAAAAATTATAGTGCATATATGTATATGTAATATATACATATATGACAATAGATAAGTCTTAAGGCATATTTTGTTAAAGAAAGATCAAAACAGTAGTACTCATAGAGGTTTACATAACTTCCTAGGAGTCTAGGTTCCATAATTTGGGCGCCATAGATATTGAAGTAGTTATCAGTTTCCTGATAATTATCAGCATTTGGGATGGAATTATGCAACTTTGCCCTAATTTTTGATCTTTCTGTAATTCATCTTAACATAGAAGGAATTAAATTGATAGAATTCATAGTTTTCGTAGATATTACTTAGCATTTTGGGGAGCCAGAAAACTATAATCAATTAATTATTTGTGATAGTAACAGCTTCAAGATTTCTCAGTGCTCCTCGCTGATTTCAGGTAGCAAAGTTGACAAAAAGTATCTTCATGTGACCAAGGTATCACTTCTTTTTCAACTTTAGCCTTCTTCATTTGCTATCTTAAAAATGGATGTTCCTGGTTCAAACCCGGCCTCAGCCACTTCCCAGCTGTGTGACCCTGGGCAAGTCACTTGACCCCCATTGCCCACCCTTAACAATCTTCCACCTATGAGACAATACGCTGAAGTACAAGGGTAAAAAAAAAAAAGAATGGATATTCCAAGTACAATGTCAAGTACTGGAATACAAAAGAAGAGGCAAAAGGAAAAAAAAAAAACAACAAGCAAAAATCTCTCAACCCATGCTCTATTCTAATGGAAGAATATAACATGTAAAAACAACTATGTATACCCAGAGGAAATGGGAGGCAATCTGAGAGAGGGTATTTTTAGGAGCTTGGCAAAGAAAAGAAAGGTAAGAAGACTGGGAAAGGACTCCTACCTAAGATAGAATTTGAGCTGAATTTTGAAGGAAGACAAAGAAACCAAGAAGCAGAGGTGGGATAGATCATTCTAGATGTGAAGGACAGACATACAAACATTGAAATGGAAAAGAGACTGCCATATCTGAGAAACAGCTAGATGTAGAATGTATGGAAATAAAATACGAAATGGAGAGATTTGAATGTCAAACAAAAAGGTTTATATTTGATCCTGAAGACAACAGGGACCTATTGGAGTTCCTTAAAAAGGAGAATGACATAGTCAAATATACCCTTTAGAAAAAGCAGCTTTGCAGTTGAGTTGATGATAGATTGAAGTGAGAAGAGTTTTATGACAGAGAGAACAGTTAGAAGGCAACTACAGTAGTCTAGGCCAGTGATGACAAACCTTTTAGAGAATGTGTGTCATGCCCTGCCCCATCCCCAACTGCATGGTGTGCCCCACTCCCACTCCCACCCCAGACAGGAGAGTGAGAAATGAAGGGGATTGGCCCAGGCACTCTGCTCAGGGGAGGAGGGAGTAAGTGCTTCCACTGGGCTACTGGGTAGAGGGGCAGGGAGGGGCAGTGGAAAGGGGAAAGGGAGCAGTTCCACAGGATCCCTCTACCTTTCTAGTACCTAACTCTGTTGGGGATGGCACATATGCCCATAGAGAGGTCTCTGCATACCATCTTTGGCACACAAAGGTTCGCCCTCATGGGTCTAGGACTAGGTAATGTTTTTTTTAAAAAGTAGTAGTAAGAAATAAGTCTGAAAAAGTAGGTTGGAATCAGATTATAAAGGGTTTTAAACACCAAATATTTAAGTTAGCATTTTTTTCTTAGAGTCAAAAGGATTTATGAGCAGAGAAATGACATGGTAAGGGGAATGAGGGTCTAAATTAATGGCCTATAAACATATAGCATAAAGCAAAGGCTGTTTTATTTCACAAAGTACCTGCTTTTAATGTTTGTGATATTGAAGTGATTTGGGAATTGGTTCTAGAAAATTTAAATCTGCATTTAAAGAGATTAATAATATATTATGTGCATACTATATATATATATATATATACNTCAGGGGATAAATATAAATTACATTATAGCAGTAGAAATGACATGTGGCAAAGGAATGGAAAAAGTTAAAGACCATGCTGAGGTTTCATACCTGAGAGGATGCTGGTGCTAATAATGAAAACATGGAATTAAGGGAAAGGAATAAATTTCAAGAAGATAACTTCTGTTCAGAGTATCTTGATTTTGAAATGATGATGAAATATCTACATGGAAATATCTAGCTAAGGATGCTCCAAAAAAGCCAGGGCAAGAGATAAAGATTTGTAATCATCCACAGGATCAACTGCTGAAGCAAAAGCAAGAGGATTTAGAGAGAAGAGAGGACAAAACAACAACAACAACAAACATGGAAAATGAAGGAATGGTCAAAAAAAAAAAGTATAAAGAGAGCCAAAGAAAAGAGAAGTATAAATTTAGCAGAAAGTTTAAAAAATAAATAAGATTGAGAAAAATACTGCATCTGCATCTCTATCTTTACCTAAAATATCAGGAATGATGTTTACAACAATGACTAAATCATAAAGAAAATGTTCAATTAATATTCTATAAAGTCTTACAATTCAGGAAAATATATCATTCATTTCAGAAAAATCATTCCTTGAAGGTTCCAAAGAGTCAAAGCTTAGCCTAACAATAGATGACATAAAGTCATGCAACTAAAGAAATATCTAGAAAGGTATGTAGTTCCCAATCCTTTTCTCAAACCAGGACCCTTTTTACATAGTCAAAAACAGTGATGGTGGAACTTTTAAAGGGGAAGGTGATGTGATAAATGTCCTCAAGCCCATGAGGAAAGGGAGGGAGGGGACAGCTCAGCTTCACATCACTCTGGCTTCTCAGTTAAAAAAAAAAAAAGAACTCTGGTAAACTCTGTGCTGGAGTGATGGCACCTCACAGAGAAAGCTCTGAGTTCCCATTCTGGCATGCATGTCATATATTTGCCACTATAGGTCAAAAACTTTCAAGGACAGCTACAAGTACAGTGATTATAGTATAAGAATTGATTTTTTAAAAATATTATGGCAAAAAGCTCTTGTGAATTGGAGCTTATAAAGTTCTGCTTTATTAATCACAATAACACTTTCATATATTTAAAAAATTATAGTGCATATATGTATATGTAATATATACATATATGACAATAGATAAGTCTTAAGGCATATTTTGTTAAAGAAAGATCAAAACAGTAGTACTCATAGAGGTTTACATAACTTCCTAGGAGTCTAGGTTCCATAATTTGGGCGCCATAGATATTGAAGTAGTTATCAGTTTCCTGATAATTATCAGCATTTGGGATGGAATTATGCAACTTTGCCCTAATTTTTGATCTTTCTGTAATTCATCTTAACATAGAAGGAATTAAATTGATAGAATTCATAGTTTTCGTAGATATTACTTAGCATTTTGGGGAGCCAGAAAACTATAATCAATTAATTATTTGTGATAGTAACAGCTTCAAGATTTCTCAGTGCTCCTCGCTGATTTCAGGTAGCAAAGTTGACAAAAAGTATCTTCATGTGACCAAGGTATCACTTCTTTTTCAACTTTAGCCTTCTTCATTTGCTATCTTAAAAATGGATGTTCCTGGTTCAAACCCGGCCTCAGCCACTTCCCAGCTGTGTGACCCTGGGCAAGTCACTTGACCCCCATTGCCCACCCTTAACAATCTTCCACCTATGAGACAATACGCTGAAGTACAAGGGTAAAAAAAAAAAAGAATGGATATTCCAAGTACAATGTCAAGTACTGGAATACAAAAGAAGAGGCAAAAGGAAAAAAAAAAAACAACAAGCAAAAATCTCTCAACCCATGCTCTATTCTAATGGAAGAATATAACATGTAAAAACAACTATGTATACCCAGAGGAAATGGGAGGCAATCTGAGAGAGGGTATTTTTAGGAGCTTGGCAAAGAAAAGAAAGGTAAGAAGACTGGGAAAGGACTCCTACCTAAGATAGAATTTGAGCTGAATTTTGAAGGAAGACAAAGAAACCAAGAAGCAGAGGTGGGATAGATCATTCTAGATGTGAAGGACAGACATACAAACATTGAAATGGAAAAGAGACTGCCATATCTGAGAAACAGCTAGATGTAGAATGTATGGAAATAAAATACGAAATGGAGAGATTTGAATGTCAAACAAAAAGGTTTATATTTGATCCTGAAGACAACAGGGACCTATTGGAGTTCCTTAAAAAGGAGAATGACATAGTCAAATATACCCTTTAGAAAAAGCAGCTTTGCAGTTGAGTTGATGATAGATTGAAGTGAGAAGAGTTTTATGACAGAGAGAACAGTTAGAAGGCAACTACAGTAGTCTAGGCCAGTGATGACAAACCTTTTAGAGAATGTGTGTCATGCCCTGCCCCATCCCCAACTGCATGGTGTGCCCCACTCCCACTCCCACCCCAGACAGGAGAGTGAGAAATGAAGGGGATTGGCCCAGGCACTCTGCTCAGGGGAGGAGGGAGTAAGTGCTTCCACTGGGCTACTGGGTAGAGGGGCAGGGAGGGGCAGTGGAAAGGGGAAAGGGAGCAGTTCCACAGGATCCCTCTACCTTTCTAGTACCTAACTCTGTTGGGGATGGCACATATGCCCATAGAGAGGTCTCTGCATACCATCTTTGGCACACAAAGGTTCGCCCTCATGGGTCTAGGACTAGGTAATGTTTTTTTTAAAAAGTAGTAGTAAGAAATAAGTCTGAAAAAGTAGGTTGGAATCAGATTATAAAGGGTTTTAAACACCAAATATTTAAGTTAGCATTTTTTTCTTAGAGTCAAAAGGATTTATGAGCAGAGAAATGACATGGTAAGGGGAATGAGGGTCTAAATTAATGGCCTATAAACATATAGCATAAAGCAAAGGCTGTTTTATTTCACAAAGTACCTGCTTTTAATGTTTGTGATATTGAAGTGATTTGGGAATTGGTTCTAGAAAATTTAAATCTGCATTTAAAGAGATTAATAATATATTATGTGCATACTATATATATATATATATATACATATATATATATTCATACATACTCCTCTTACAGTTCTGGAGTATAATACTAAACAATTATTCTCACTAAAGGCCTAATTAGAAGCCAGTTTACCTAAAAAAGTTCAGTATGTTATCCACAAAGCCACACCCTCTGTCTTTTTATTGCCCCTTCCCCCTAAAAAATACCCCTTTCTCTGGGAAATTAGAATTCTCAATGAAAATAATTTGAAGTGCTTGTGCTAATTTAATTTTGCAAAGAAAAGGCAGAGGGGATGTTCTGAGTAGGTGGTACTTGACTCCTAAATTGCTTTATCCACACTAATCATACCGAGTACAAACCTACTGACCTTTTAGAATATAGTCCCTTCATTTTCTCAGCCTCTTTCCTAATGAGGCAATAAAGTGAGATATATATGGCAATGATAAGACATTTTGATGATTTTTCCAATTTTGTCATAGCTTTTTCTTTCTTGATCTGATAAAAAGAACAGATTCTCCTATCATAACAATTTTCTCACCTTCCTCCTCATCCCCATGTTTACCAAACTCCAGACCATTGTCCAACTCTCCTTAAGTGAACTCTGACATCATCATCATCAGTATATTAAAAATCCTAATTAATTATCCTTCTAATATAATAATAATAATAATATATAAGGTATTATGCTAAAAATAAATCTTACTCCCAAGGAGCTTGAATTCTAAGGAATGATACAGAAACATGAATAAATAATGATTTGAAGACAAAAGCACTAAAAATAAAGATTTTAAAAAAGCTTCTCCTAGGAGATGGTACTTGAGTTGAGACATGAAGGAGGGTAAGGATAATAAAGAGGCTTTATGCAAAGGTAAAGAGAGAGTATTTAGGATGACAAATTTGTACAGTCACCCCAGTAACAACATAGAAGATGAGAAAATAAGTAATGAGGGAGTAGCAAGGTGGCTCAATGGATACAGGGGCAAGAGGATCTGGGTTGAAATCTGGCCTCGATTAACTCTTACTGTGTGACACAATATTGGTTCCAAGACAGAAGGTAAGGGTTAAAAAAAAAGTAGTAATGAGAGATAAGTCTGGAATAGACTGAAGTTAGTTTGTAAAGACTTTTAAATGTCAAACATTTAAGTTTGCATCTTATTCCTAGAGTCAATAGGGAGATAAGGATTTTTGAGCAAAGAAATGACATGGTCAGGTTTGTGCTTTAAGAAGATAAATTTGGCACTTGAGTGATGAATGAAGGAGGAGAACCTGAAAACAAGAAGACCAAGTAGGAGCCAATTGCCATAATCCAGAAAATTCTGGAAGTTATTAAGATAGGATAGTGGCCTTGTAAGTGGACAAAAAAGAATGAATCCAAGACATATTTGGGCTGGAAATATGTTTAAAACTTTTAAAATGACCACATATGTGTAGTGAAGGAAAGAAAGGAGTCAAATATGACTCTGGGGTTGAATGAATGTAGATGAATGGAAAGATGAATGGTGGCAACAGAAATAGGGTGAGTTTAAGGGGGAAAGATAAGCTCCATTTTGGATATGTTCAGTTTGATATGACAACTGCACATCCAGATAAAGATATGAAACAAGCAATTAGCAATCTAGGACTGATGTACATTCCTATTTCATTTAAGGCATTCAAAAGCACAGCCATGCACTGGATGGACCATATCTTCAATTCATTCATTCAACAGCATACATAACTCTGTGTTAGGCATGGGGTAGATATAAAGCTTATGATAGTATTCTGGGACCATCACTAGAAACTGCTCCAAGTCCAAAATCCTTAACAATGTCATTCCTCTATTCCATTCTTCTAACTTGCCCATTCCACAATTCTTCTGCACTTCACTGATATTCCCTCTTTATCTAGTATGGGAAAAATTACACAAAAAGGGTTTGGAATGTTGAAGAAAGAGAGGACTGACAAAGAGGTAGTTGGGAACAGCAGATGAGTAGTGTCTAAGCAATATTGAATTGCTAGTTCCAATGATGGACACAGTCACACCTCCTGAAGAAAAACACCAGTATGTGGATATTGAGCCACACAACCTAGCCAAGATACTGCAATGATTTTTAGACTTGTTATATGTTAAGAACTTCGAATCCATCATCTGTAAAAGTTCCAATGTCAAAATTTCAGGAAGTTCCCACACAAAACTTTACAAGCCTTATACCACAAATGAAGCTGAAAATGATAAACAAAGTGATGAGAATGAACATCAGTTAGAAACAATGGAAACAAGTCCTAATAACTCGTAGTTCCAGAAATCAACTCCAACAAAAGAAAGATCATCAGGCAAGTAGAGACTACAGTCAAGTATAGATGACAATCAAAAAATATGCACAAAGGGGACGAAACAACTAAAGAAAGTAAGAAAAACCAGCCCAGAGGAAAAGACAAGAAAGAACAAAAGCAGCAAGACAAGACAGAAGAAAAGCTTTGAACTGATAAAAGAGACAGTAAAATTTCTCAGAACTTTGTAAAGTTTTTATATATAAGAAGTGGACAGACAACAAACTGGACAATTATGTAAGATAGTGTGGTGATAACATAAAAACAAAAATTTACTTCACACATTAGGGAAAACATGAAACACACACATAGTTTGGAAGAAATGACGAGAACCATCAGTCAACAACAAAGAGGAGTCAAGAAGGAAGATATAAGTATTCATATAAACAGTACATAAAAAAAGGACACTGTGTAAATAGAATTAGCTCGAGCCCATTAACAGTCAAAAATCTACTCAACCTAGGCGTGCTAATGATGTCACTCTCACCTCCCTTAGTGGGGAGGGGAGACGAGTTACCCACACATGACAATAAGTAACAAATCAAGAATAAGGGACTGCCCTTTGGGCAGTCCAAATCAATGTAGAAACTGCCATTTGTCCATTTGAATTAGAGGTGGACCACAGGAAGTGATGAAAGACACTATCTCTTTAAGTAAGTGAGTGAACTTCCTGTGGGGGAGCTGCCATCTCGAACTGGAAGAAGCAGCATCTCCTGAGACCACAGACAGCTTACACTCTATATTGTCACGTGGGTAAGTTAGGCTGACTTCCTTGGCCTTGCTGGGCCAATTCTAAACTCTGCCTATCTGGCTGTTGGGCCTTGTGGCTTACAGCTTCATTTATTAAGCTTTATAACCTTCTTCTCTCTCCGTCCAGGCCTGTGGCCTGGACTAGCCTCTTCCTTTTTCTCTTTATTCCTACTTTTTACCTACCAGACTGTAAATAAACTTGCCTCAACCCGATGCTGACTTGGGTCTGATTTAATTCTGGAATCAACCTAAATTGTTGATTCCTGGTGGCCACACATATTTAATATATATCTATAAATACTTAAATTTTCCTTCTTACAACACATACACAATTCAAAACTGACTATTTGACCTTGTGTAGATAAACAAGAGTCTATGATTGCAAAGAAATTCAAAATGCGTCAATACTTAGTTAGAATGCATAAGGTCTTAAACAAACAGAAAAACGAAAAAAATTTTCTGTTTAACACCAGGATGTAAGAAATAACATAATTATTGTATAGTGTATATATTGATGTAAAAATTGTACATATATAAATACATGTAACATAGGTTTAAATAGTTGCTATAGAGTTTATAAATATTTTATCATGCCTTGTACATAGTGTATAAAACAATATACAGAATAGATAGAAAAGTTAGGATAACTTAGAGAAACAGTTTAACAAATAGTTCAAAAGTTACTAGATACTTAGTTTACATGGGGGTAACCATAAGATTTGAAACTAGAATAGCAGAATAGTTATCTTTAAGTAAGTTATATGTAACAGCATTAGCTGGAAATTGTGTTAATGGAAATGTTATAGTTAAATTGGTTTTGTATAATGATAGAATAAAATAGGAATTGTTGGATTAGTTTTACACTAATTTTACATAGCAAAGATAGAAACTAGAAATAGTAGTGATTATTGATTTTTGTTATGTTATTGTGTTACAATAATTGTTCTTGATATCTGTATTCATTTTATAAATCCCAATTCCTAATCCAAACCTTTCCTAGAAAATGTCTTAGCTTAAGATAGTTAGGAATCTAGAATAACGTAGTGTAGATAAGGTTTTTTTATTATTTGGGGGGGGTTAGTTTAGCAAATAGCATAGGATAATTAAGGGTAAGTATAATAGTTCACGTCAATGAGCTGGTTAGCTCATTGCATGAAATGGGACAATACTGTGGGGAAAATTGCAAAGAAAGGGTTTGGAATGTTGAAGAAACAGAGGATTGACAAAGAGGCAGTTGGAAGGGGGAGGGAAGAGACTGGGGAGAGTAACAATTGCTCTCTCTGAGAAAACTTTCCTGGACCTCGGGACTAGAAAGTGGTCTCTTTGCCTCTTGAGAAAGAAACTACCTCTATTCCTGGGACTTTCCCAACTGTTTTCTCTACCTAGATTCCTGTGGATTGTGTCATTGACAAAAAGGATTTAAGGGGAGCTGCTGGAACTGTAATACTGGTCTATAGGGCATTAGCCCAAAGGGACGGCCTAACCCAGCTCTGAAGGTCAGAATCTCTTTTCCTCTGACTGTCAAAACTGCTAAAGACTTTGAACTTATAAAAGCTAGCATATAATAGTACAGATTAGAAAGAAAGAAACCCTCCACAAGCCTGTGAGCCCTGGGCTCAGTTCAAAAGCTGACAGAGACTTGTTAACCAAATCTATGCTTAAGGTTGAGAGCTTCCTACTTCCCACTATCCTAATACCTTCCCTTTAAGACTATTTATTAAATTAACTTTGGTTAAAATAAACACAGTCAGATAATCTATTATAAGGGTGAAGGGAGCCGGAAGGGAGAAGCCATTGGCTCCCTACAGAGTCGGTTAGGGTGCTCTGAGGATTTAGCTATTCACCACTCTTGGCTAACCTCAGGAACACCATCCCAGAGTTTCCCTTTCTGATTTACCCCTGTAAGAAAGTTTTCTTACTCTGGGAAGTGTAACGATTAAAAATGATAAAGGCTCATATTATAAGAGAAATTAATATCTTAATTGCCATGACCATGTTGGTAAAATATACATGACCGCGCCTGACTATCCTTAAAAATGCCGCCTGTCTTTATCTCCACCCATCTTCCTCCTCTCGCACCCCAGAGAGCCCTCTCAGGTAGCAAAGAGAGAGCCCGTCTCAAGGCCGCCCTCCGAATTTAAGTTGAGCTCAACACTGGTTCCTGTTCTCTGACCTAATCACATCAGGAACCGGAAACCCATTGGATCACGGGGAATGTAGTCTCAAAGTCCCCACATGTCCACAGAAAGTTTGTAAGATTCTTTTAAATGGCACCTCCCTGAATTCCAAACACAGAAATAAAGTCAATATTTGTAGACCCAGTTCAATGTGCTCCATCCTATGGAATCCTGCCATTCCTTTTTTTCTGATGTAACTTCCCTGCAAATTGCCAGCACAGAAATAACCCCACTGGTAGCTTTCTCAATTACTACTTCTGAACAGGCAAACATAGCTGAACCAACTGATCCCCTGTAAATGTAGAATCATTAAACTCAAATGAAACCTCAACAATTATTTATTCATCTAAGTTGACTCATTGTATTCTCTAGAGCTGTTGTTACAAACTTTTTTAAATTCTTGAGTTTCTAATCATAACTTGTCTCCTCCCCTTCTCTGTAGGTAATATAGATTTTTGCTTTACTGAAAAAGGTAACTTTTAGGTAACTATAGCTCTCTACTTCATTGAAAAGATCAACACTATTAGATATGAATCACCTTGACACCCCAAAATGCCAATGCTGTCATTAATCTCTATTCACTTATATCCTTGATCTCATTCCCCCCTACCACCTGAAAGGCCAATTAGGTCCTCTCTCTCTAGTCTTTGAACCTATCCATTCTATCCTACTTCCTTCTTTTCTACCTACAAAAATATATTCAAATCTACTCCTCCAAAAAAGGAAAAAAGCTCCCTCAACTCAGTTTTACCTTCCCAAACCAACTTTTCTCCTTCCATTTATCATCAAAATTCTTTTTTAACTTTTTATTTATGTTTGTTTGTTTATTTTTAAACCCTTACCTTCCGTCTTAGAATCGATACTGGGTATTGGTTCTAAGGCAGAAGTGTGGTAAGAGCTAGGCAATGGGAGTTAAGTGACTTGCCCAGGGCCACACAGCTGGGAAATGTCTGAGGCCAGATTTGAACCCAGGACCTCCTGTCTCTGGGTCTGGCTCTCAATCCACTGAGCCACACAGCTGCCACACTTGTTTTAACTTTTTATTTTATTTTTATATTTTTTAAGCCCTTAACTTCTGTGCATTGGCTCCTTGGTGGAAGAGTGGTAAGAGTGGGCAATGGGGGTCAAGTGACTTGCCCAGGGTCACACAGCTGGGAAGTGTCTGAGACTAGATTTGAACCTAGGACCTCCAGTCTCTAGGCCTGACTCTCAATCCACTGAGCTACCCAACTGCCCCCTCCTTTTTTAAGTTTTTAAACAAAGTTTTATTGATGTTCTTTTCTTGTACCACTATAACTTTCAAACGATCTCTATCTCTATTATGAAGAATCCTTTTTCATAACAAATAAAACATTTAAAACAAATATATATATATATATATATATATATATTAGGGATGTATGCAAACATATGCTTTAGTCTATACATAAGTGACACCATCTTTCTGTTAGAAGCAGGAGGCATGGTTCACTTGACAGTCTTCTGAAGTCATGATTTTACATAAGAGTTCTGATGTCTAATTCTTCTTTCATATAAAGATCCATCAAATACTTGAAAAGACTTATAATATTCCCTACAAGTGTGTCTAAACATTCCTATTTCCTATGAATAATCTTCACATTACATAATCTTTAGGCCTTCCCCAATCCTGATTGCTCTGCTTAGGATACTATCTTGCTTTTAATGTCTTTCCTAAAATGTGCTACCCAGAATTGAACACAATAATTTAAATGTGGTTGAAGACAACAGTAGGAGAATCCTTTCCTAGCTCAAGATATTTCATTAGTACTCTAATGATTCATTCTTAGAGAATATAGGTTCTTTAAAATGGAATTTTTCATTTTTTTCTTTTTATTTCCCATGTTCTAGCATATATCACATGAGAAAGTATATACTTGCTGAATTTAAAAAACAAAACAGAACAATGTTGGTGCTACCTTTGATAACACAACTAAAACCCCTTCCATGACAGCTGATACTGTGTAACTTTTGACTATGTCCTCCCATAAATAGACAACACTATTAAAGATCCCTGCAAACATTTCTTTGCTCTCTACACTTTCTGGAAGTGAGATCCTTGTTCACTGCCTTCATATGAATAGCTATCCCTAGAGAACTGCTATAGAACTGGTCATGGTTATGCACCAAAGACTTTAACAATTTTTCAAAGACCTTAATCAGTGGAAATATTTTCTCCATTAGAGAAGACAGTAACCTTTTTCTCCCTTAAGGTATTATTTTCATGCTTTACTATGGCTAAAATAGTCATCTCCTACAAGCCAACCTGTATGAGGATATAAGTCTCAAGAATTTTACCTGGTCTGGTTATTAGACAGTAAACATGGAGTCTTTTGTCAGACCTGTACTAGAAATATTTCTTTTTTGGTAGGGCAGAGTTTTCAAAAAACCAAAGTTATATTTATATCATTGAAAGTCAATGAAGGGACAGCTAAGGTCAGTGGATAGAGAGCCAGGTCTGGAGACTGGAGGACCAAAGTTCAAATTTGACTTCAGACACTATCTGTGTGACCCTGATTGCCCAGCACTTACTGCTCTTCTGTCTTGGAACTGATACTGATTTTAAGACAGAAAGGAAAAAGGAAGAGGGACAGGGACAGGGACAGGGACAGGAACAGGGAGAGGAAGGAAGGAAGGAAGGAAGGAAGGAAGGAAGGAAGGAAGGAAGGAAGGAAGGAAGGAAGGAAGGAAGGAAGGA
>NC_058130.1:391977612-392016241 GCF_016433145.1 Gracilinanus agilis
GAAGGAAGGAAGGAAGGAAGGAAGGAAGGAAGGAAGGAAGGAAGGAAGGAAGGAAGGAAGGAAGGAAGGAAGGAGAGAAAGGAAGGAAGGGAGGGAGGGAGAGTAGGAGGGAGGGAGGAGAGAGGGAGGGAGGGAAGAAGGGAGAAAGGAAGTCAATAAAGTAGGATTTTAATAGAATATCATAATGAGTTTTTTGGGGAGCTTGCCTAGGACTCATACTGCAATGTATTTCTACAAAAAACGTAATTCTAGATTTCAAAATTTTGTCTAAAAATTAACTTTGGGTGGACACAGTTCTCTTCTATTCTAGCGATTAAGAATGTCCTCCTGACTTGTTGTAACTCTGAATGATTTTGCCACCAAATGCCACAGCTGCACCATTACCCTAGAAATTCCCCACAAACAGGACTGTCTCACTCTGGAACCTACATCCACCTCTCTAGCCCCTTTTCCCATTAGTGAATTTCTCCAGGAAATTCTATTGGGGAGGGGGGCAAACAATCTATCCTTCATTCTTCCTCTTGGTTCTTCTTGACACAAGAACTTAACCACCATGAAGCCCATAAGTACATTCCTTACATTCCTTTTTCTGGCTCTTTTTTTGTGTGGCTTCTCCCATACATAAAATGTGGGTCCCTTGAAGGCAGAGAGTCTTTTTTCCTTGTTTTTTTAATGGCTAATGCTTAGGGGCAGTGACTTACATACCATAAGCACCTAAAACTTTGCCATTACACTCATTCAGCAAGAAAAATGTAAATTGTTGTAAACAATGGTAATTTCATATTTTTTACTACATTATCCTCTAGTTTAAAAAAAACACCTTTGTATAATAGGTTATTTGTTTTGGGGTGTAATAGTTATCTATAGCCAAAGAAATTAACAACATTATGTATATAAAATATCTATGCAAACAACTGAAAATTCTATTGTAATGAGTAAAAATTAGGTTATTAATGATATCTAAAAAGGACTTAATTTTATATCAGAAAACCCTTTATTTTTAAAAGAATCCCACCACACTGCTAGACTTTTAGTTATATTTTTCAGCTTAGGAATCTCTTCTTATTTTCGTACATTTTTTTCCCCAGGATCAAAAAACTAATGCTATCTAAGGGATGGCTCATTTCTGCAATTTCTCTCAGAAAGACCCATAATCTGAACATGAGCAAACAGTGAACAAAATCCCTAATGGTTCCGTCAGCATACATTTTTCATAAAGTGATTATCCCTTTGCAGCCTCAGCTTCTTAAGCCTTTTTCTCTCCTATAATTGTTTTCCTGGTAGGCTAGGCAACAATTACCACTGTTACACAGGACTGAGTATGTTCACAAGCAATATATTTTACAATACATAAGTGTAGTGTCTCTGATATCTGGTGCTTTTATCACTAATTGCACTATAAAGTGTGCTATTAAAACTGGGACAAACAAGACTGTAAAAATCACATAATGGACCATGACCACTTATAAAAGACTTTTTTTAAATGTTACTGTACAATTTATTTTTTAAGTTTCCAGTCGTATAGTGGTTTTTTCTATATTTTTGTCTTTAACAGATAACTTGAAGAAAGCTATTTACATTTGAAAATATATATTACATGTCTGTCTTTAAACAAAATGTCTCAAGGTTAACTACCACAGGAAACTTTAAATAATGTCATATGTCCAAGACTGTTACTTATTATTAATGATGTACAAACCATATTACATGTAAATCAGAATTCCAACAGGCATAACTATGGCTCTTTCAAAAAAAAATGTGGTCATGACAGTCAAGGAAAGAAAAACCATGCAAAAGAAGATGAAACTTATAACATTCAAAAGTCATGACAGAACATAATTATTAAGTGTTAAGACTTCAGGGAAACAGAATTGGTAATAAAGACATTATTACTAATTACTAGAGAAGATCCTAAATTACCTATGTCTCAAGTGTGGTCAACCAATTTCTCCTGCACTAAATTTTCAATCTGTAAATTAAAAGCCTTTCACTCGTTTCACTGTTCACATTTCCATATGATTAAGTAGAATATAAGGGGAAAATGTTATAAATTCAAATTGGTCAATTTTGCTACTTACTAACAGCACTGGTAAAAGGTTAAAAGAGGTGGAGATTTTAACAATTGACTCAAATGAGGTCTGGGGATTATCTCTAGATTTCAATTATCCATGCTATCCTTGTTCTTCATTCCCAGAGAGACAGCTGCATAGCAGTTCTTGATAGAAAATATTGAAAGTGCCACAGAGAATATCTTATAAAATGAATAGTGCCTAAAAGCTATAGAACAAAGGAATAATTATAAAATTAGTGAAATACAATGGGACTTATATATTTATCTTGATTATAGGTGTCATATTAAAAAAATATTGATTGCATTTGGGTCCCTTATTCTGAAATGTAATTACAATTCAAACATATTTTGGGAAATTCATGTTTATTCTTAGGATTCTTAGGACTAATGGCCTTAATGAAAGCAAAATGTCACATTTAAAACAAATGATTAGTAATTTGTGAGTTTGCTAAATGACATTCTTTTCTGAGTACAAATTATCTTGGATTCAAGCATTGGCCAAAATATTTTAAGATGAGAAATTTTACCTATTCTAAAATAGCTATCAATAAAATGAAAGTCTTGTATATTAGAATATTTGGAACCTACTTTTTGAGTATCAGAAATTTAACATCAGAATAGCAAGTGTTTGAAATATCCCTGAAAATAAATCTATTTGAGATACGTAACCTAAGACAAAAAAATATAGAAAATGAATTACGGAAGTTTGACTTCACCAAGAAGTCAAAGACAAATACTAAAAATATACTACTAAATTATAAATAAATTACTCATTTGAGAACTAAATAATCATGTATTCATAGAGAAAACTTACTTTGTCAGATGCTTCTGAAGCCAAGAGGTTAGTGGCAAGGGTTTGTAGTTTGTGATGGGCCATATTTTTAAGAGCAGCAAGACTACGTCTCGTCATAGCCTGTTTTAAATTAATAGCTGGATGACTAAGAGAATCAACTGCAGCAGGAACTGCTTCATCACAAGCATTCAAAATCTCGACCGCTGTAATCCCCATCACACAACGATCCAATGCACCTTTAAAAAAAAAACCATTTCAAGCATATTACATTATATCAAAAACTCAATTAGTTTACTTTAAAATGATATATATTATATAAAAATTTTTAATCTGCAACATGTCCATCAGTGATTATCTCAAGTATTACTCTAGGCTTTCTACCTCTTACTCTAGAGTTCAAAAAACTGGCATTCTTATTCCTAAAAGCTTTCACTTAGCTACTACTCCCTCCCTTTAAAGTCCTAATATTTCTATTCCACTTCAGCTATAGACAATACAAAAATCTTCACCAGGTTGCCACCAAACTTCCACCACAATTACTAAGGACATTTACTTTAATAATTCTTTATGCATAAAACCACTTATGGTGTTGAAGGACCTTCACCCTTCAAAAACAAACAAATAAAGAACAGTCCTAGGCCTCCATATAAATTGGAATCTAGATTCTTGATGCTGTCTTAAACCAATTATTCTACTCCCAACCTGAGGTCACATTTGAACTCATGTCTTCCTGACTCAACACCATCTATCTTTGTCACCACCTAACTGCCCCAGGGAGAATACATGAAAGGAAGCTAAAGGGGTTGGGGGGGAGGGGGTGTAGAATCAGCATAGCAAAACAAAGCATTAAGATAAAGTGAAATGATAGTTGAAGTCCAATCATCTGCAAGTATTCTGTAATTAGAACAGTTACTCCTAATTACTGTGATGACTTAAGAGCATACAATCATTCCTTTTTAGAAAGCTCATATTAGCAGACAGAAAGTCTTGGCAGATCATACACCCAGTGGTAAATAATCAAATGCAAGCCCACAATGAAATGTCACCTCAGGATCAAACTCCTCAGGTTAGGAAAAAACCTTATCAGAGAGCTAGACATTAGAAAATGAATTTTTTGGCCACAGTTATGCATAAAATCACTTGCTGAAAGGCATGGAGAGACTGACCTGTACTGGTGGTAGGAGTATCTACTTTTAAACACCACACATCCTTTGAAATACTGGGATAATAATTAGGATGCCTCTCATTTTAAAATATTGTATTAGCATTTATTCTTATTAGTAAAGATCTGATTGACCATCTATCTACCTTTAAGGAAAGTCCAACTTTCAGATTCAAAAAAAATTACATATTTCTCAGGGTGGGGGGAATGCTTCAGAATTACAGAGATTTACTGATGTACCAAACAACTCAACCCCAAAATCCACAATGTCTGATGAAAAGTAATAAGAAAGTCCCAATGTCTCCTCATGTCACTTTCTCTGTCATTATCCGTTTTGATGAGAGCACCCCATGTTATGAATCTGACTTAAGAATCAGCACATAATGCACTACTGGGAAATAATCCATATTTACAAAAATATAGCCCAACTTTTCTGCTGCAAAGAACTAGAGCAAGAAGAATATCAGTTAGGGAGTGGTTGATAAAATTATGGCATATGAATATAAGTAAATATTACTGAATTGTAACAAATAATTTTTAAAAATGGATTCGATAGAAACATGCAAGACTTGTCTGAAATAATACGAAGAGAAATGAACATCCCCAGGAAAATAATTTATATTTTGACTACAGTACCACAAAGGAATATAGTGTTGGAAGCAAGCACAAGGAGCAACTTATAGAAAGGTAAGTAAAATAAATGTGGAGGTCAGTTATAGATTTTTTGCTCTGACTCCAGAAATAGTAGAATAAAACCTCCTAAAATTCTGAAAGCACAAATTGCTTTCCAGAATATACTGAGAAGTACCTTGAAACAAATTAACAAAAGTGTTTTAAAGACCCTTTCCTAAAACTGAACACATTTGTTGCTATCTAGGCTAAGCAGAAAGAAACAAAGTAGATATAATTCTTTGTTTTGGAGCACATGTAGAAGGGAGTTAGTGTTCAATGCTTTTCCTTAAATTTTTAATAAAACAAATCACCATTAAAATTAATAAAAGAGAGGAAATTAACTTGGGAAACACAAAAAATGAATAATATTGCTCTTTGAAATCTAAAAAGCTCTTCCAATTTCTGAGAAAAATTCAAAAGAAAAGATTTAATTTAAAATCTACATTATTTCAATAAAGTAAACATTGATTCAATCTACAATTCAGTGACAAAACACATAAGTTATATTACATCTGACATTTAAATGACCTTTGGTTTTCAAGCAGATCTTCTGTACTCCATTTCACGTGTCACACAATCTAAGCTATGCTGATTTTAGATGCAAGATGTTGAATCAGGTATACCCCTAAAAACACATAATAAATCCCATAAACATCTATACCTGCTAAAAAGAGCTATGTATCTTGATTTCTCAATCCTCATTTTGACATGTATTTTACAAAAAAGACATCAAAAATATATTTCAGACATTTCTTATAACATTAATGTGTAATTTACTTTAAAATCTTATTGTACATAATAAGGGGGAATGATTCAGTTAAGATAATCAGCATGAAAAATATTGCTAATTTAATATCAATAAAAATCCAATATCAAAATGTATTAAGTGGCAAAAAAACCCTGAAACTAGGAATTTCCCAATAGAAAAATGGACAAAGATAAAAATTATCACAAGAAACATTGCAAACTATAAATAACCATTTAAAAAATGTTCCAAGAAACTAATAAAAAGGGACATTAAAACTACTTGACATTTATACTTCAAAACCAAATAGATCAACAATAGAAAGCCTCTATAAAACCAAAAATGCTCATAAAAGTACTTTATTTTATTTTATTTTTATTTTTTTTAAACCCTTAACTTCTGTGTATTGGCTCCTAGGTGGAAGAGTGGTATAAGGGTGGGCAATGAGGGTCAAGAGACTTGACCAGGGTCACAGAGTTGGAAAGTGTCTGAGGCCAGATTTGAACCTAGGACCTCCCGTCTCTAGGCCTGACTCTCAATCCACTGGGCTACCCAGCTGCCTTCTTATAAAAGTACTTTTTAATGGCAATTAAGTAGAAATGATGAGGTGATAACCAACTAGAAAATGAAAGATGCATTACAGAGGATCTCAGAATGAACCAAGGTAAGGAAACTTGGAATTTAACATATAAATAACATAGAAGCCTTGAATATTTAAAAACAGAGGAGTAACAAGATTAAATCAGTATTTTAGGAAAATAAATTAGGTGGTAGAGTACAGAACAAAAATAAGATAGGCTGAAGGCAATAAGATCACTTGGGATACTACTTCAATGGCCTAGTAACATTAATATATGGGCTTTAACTAAAATGCTAGCAAGAGAAATGAAAAGGATGGATATGGGGAAAGATACAACAAGAATTGGTGACAACCTCAATATAAGGGATAAGAGAGAGAGGGATAGAAAACAGCTAAGAATGCCAAATATCCTACATGCATAAGACCAAGAAATTATTCACCACAGCATTAACCTAGATTGAACTTTTTCTAGGACCTAGCAAATGGTCTTTCTTAGGACTCTTTCCCAAAACATTTCACATACTTCTAAAATGCCCTTCAACTATCGGCATTATCTTTAAGCTTAAGGGAAAACACATAGAAGATTGGAAAATAGTTCAATAACTGTGTATCTGCCAAAATATGCAATTATATCCAATTCCTTTATCACTCATCACCATCAGGAAATGATTAATAATATAATGTATTAATAGAATATAATATAATATGCAATCATATGATATATGACTATATTATGTACATATATAATCATATTTATACTGTATATTATACATGATTACTATATAACATTATTATATAATATGTAATTTTATAACATACCATATATAATAATAAAATATTAAGTTAAAACAATTATATATAGTACCTAATATTTCAAATGTATCTAACAATAAAAGATCTGAACTACACCACCACCTCAGGTGAGTAATTTCAATTTTGAGAAGAAAAATAACAATCAAATGATGCATAAGGAAGTTAGATAAATAGAATTCATTTGTAAAATTGATCCTCAGAGTCTGAGGTATGTGGTTCCATGTTCACTTCAAAGGTTTAAAGTATCTTAAATCTATGTTTTGAGTACAATTTTCAAACACATAAACCTCGTTATTCATTTCTACTTTTCTCCACTATATTTATTAGATGCATTTATTTTGAGCTAAATAATCTCAATTTCAAGTAAATATAATTTTAGGATAGATTTCTGATAAAAGGGGAAGTCTTTCAGATTTAAAACAAAAATGATTACTATTATGTCAACTCCATTTTGGAAGGTCTACTTTTTTTAAGTGGCAAGAATAAAAATAGTTCTCTTTGAACACTTAGTAATTTTTAGTAGCTTTCCAAAGGAACCTGAATTATTATGATGTTATTTATGACCACATGTATATAGAAGTCATTTATAGTAACATTATAGGAAGGGGTATTAAAATAAGCCAATGAAAATATAGTTCAGCATTGGCGAACCTTTTAGAGATCATGTGCCCAAACTGCACCTTCAAGCTGCCTGTGAGGCCCCCAGCATTACCTCAGATGGCAGGGGGAGGAAGTACTCGCATTTGGTGGCAAGGCAGAGGGGTAGGGCATGTGAAAATTGTCCTCAGGCACTGTGGAGAGGGGGAACAGAGTAGCTCCCTCTAGCACACTGGGGCATAGTGCCACATCTTTGCCAACACTGATATAGTTAAACAGTGACTATTTTCATGAGACTTTTCATAAAGGTGTCTTGGATATAACATTTAACAAGTTAAAATGTAATAATTTCATGTAATGTAATCTGCATATACATGAATATGTAAATACATACACAGAAAAGGTATTAAACCTTGAACTGCAGTGGAGTGAAGTGCAGCACAGTGGACAAAGCCCCAGGCTTGGAGTTAGGAGGACTTGGGTTCAAATATGACCTCAGACACTTCCTAGCTGTCTGACCCTGGCCAAATCACTTAATCCTGACTGCCTAACCTTTGTTGCTCTTCTGTCTTAGAATTGATACTAAAGACAGAAGGTAAGGATTTTAAAAAAAAAAAATTTTAAGTTTAAACTGTAGTGATTCTTTTTTGAAACATCATTTTTATATCATTTGACAGCTGCTTAGGTATCTGCAAAATAGCATGATGGTTTCATTCCAGTAAATGACAGAATATAAAATTTAAATATTTAAAATGTAACAAAAAAGAAATTCTAAAAACTTTAACTTCAAAGAAAAATCTTTACCCCTTATGAAATTCAAGCAGACAAAATTAAATTGAAAGAATGTCCACAATTCTCTAAGCTGGATTCTATATCTTCAGCATCCTTCTAAAAACAATTCAGTTCTAGACTGAAATGAATCTTTAGACAAGAAAGTGGGTAGGTAGAAAGGTAAAGATTCCCAAAGCAACAAATATCTTGAGAGTGAATAAAAAGAAAGAGCACTGCTTCCAAAGTCCCAAGATTATAAAGAATACAAACTGTTTAGGGAAAGGTAGATTGAAAAAATATCCAAAGAGCCTTATCTCATGTAAGCTAATGCTATCCATTAAAGAAGATCCAGACTTGACTCTAGGTATTAATAAATCTGAACCATGATGCTGACCTCAGGTAGCTTTAGGAGCAGACACATAGAGTATCACTGTCCAGGCCAAGAGCCTTGCTTTGGTATTCCTTGTAAGAAGATGGAAATTTCATCTGATCAAGTATTGCCCATTATCAGGTGACTGAGAGAATTTTCTATTTATTTGAAAATGTGAGGAAATAACCATGCATTTTTCTTTGTGTTTTATTTTAAATGTCATCAGAGGTGACAAAAGGTGATATGAGAATAGGAATAAAAAGTTTTTGTGTTCTATACTATTAAATATATGTTAATAACCTTTGATTTTTATAATAGAAACCAAGCCACTGTGGAAAAGTAAAATATCCTACAAGAAAAAGGTGGACATGACAAGAAAACAAAGCGGTTTTTTTTTTTAAGTGTTAAAGCCAGAAATATCCATATATTTTACGTAGGTATGTATTACAGAAAAAATAAACAATTAAGATTAATTTGGGGCAGAAAGAATGTCAGTTCTGAGGTTGGTTGTTCCAAAGTAATAACAACAAAGGCCCAATACTTATCTGGAGTTTATGGAGACTTTTGATATCAAGCCTTGATTCATTTTTTATTTGTTTAATACACAAATACATTGAATAAACAAATAATGTCACAACCTTCAGAGTATTTACTTCCTGGGGTCCTTTATATTGCTATCTGGAAATACTGAACAGTGGGGAGGGGGTAGGAAGATGACTTGTATCTGTTATTAATGCCGAAATACAAAACATAATTTTACTTTGATTTTGAAATTCCGTATAATATTTGAATATTGACCTGAATCTATAGTGATGGTCAAAAATTAGCTGTGAATTACAATACTATATACAAACAGTATTATGTAGCACTATATTATATAGCACATAATCTAACTTGTACTTCATTGTATAATGATTATAAAGGTAGTATCCTCTGGACTATATAAAGTCTTGGATTAATTCTTTCTTCTATCTACAATTATTCCAGAAAATAAGCTTTCACTGATATTCAAATTTAAGCTTTCATTTACACTATTTCATATAGCATAATAGGTTAAAAAGTACTTGGTAAATGTAGGGAAGTGGTATTTGTTCCATTTTTTCATTAACCTAAATTGAATATATTCTTTAGAAGTATTACTCCACGCTTTTTTAAAATATATCAACCAATAATCCAATGTTTATCTAAAAGTTTTAAATAACACTTTCAAAATACCTCTGTTATTTTCACCAAGAAAATAATTTCTAATTATGAATATACAAATAGTAAACAAGTTCAATTTATTAAACATTTATTGAGTACCTATTATATGCAAAGGCACTAAAGAAGATATGAATATAGAGAACATGGGTCCCTCAAAGAATTCTAAAAGGGGTGAAGAAACATTTAGATACAAGCACTTTAGAATATTATATAAAGAGGGGCAATGAGATGGTTCAGTAGAGAGAGAGCCAGGCCTGGAAATGGGAGGTCATGGATTCAAAAATGGCCTTAAGTCACTTCATGGCCATGTGACCCTGGTCAAGTTCCTTAAACTCTACTGCCTAGCCTTTTACTCTTCTGCCTTGGAACCAATATAGAACATTGATTCTAAGATGGAAGGAAAGAGCTTTTCTTTCTTTCCTTTTTTTTTTTAAAGAAAAGAATATAACCAATACCAAAAAAGAAATATAATGGGGTATGAAATTGATTGGGAGGAAGCAGGTCAGGGAAAAGCATTGTATTCAGAATCACAGGACCTGGGTTCAAATGGAAGATTTTGTTGTTTAATATTTGAATGGCCTAGAATAGATCCCTTCATCCCTCTAGACCTCAGATTTCCCATCTATAAAATGAGAAGTAAATGATACGGCCTTAAAGGTTTCTAGCAGCTCTTAATTTATGGTCAAATGTTCAGGGAAATTGTAAATAACTCAGCCTGACTAGAGTTTAGAATGGATTGAGAAAGTAGAATGAAACAAGGCCAGAAAAGCAGAAGCCTAATTTCCTGGGGTCCTGAATGCCGAGTTAAAGAGTCAAGACTATATTTACTATAGGTATCAAAGGTTTTTAAGGAAGTAAAAACTAAGATTAGGCCTATACAGTAGGAAGGTAAATGTGGAAACACTATGTAGAATAGATTAGAAAAATACTGAAGTAGAAATGAAGTAAAAGAGAGATGTCTAAGTAGAAGAGAAGTGACCAAAGCTAGATCGTAAATATTTAAGTAGTGAATGGGGTAGTTAGTGAAGATAAAAGAGTCAGCAGGTATAGACAACTTGAAGAGCTGAGGCAAGTGTTGGAGTTCTATTCTGTTCTGTTTTGATCACTTTTGCTTTCCTATAAGGAGTCTTGAGGTAATTTGTAGGAGAGGACAATTGATCAAAGGATATGAGAAAAGATCTATAATGAGAGAAAGAAAAAGAATGACTGATAGAACAAATTCAATTAAACATTTATTAGGCACCTACGCACTGTGTGCAAGATATTGTGTAAGATATGGGAAATACAAAGACAAGAATAAAATAGTTTCTGCCCTCAAGGAGCTTACATGGTAGTGGAAGGATGTAGAGTGTACACAAATTAGAAAATTCAAGGGAATGAGGGAGCTCCCACAACTGGGAGAGTCAGTTAAGGCTCTGTTATGTAGGAGAAAGCACCTGAATGAAACAGATTCTAAGAGAAAGAAATAAGGAAGGCATGTGTTTTGAATGTAGGGTTAGTTTGTGCAAAGAAACAATGTCAAATTTTAAAAACAGCTAGTACATACTCAAGTAAAACAAAGTAGTGGAAGAGGGTGAAACAATCCTGTAAAGGGAACTGGGAGGTAGACTATAAAGGAAATCTTGAATGTCAAGCTGAGGAGTCTGCATTTCTTCTTAAACACAATTAGAAAACACTAGGTCTTTAAGTAGTGACACAATTAGAGCTATGCATTACAAAAATTATTTTAGCACCCATGTTCCCCAGAGGAGATGAGAAAAAGCAAAATATAAACATTAGCTTTGGCTTGAGGAGAGGTACCCTTTCTTCAGAGGCTGAAGAGAAAGTGCCATGAATGAATGTAAACAAAAGACTTGAGATCCCTCCTAAAAGGAGGGTCTCAATCTTCTCCTTAAAGGAGGCAGCAAAGGTATTTTCTGAAAGCTAGGGTGGGGAAGTCAAAGAGTTTAACCAAGATAGATATTTGGTTGGGCAAAATTAATCCTGAGCAGCAAACAACATTAAACATTAGTGTTTTGTAACTTTAATCTGTAAGTGAGCTACATTTCTTTAGTATGTGTATGAAAATTAAATTGGTAGGCATGTGGGTAGGCCTCATTAAGGGGTTAGAATGGGAATAGAAAATTTGTTGGAGCAATGGAAAGTAGGATACAATTAAAGTGTATACTTGATACCCTATTTCCAATTCCAGCCCAGTACCATTATCATATCTCTAAAGACTTCTGCTATTTCAGGAAGCATTAAGAAAAAGGTTTTGTTGCATCAGAATCCCAGTGAGAAAAGTCAATAGAATGTACCATTCAAAGAAGCCATAAGACAATGTTATACTAACTCCTGCTAACAGGGAAAATATAAAGTAGAACGGGGAAAATTGTACTGAAAATAAGTATCCTTGAAAAAGTCACTTGAAACACTATTTGTAAATTATTTGGGTGATTTTAGTGATAAAAGGCATTTGATGAAAACATTTGTTGTCTGAAAGATATTTAATCAGAAACTAAAAAACTTTCTGAGGATATTTCATGTTATTTTTATGAAAACCCTGTGCTTATTTTAGGCTAAATAATATGTGTTCTTATATACTCAATGCACTGAAACTTTGAAAGTTTACTATGACATTTTTAAATCATGCTTTCAGTGACTTGAAAACAATCTCTTTCATATAATATTTCTCAACTGATCTCAGTTCTACCTTTCCTGGGCCTGGGAGTATGATAGCTCCCTAAGTTTGATCCAAATATAACTAATACACTTACATATAACATCTTAAGCATCCTTTGCATATTTATGAAATGACTACAAATCTACTAATCTATTGTTTATATCCTCTAAGCTAGACTTCATCAGTATGTTTTCATTAGTACAGAAATTCTTATAAGAGTTTATCTATATTTTACTTTAAAGTACAATAATATATATGTATGTGCCATAAATACTCAAACAACTACTATTTGAATTTATAATCATAATTTATAATCATTTACAATCATATGATTTGTCTTATACCATAATATTTATAGTCAGAGATGAGGAAAGAGGCCCACAAAAGTAAAACAGCTTACCCAAGGTCATACAGACAGTTCTTAGGGGAACTCGGAGTTAAAACCCAGTCTCCTTGACCACTCTACTATTCAGTCTCTCATTTTGGTGATAATGAAAACATTTAGAAGTACCACCAGTAACTGGAATAAAATAAAGTAATTCTATGCCTCTACAGGTAACTTTTCTAATGTTAAAAACATACACATAAACTATGAAACTCCTTGGTTTACCTTTTGAAATGTCAAGTACACACAAATAATTTTCTATTCCATTTTTCCCACTTAATCTTACCAGTATCCATTTGCCAGACATAAACAGATCCATCTGAACAGCCAACCACTAGGTAATCATCTGAGGGCCTCCACTTTATTACTTGGATGGGGAAAAGGTGACGAGATGCTAGCATGATACATTTTTTCTCTCTCAAACTCAGAAGTCCTACAGAATGGTCACTGGCTACAGAGCAGATGCAGTGTTGTACTCTTGTCTGAAAGGCAAAATAAATCTTGATTATGTTTTAAAACAATGTAGAACAATAATTATATTTAATCATTTGAAAGAAGAATTAATTGTATATTCACTGTTACTAAGTCATAATATTATTGGCAATGAAAAATTACTACCTATATGTTACAGGAGTACAAGTGAACACTGACTTCTCAAGGAAATTACTTAATATTAAGATAAAAGGGATACCTAATATTATTATTTTTACCAAATAAATATTATTCTCCCATATAAGTACAATTGTAAATGAAGGGAGAAAATTATATGTGATTCAGAATCCTTTCTAGAGCCCATTTTATTTTTGTAACTTAACCATCATGGATTTGTGTATATCCTCCAAACCCTTTGCTTAAAAATAATAAGTGACATCATTTTGAAAGACTCCCACTCTTCTTCCTGTTGCTGCTATTGTGAAGGAGATCAGAACTATATCTCGTTTAAATCTGTTCCATTTTTAAAGGATGAAATTATCATTCTGACTAGCTAAAACATTAATAGCCACACTGATTTTGGTAAAGAGAAAACCCCAGCACAATATTTATATAACTGAAGTACCCCATTGCTACTATACAGGTCTCTATGTCAGAGTTGTGATATTTCCCAAGCTCGTTTCTTCTTTCAGTGTCTGTGATTTCACAAAATATTAATCAATTACAATAGTCTTCCTGTCAGGTAAATGTCTTCACCCAAGATGGGTGATGCAGCCACTGAACAGAACGGAACAGCAAACTTCTCATGAAGAGAAGCCACTTGTTATTACCACAAAGCCTTTAGATCACAAGAAGGTAGATGCAGTTTTAAACAGACATAGAGAAAGCATGAGGAGATTCATCAATGGCCTCCACCTATGACCCCATCTTACATGAAATTCAATGTGAATTAGCAATGCAGAAGTACTAATCTGCTGACCAGAGAAAATAATGTTAGGTCAAATGGAGGCTTCTGTAGTAACAACTATGACTTTTTAATTTTCTATGTCAGATTTTCCAGGAAAGCCTCTATCAAGATAAAATCTCTTTTGATTTATATACTTTAAGCATGTCAACAACTTCAACAACTTTGTTCCAAAGAGAAAATCAGGAGTCTCAGTTTACAAAGCAAGATATTTTTATTAACAATACTTTGTAGGAAGTAGTTATTCAACTCTACAACCCAGAAAATATAATTGGTGATCATTGTAAAAATTGAACGTCAGTGGGGGCAGCTGGGTAGCTCAGTGGAGTGAGAGTCAGGCCTACAGACGGGAGGTCCTAGGTTCAAATCTGGCCTCAGACACTTCCCAGCCTTGTGACCCTGGGCAAGTCACTTGATCCGCATTGCCTACCCTTACCACTCTTCTGCCTTTGAGCAATACACAGTATTGACTCCAAGACGGAAGGTAAGGGTTAAAAAAAAAAAAATGTGAACGTCAGAGCAATTAATGGATATAACTGTGTATTTTTTTTCAAACCCATGTACATTGGCACATCAGTGTAAAGAAATCCAGGTGAGGATGGAAATATAAACTTTATTGCAAAAAGCATTAATAACAGGGCAGCTGGGTAGCTCAGTAGATTGAGAATCAGGCCTAGAGACAGGAGGAGGTCCTAGGTTCAAATCCAGCCTCAAACACTTCGCAGCTGTGTGACCCTGAGCAAGTCATTTGACCCCCATTGCCCACCCTTACCACTCTTCTACAAAGGAGCCAATACACAGAAGTTAAGGGTTTAAAAAAAAAAAGCATTAATAACTACTCAAGAAGCTTAAGTGGTTGTGGTAATATTAAATTCTGCCAATACTAAGTGTTAAAAACAAAGAGTTCCTACTAAGTCTTTAATTCCCACTAACAATAACAATTTATTCTATTTTTATGTGACAAATTATGTAATTTATTATATCACATATAACAAATATATAATTTCAAGAGCCAATCCCTAACGGGGAAAGAAGATCCCCAAAGGGGTCACAAAAGGATCAAAGAATTTTTAAAAAAAGGCTTCAGAAGAAAAAATAAAATTTATTAGCAACCACATAAAAGACTACTCAAAATAATTAATAATAAAGAGAAATGCAAAGTAACTTAGAAATTTGACCTCACATCTAGCAATTTGGGAAAGAGAACAAAAAACTGTGATAATCGAAGTTGAAGAGTGAGACAGATTAACTCACTTATAGTAGAATTAGTCCAACCATTATGAGAAACAATGCTAAGAAAATGGCTAAAGTGTTCATACTCTTTGAACTAGAGATCTTAATGCTAGGCATTTACCCTAAAGAGGTCAAAGGTAGAAATAAAGGTTTCATATATACCAAAATATTTAGAGCAACACATTTTGTGCTAGTAAGGACTGATTAAAAAGTACACACGTATTAGTTAGGGAAGAGCTAAATTAGTTGTGATATAAAAATGTAATATAATATTATTATACTCTAAGAAACAAAATATGAAGAACAGTGGAAAAACTTATAAAACTTGTATAAACTGAAACAAGGAGAAGTAGGAAAACATACTGTAATGGCTATAACAACATAAATAGAAGTATAAAACCAAAACTGAAGACCATGAAAATGTAATGATTAAGCTAACTATGAAAAGCTAACTATGAATCTCCTTTACTTATTTGCAGAAATGAAAGTCTAAGACGATAGAACCCTGCATAAACCAGCAGACTGGGTTGATGCATTAGTTTGTTTTGCTGAACTTTTTTTTCCTCTTTCTTCTTTGTTTCTTATTATAAGAGGTGGTCCTTTGAGGAGGTGAAGGGAAGAGAAATAAATATGAAGGCAATACAAAAACAAAAGATAGCAATCATTTTTTAAGAGTAAAAGGATTGTCACATAGCAACGAGTGCTCAGGCTAAAGTTATGAATCACAAAATTTATAATAGGAATGTGAAAATTACATATATTCTATTCAATGGTAAAGGAAAGTCACTCCTGTAGGTCTAACTTTCATGGGTCAAAGAGGATGCAGAAGAAATTGAATCAAAGAATCTGGATTCAAATTTCAAATCTACTCATTATTTATAAGACTTTAGGCAAGTAACTTTACATGTCCATATCTCAGGCTCCTCATCTCTACACTTGATAATCTCTTAGGTTAAACTCCAGGTATATATTTTGTGATCTAAGGAAGAAACCAGTAAAGACACTTTGAGATAACTACCCCCGTGATACAAGACACTCCTGACACTATGAAAGTGTTATTAACTACACTGAATCCAATCAGGATATAAGATCTCTCTGTAGAAAGCTCAAATCTGCCATCACTGCCAATTCCACTGTCCTGCAGTTTAAAGCAGTTCTCAGCAAAAAGCAGGCCACAGTAACTGTACCTTCCTTTTTTTCTTCTCCATTGTTAGCATTTGCCATCACTGCTCAAAAGATACATTACAAGAACCTATTCTCCTTTCTTCTGATTTCTTCGCACAAACACTATCAAAATAAAAAGTAGTTTTTTCTCACAAAAAAATGCCTGAGAACCTCTATATCATGCTATCACTCTCCAAACATTAGAAACAATATAAGTATAAAAAGCAGCCTTAGGACATTTTTAAAAGATATACTCTGAGGGATATAAGACTAAGTTTTAATTGGTATATAATAGGAGTGGTAGAGAAAAAATTCATAAAAATTAAGATTATATTACTATGGGGGCAGCTGGGTAGCTCAGTGGAGTGAGAGTCAGGCCTAGAGACAGGAGGTCCTAGGTTCAAACCCGGCCTCAGCCACTTCCCAGCTGTGTGACCCTGGGCAAGTCTCTTGACCCCCATTGCCCACCCTTACCAATCTTCCACCTATGAAACAATACACCAAAGTACAAGGGTTAAAAAAAAAAAAAAGATTATATTACTACTTCTCTAACTTGGCAGATATTTAGGCAGTTGGGTTTAAAAGAATAGTTTTCTACTTCAATAAGACTGTGCAACAACTAATGAGAATTAGCAGGTGACCACTCCCTTTTTAAAAAATAAAATACAACAGTCATAAGAAAAGAAAAAAAGAAATTATATAAATCCCCTGTAAATAACAAAGAATAACTGATGTGTTAATTTTAGCATTACTGTAAGAAGTAACAGTTTAGAGAAAACCAAAACAACCAAGAAAAAAAATAAAGAATCAATAGTACTAATAGTACAAGAAAGCATACACAGAAGTACTAAATGTATGAGAAAAGATTTGGTTCTCACATTTCAAATGTGGATTAAACAAATCTAATTTTTCTTCTCTCTAGGAACTTCTATTCCTACCTGCATATGGGGTTGGGAGTGGAGGGGTTGGGGAGGGAGTAGAGAAAATAACCTACAGAGAAAATAGACCAATATGGTAAAACATTAAAAATTTAGACTCCACTAATTAATTCTGGCCTGAGGCTTGCTATTATACACACTTCACAAACAAATTAACACTATAAACAGCAATTCTTAAGTCCACTTAAATGTAAAAGTACAATAAACTTTTTTCAAGCATCAATTTGAATTCAATATTTTTTGCAAACATTTGTTGCAAACAATGAATGTCAAAAAAATAACAACTATTGATTCAACATATATAATTAGTGATATTCTTATTAGGAGGCAGCATTATACTGGATGAACACTTAGGCTGACAATCAAGAATGAGGTTTGAGTTCAATCTATGACATCCAGAGTCATGTAATCCCTGAATATTTAAGGGCACCTGTCTAGGCCTCTAAGTTGCTGAGTAGATCCAGAATTACATTAGAAAAGAGAGTTCCTCACAGGGAATACCTCACACCTATAAAATCAAAGAGCCTGTGTGACAGATGTGTATGCTCTTATTAACAGTTCAGACATAAGAATGAGAGCTGGAAGGGCATTCAGAAGCTAGTCTAGTCTGAGTACCACATTTTCCAGATGAGGAAACAGATGCCCAGAGAGGGAAAATATGGTGCAAGGACAAAGAGCTAATAAATATCAGAATCCAGGATGTCCTGGTACAAAAATACAGTTCTCTTTTCACTATAGTAAAATACATCTCAACATAAATTCAGCATAAAAAATTCTCTAAGACATTTAACCACTTACTAATCACCAGTAAATATGGAATGGAAAATAATAAAATTGAACTTCTTGAAAAATGTTCCATAATTCAGATTTTTCATTAAGACAGACTTACCCTTGAACTGAGATGAATAAGCAAGTATCTGTTATATAAGAATTCAAAAGATCTGCATTACTAACCATATCATCAATCAGTGATCAGTTCTCTAAGCTGATATTCATTGAATAACATCAACTTCCCTTTTTTGGTCATTTTTAATGTGTAAAAAAATATAGATGGGGTGACTAGATGATAATGCATCTAAGCAATACAAATCTGACTTAATGATAGTTCTAAATAATTTAAATGGATTAATGTCCAAGACTCTTTACTAGTATAAATCATAAATATTAGCCATAATTTTTGTTGTTAGTGTTGTTAAATAATATGGCATTAATCAAACCAAAAAATAAATAAGAAAGAGGTAAGAGAGATGAATGAAGTCCTAGAAAAATTAGATTTAATAGATATGTGGAGAAAAATAAATAGGGACAAAAAGGAATATACCTTCTTTTCAGCTGCACATGGTACATTCACAAAGATTGACCATGTAATAGGGCATAGAAACATTGCAAACAAATGCAAAAGAGCAGAAATAATAAATGTAACATTCTCAGATCATAATGCAATAAAAATAATAATTAGTAAGGGCACCTGGACAGACAGATCAAAAACTAACTGGAAATTAAATAATATGATTCTCCAAAACCAGTTAGTCAAAGAAGAAATCACAGAAACAATCAACAATTTCATTGAAGAGAATGACAATGATGAGACATCCTACCAAACTCTTGAGGGATGAAGTCAAGGCAGTACTCGGGGAAATTTATATCCTTGAATGCATATATTAACAAATTAGGGAGGGCAGAGATTAATGAATTGGGCATGCAACTTAAAAAGTTAGAAAGCGAGCAAATTAAAAATCCCCAGATGAAAACTAAATTAGAAATACTAAAAATCAAGGGAGAAATTAATAAAATTGAAAGTAAAAGAACTATTGAATTAATAAATAAGACTAGAAGCTGGTATTTCGAAAAAAAAGATAAAATAGACAAAGTACTGGTCAATCTAATAAAAAAAGGAAAGAAGAAAACCAAATTGACAGTATCAAAGATAAAAAGGGAGACCTCACCTCTAATGAAGAGGAAATGAAGGCAATCATTAAAAACTATTTTGCCCAATTATATGGCAACAAATATAACAATCTAGGAGATATGGATGAATATTTACAAAAATACAAATTGCCTAGATTAATAGCAGAAGAAACAGAATACCTAAATAATTCCATATCAGAAAAAGAAATTGAACAAGCCATCAAAAAATTCGCTAAGAAAAAATCGCCAGGGCCTGATGGATTCACAAGTGAATTCTATCAGACAGTCAAAGAGCAACTAATCCCAATACTATACAAATTATTTGATATGATAAGCAAAGAAGGAGTCCTATCAAATTCCTTTTATGACACAATTATGGTACTGATTCCAAAGCCAGGGAGATCAAAAACAGAGAAAGAAAACTACAGACCAATCTCCCTAATGAACATAGATGCAAAAATCTTAAATAGAATACTAGCAAAGAGACTCCAGCAAGTAATTAAGAAGATCATCCACCATGATCAGGTGGGATTTATACCAGGAATGCAAGGATGGTTCAACATTAGGAAAACCATCCACATAATTGACCATATCAACAATCTAACAAACAAAAATCACATGATTATCTCAATAGATGCAGAAAAAGCCTTTGACAAAATACAGCACCCATTCCTATTGAAAACACTGGAAAGTATAGGAATAGAAGGACCCTTCCTAAAAATAATAAACAGTATATACCTAAAACCATCAACAAGCATCATATGCAATGGGGACAAATTAGAAGCCTTTCCAATAAGATCAGGAGTGAAACAAGGATGCCCATTATCTCCTCTATTATTTAACATTGTACTAGAAACACTAGTAGTAGCAATTAGAGAAGAAAAAGAAAGTGAAGATATAAAATAGGCAATGAGGAGACTAAGCTATCACTCTTTGCAGATGATATGATGGTCTACTTAAAAAATCCTAAAGAATCAACTAAGAAGCTTATAGAAAAAAATCAACAACTTTAGCAGAGTTGCAGGATATAAAATAAATGCACATAAATCATCAGCATTTCTATATATTTCCAACACATCACAGCAGCAAGGGGTAGAAAGAGAAACACCATTTAAAATCACCCTAGACAATATAAAATACTTAGGAATCTATCTACCAAAACAAACACAGGAATTATACGAAAACAACTACAAAACACTTTCCAAACAATTAAAACTAGATCTAAACAATTGGAAAAACATTGAGTGCTCATGGGTAGGATGAGCTAACATAATAAAAATGACCATTCTAGCCAAATTAATTTACCTATTTAGTTCCATACCTATCAAACTAGCAGAAAACTTTTTTACTGCATTAGGAAAAACTATAACAAAGTTCATCTGGAAGAACAAAAAATCAAGAATATCAAGGGAAATAATGAAAAAAAACATGAAGGAAGGTGGCTTAGCAGTACCAGATATTAAGCTGTACTATAAAGCAGCAGTCATCAAAACAATATGGTACTGGCTAAGAGACAGAGGGAGGATCAGTGGAATAGACTTGGGGCAAGTGACATCAGCAAGACAGTGTATGATAAACCCAAAGAGCCCAACTTTTGGGGCAAAAATCCACTATTTGACAAAAACTGTTGGGAAATTTGGAAAACAATATGGGAGAGAATAGGTTTAGATCAACATCTCACACCCTACACCAAGATAAATTCAGAATGGGTGAATGACTTGAATATAAAGAGGGAAATTATAAATAAGTTAAGTGAATATAGAATAGTTTACTTGTCAGATCTCTGGGAAAGGAAAGACTTTAAAACCAAGCAAGAGTTAGAGAAAATTACAAAATGTAAATTAAATGGTTTTGATTATATTAAACTAAAAAGCTTTTGTACAAACAAAAACAATGTAGTCAAAATCAGGAGGGAAACAACAAATTGGGAAAAAATCTTTATAACGAAAAACTCCGACAGGGGTCTAATTATTCAAATATACAAGGAGTTAAACCAATTGTATAAAAAATCAAGCCATTCCCCAATTGATAAATGGGCAAGAAGACATGAATAGGCAATTTCAGATGAAGAAATCAAAAGTATCAATAAGCACATGAGAAAGTGTTCTAAATCTCTAATAATTAGAGAAATGCAAATCAAAACAACTCTGAAGTATCACCTCACACCTAGCAGATTGGCAAAAATGAAAGAAGGGATGAGTAATGAATGCTGGAGGGGATGTGGCAAAATTGGGACATTAATGCATTGCTGATAGAGTTGTGAACTGATCCAGCCATTCTGGCTGGCAATTTGGAACTATGCTCAAAGGGCTATAAAAGAATGCCTGCCCTTTGATCCAGCCATACCATTGTTGGGTTTGTACCCCAAAGAGATCATAGATAAACAGACTTGCACGAAAATATTTATAGCTGCGCTTTTTGTGGTGGCAATAAACTGGAAAAGGAGGGTATGTCCTTCAGTTGGGGAATGGCTGAACAAATTGTGGTATATGCTGGTGATGGAATACTATTGTGCTCAAAGGAATAATAAACTGGAGGAATTCCATATGAACTGGAAAGACCTCCAGGAATTGAAGCAGAGTGAAAGGAGCAAAGCCAGAAGAACATTGTACACAGAGACTGATATACTTATGGTAAAATCGAATGCAATGGACTTCTGTACTAGCAGCAATGCAATGACACAGAACAATTCTGAGGGATTTATGGTAAAGAACGCTACCCATATTCAGAGGAAGAACTGCAGGAGTGGAAACAGAAGAAAAACAACTGCTTGAACACATGGGTTGAGGCGGACATGACTGGGGATGTAGACTCAAAACTACCACACCAATGCAACTATTAACAATTTGGAAATAAGTCTTGATCAATGACACATGTTAAAACCAGTGGAAATATGCATCAGCCATGGGGGAATTGGGTGGGGGGGGTGGATCTCGGGTGGTGAAGGGGAAAGTAAGAGCATGAATTATGTAACCATGTTAACTTTTCTAAAAAATAAATATTAATAAATGTTTAATAAAAAAAAGTTTGCACTGGGAAAAAATAATAATATGGCATTACTCTAAATTAATTTTTAATGTGGTCTGGTTTTGTAGACTTCTGAAGCCCAGTATAATAAAATAGTTTTATCTTCTTTTTTTTTTTTTAAGCCTTAACTTCTGTGTATTGGCTCCTTGGTGGAAGAGTGGTATGGGTGGGCAATGGGGGTCAAGTGACTTGCCCAGGGTCACACAGCTGGGAAGTGTCTGAGGCCGGATTTGAACCTAGGACCTCCTGTCTCTAGGCCTGACTCTCAATCCAGTGAGCTACCCAGCTGCCCCCTATCTTCTTTTTTTTAAAGGCAGAAATTATTCTAATCTTGTTTATAGTTGACCTATGCAATAATATACAGGACAGTCAAACAAACTAGAATTCTAAGCTATGCAAAATAATTTCACTAATAAGTATTTATTAAGTACCTGCATGCCAGCAACTATGCTGAGTTTTGGGGAATGAGGCTGTCAAAAAATTATCAGTTGGTGTAAGGAACTTGCTGCTCCTTACACAGTACTCCATCCCCACTCTCCAGACCTTTCAATTAGCTGGCTACTAGCACCTTTCCAACAAGATTACTTTCTACCTACATTGTACTTCTCCTTCCCCATGAAAATCTAAGTTCTTTGAGGGCAGGAGCTGTTTTTGCTTTTCTTTTTAATATCAGCATTGTTAATACAGTATCTGGTACACAGTAAGTATATATAAAAATTGACTAATTGATAGGAGGTGATACTTAAGTTAGAGTTAGAGGAAAGTCTATGCAAAGACTAGGATCCCAGAGATTGAAAAGTATATACGAAGAACAGCTAAAAGGTCAGCTAATACTAGAATAAAGTATGCCAAGGAAAGTTATAAATATTAGGACAGGAAAGGTAGGTTGTGATCAAGCTAGTGAGTAGAAGAGTTTATATTTGAGTCTACAAATAACAGTGAACTAATGGCTATTACTGGGAAAAATCATGACAAAGTCAGATCAGCACTTTAGGAATTATTTTGGCAGCTGTACAGAACAGTGTTGTCAAACAAACTGAAATAGATCCCACTGGGCCACATACTGACTTATCAAAAACCATGTTAACATTATCTGTGCTGTATTTTATCCTTATTTATTTTGTTAAACATTTCCCAACTACATTTTAATCTGGTTGGGGCACTCAAAGAGTTTTGTAGGCCAGGAATCTGACAGCTCTTCGTGTCAGAGGATGGACTGGAGAAGTTAAAGATTTGCTGGAAGAAAGTCAATTAGGAAGCTAATGTAATACTCTAAGCAAGAAGTGATAAGGACTTGAACTAAGGTGAAGTAAGTAGAGAGCAGACTGATTTTTTTAAAAAAAGATGTTGTAGAAATATAATTGAAAAGTAGTGGTACCTGAATGGCCACATGAGGTGAGTTTGAGTTGAGAATGACTCTTCAGTTGTGATTTTGGATGACTGGAAAGAGGGGCTCATAACAGAAAAAAAGTAAAGAAGAAAGAAGAGTAGACTGGGGATGGGAGTGAGGCTGAACCCATTACTGGCTAGTGTAGCAAGTGAGCCAAAAAGGACACTGAATCTAATTAATAATCCCAATATCATATAACCAGATTATTTATGATTTATCAAAGAACTCTAATACTAAATTTTTTAAATAGCTTCTTGTTGGACTTGCCAGTAAATAATCCTGAATGTGCATTAGTGCTAAATAGCAAAATGCCACAAGCTATCACTGAATCAAGAAAAGCCAAAAAAGGCCACTAAGGTCATCCAGTTTGACCCTCTGCATTGTACAATACATCATAGTAAATCATTCCCATAAATCTCTTATGTAACCTATTCCTAAGTATCTGCATGAATTAAAGAAATTAGAGACAGTCCATTTCCTCAACTAACTCCTTTGGGAATAGGCTCATTCCTATCATAAACCAGCTTATTATTTTATACTTTTTAAGCTTTCTATATTCTCCTATTCTTGATTTCCTTTTACCACAACTCACTGTTTACTTAGAATAAATCTCTTCTTTTCTCAGCATTCCATAAACACTTAATGATACTATAATATATATACTACCTATATAAACATTTTATTCATACTTTCTCTTTAGCTATATTTACCATTAGCTAAGTAAAGAGTCAGCTTTTTTCTTTCTTTCTTCTAATCCCACTATCTTCTTCAACTTTTTTCTTGTACTTTCCAGAGCATCCTCTATGGAAAATAGTTAAGTAATTTACTACCTTAAATTTTTTTACTTTAAAAGAACCAATTGCTCCATATGTTAATTCTATATCCATACTACCATAATAAAAAAGAAATATAATAATAAAGATAAAGAAATGATTGTTCTGGAAATTTCTGACTAATCATCCTTATGCTCTTTACCTAAAAAGAAGAAAAAGCGCATTGGTTCTTTAACAGTTATATTATAGGCCAATTTAACAAACATGCATTAAGTACAATCTATGTACATAGCACTGTGCTTCTATCAGAACACCACCCACTCAATGATTAATGTTAGAAAACAATAAATATAGAGAATAAAATATATTATTTTAGATACTAGTTTTAAGATGGCTCTTCATTATTATCTTTCCAAATAGCAAATGAAGAAATTACCTGAAATTTCACTTCTCAGTCCATTTCCTAATTGCTTCTTTACAGTAACTATTGTCAAGGTATGGACTAAAGGAAAAAAAAAGGAAAAGAAAGAATAGAAAAAATTCTAAAACTGGATATTCTACCTTAGATCAATCAAGTTTTGATACACTAAGATAAATCACGAGGGGATAAATGGTCTAAAAACTGAGCAGTACCCTGAAGAAATAAGGATTGGAGAAAGTTGAAAAATAGATACCACTCTTCTTATCAAATTAGAGTGAAATAAAAAATGTTTGAATAATGATTTATAAAAATACATTTAAAGATAGCTTACATAAAATAAATCTACAAAGTAATTCATAAAAAGAATAAATAAAAATAAATCTGAGTGCATAGAGTACCACAATAACAGAGGAAGAGACAACTCCTCTCTTTAAACATGTCAGGCTTTACTAGGTCATCAAAACTTATTACAAACTCTAGACTGAACATTTAATAGTATTTATTATTTGCTCGAGTCTTGTGAGTATTTAAAGATTTTGTCTATCCACTGGAAAATATGGAATTTTTTTCTCCAAGTATGGTAGCTTTTATTTTTCCAAAACAAAATTCTTTTACATGAGTAACCTATGGGTTAGACAAGGTATAAACCATAGAATCAAAGAAATATATGATCAGAGTTAAATTCCAAGAAAAAGAGGTAACAGATGGACAGCCAACATGCAATGATGATATCAATAAAACATAAAAAGATCTAGAGGTGGTCTTCTAGATCGTCTGTAGAAGAACAAGAATCAAATAAGATGATAGATGCAATCTGTACATTCTGTACTGATGCTAAGTATACTCATGTCAATGAGATCTGAGTCACCACTGATGTAGTATTTACAGTCTACATGTCATGGCTATTATGAAGAAAGCACTCTGCACTATATAAATAAGGAGCTGTCATTATTATGAAGAACTAAGCTCATATATACCACTCACCCAAAAGACTGACAAAGGTAACAAAAGTGGAAAATGGCAAATGTTGGAAGGGCAAACAGGCACATCAATACTGGTAGAACTGTGAATTGGTGCAACCATTCTAGAAAAGAACGGTTCCCTAACAGTTACTAAATTGGAAAAACTCTTGTCACAACAATACACTGCAGGAGATGAAAGAAAGAGGAAAATGGCTTTTATGTACAAAAATACTGAACAATTATAGCAGCTCTTTTTGTGGTATCAAATTGGAAACCAAGACTGTGTCATTCAATTGGGGAATATCTAAAAAAGATACTACTAAGAAGTAACAAATTAAAAAGAGATGAATTCAGAGAAATATGGTTAGAATTATATGAAGGAACACAAAATGAAGTGAGAGGAACCAAGAGAACAATTAAACAACAAGGTAAAGACAAGCAAATCTGAAAAACTTAAAAGACTTCTGATCTATATAATGACCAACTACACTACCAGAGGACTAATGAAGATTCACATATTTCCTGACAGAAGGGTGATAGATTCAAGCTGCAGATGATGCATATACTTTTGGACATGGATAACATGAGAATTAGTTTTGCTTGACTATGTATGTTACAAAGAAAAGGGTTTTCTTATTTAATTTTAAATTGGGGGAGGGGCGAAGAGGCAGAAAAAAATGGTAGTTAATTGAAAAATGAAGCTAAAAAATGAAAACCTCTAAAGTTGAAAATCAAACTAAGCAAAAAGGTGAAAATGAAAAAAGATAGCATATAACCAATGTCACTTAGACTATTAAAAAAAACTAACTAAGCACCCTAAAATACTGCTGGGCTTATGAGGTGATACAGTAGATACAGTACCAGGCCTGAAGTCAGGTAGGCTCAGCTCTTGAGTTCAAACCCAATCTCAGACACTAGCTATGTGACCTTCAGGAAAACACTTCTCTGTTGGCCTCAGTTTCCTTGTTTATAAAATGAGCTAGAAAAATTCAGTGTCTTTGCTAAGAAAACCACAAATAGGGTCATGACTGAACTTATTGAACAACAAAAATATATCATTAGAGAAACTGAATTGGTTTAAACATACTGGAAACCACTTTGGAATGACACTAAGAAAATGATTTAAATCACTATATAGCCTTTGACACAGAAATTCTCTTACTAGTATATACCCCAAAGAGAGCAATGATTTAAAATAATAATAATTAAAACAAAAAGCAATTACATGCCAAAATATTTATAGAAACACTTTTTATGGTAGCAAATACTTAGAAATAAAGTAGAGAGCTACTAATTAGGGCACAACTAGACAAATTGTGTAATATAAATATTTACTGAAGTATAGTAGTATTCTGTCAAGGGCCTACAAAGAACTGGGTCTAGTGTTAAGCACTAGGGCTTCAGAGACAAATGTGAAACAATTCCTGCTTTCAAGTTCACATTCTCTTGGTGAAGACAAGTACAAATGTAAGTATATATAAAGTATAGACAAAATTAATTCAAAGTAATTTGAGGAGGGAATAAGTAGACAATTGTGGGGAGGAGGGGAACAGAAATCAGGAAAGGTTTCATGAAGGTGATATATCTAAATTGAATCTACAGTGAATTGAGAAATTATGACAGGCAAATATGAGAATGTAGAGTTCATTCCAGGTATAAAAAAGGGTTAATATAAAGTAACCAAGATGAGAGATGGAGAACTGTGCAACAGTAAGAAAGTCTGTCTAGTCAGAGTGTAGAGTATATGTAAGAGAATAACACATAAGAAGAGAAAAAGGCAAGAAGAGCTCCAAATAACAAACAGGGGAGTTTATATTAGATCCTAGAAGTAATAGGGATCAAGTGGAGTTTTTAAAATGTTGGATGACAGGGGGTAGAGTCAAGATGGTGGCTTAGAAGTAGCAAAAGTTGACTCCTCTGTGAAAACCCTTCCATATTAATCAAAAACAAAGCACTCCAAAGGGGACAAAAAACCAAATTCAACAAGAAGACAGATGTGAGGAACCCTCCTGCTCAATTCAACATAAAAGGTATGCAGAGAAGGTTAAATTCTTGGAATTAAGGAAAAGAAAGAAGGAAAATCCCAGGGCCTTTTGCCCACCTGCTGTGCCGAGACTTCAGCAGTCAGTGGGATCTCAGGAAGAGGGCTCCAACCTGGAACTGAGTACCTTGCTACCATGACTACAAGTAGCTCAGGGCTCTGACCACAGCTGGCAAGGAGGAAGCTGGAGGAGAGAAGAGGGCAGGCTGATCATAGCCTTCAGCCATCATACCTGAATCTTAGGCTTCGGCCTCTGGAAATTTCAGCCTCAGAGTACATTCAGCTCCGCAAATCAGCCGAATTGGCTTAATCCAGTTTATCAAGAGTGCTGAGAAGAAGCCTCCAGAGGGCAGAGGGGCTCAATCTCACAGAACTGGCAGAAAACCAGAGAAGCAAGGGTGCAGAGTGGATAGAGAGCTAAGCAGCGGGAAAGAGTCATAGGTCTGTCCTGTTAGATCCAACCTGAAGGGTACACAGATAAAGTGAATTTTCAGGTATAAGGGAAAGAGCCAACACCCTTCCTCAACCTACCTCTCTGAAACCCTTGGTAGGAATCTGACTGACTGGGATCCCAGGGCGAAGCCTGCAACCACGACAGAGTACCTTGATACCACCATGGAAAGCTTGGGGCTCTGACAAGGAAGCTGGGATGGAGACAGCTGGCAGAAAGGAAGAGGATAACTACCTTCAGCCTCCACACCCTCACTTTTACAATTCAGCCTCTACTGGCAGCTAGTGAAGATCTGGCCTCAGGGCACATTAATACAATAGATCAGTTCCATCAGTCTAATCCAGGAGAGAAGAAGCCCCTTCCCGGCAGAAAAGGCAAACTCACACATCCAGCAAATAAACAGAAAAGCAAGAATATAGCCAATAAAAAGGGGAAAAGAAGGAAAAAATATGAGTAAACAACAGAAAAGGAAAAAAGAAAGTACAATCAGCAGCTTCTATTCAGATAATGAAAAAAGAACAAATGAAACATAGGAGAACCAAGGAACATGAAGCAAAAACTCAGGAACTCCAGCGAATTGGACACAGGATTTGGAAGAACTCAAAACACAATTCAAAAAACAAGAGAGGCTGAAGAAAATTGGGAAAAGAACTTAAAAAGCAAAATAGGTCATATGGAATCAGAAGCACATGAATTAAAACAAGAAAACAGTTTCATAAAAGCCAAAATTGACCAGCTCAAAAACAAGGAAAAAATAGTAATAATAATAATAATAATAATAATAACCTACAAAGAAAAATAGATCAAAAGCATAGGGGGCCATGCCTCTATATGATTTTTTGGGGTCCTGAGCGGCGTGGTGGCATAGGATGGTTAAAGCAGGAGAAAGAAAATGAGAACAACTAGACTAGTGGTTAGCCCATGCTGTCCCAAAGTCTGTGGGTTTGGGAGTTTATTATATACTGGTTTCAAACAAAGAACACAGCTATGAAGGGGTAACAGATCATACATAACCCATTAAAGTCTAAAGAGTAAAGGTATAAGTACCAAGACAATGGCCAAATTCCAACCATCAATTAGTAGGGATAATTCAGGGAGAGGAAATATCCCAGGGAGATGCTCACCAGTCAAATCCTAAAGGAGCCAGTTCTAATCTGAATATGCACTCTTATCTAATTAACATTTGTTAGGAAAGGAATCATTAACTCAGTAGATGCTGGTCTGCCACTTCAAAGCTCTCCAATAAGAATTGTAAAAAAGGTGGGGATCAAAGACTGAGTCAAAAGAGGAGCCTCAGATTTTTATCTTAGATGGCCCATTCAGTCCCCATCCTGACATGCAGTGCAGAAAATCATACACACAGTTTTACTTGCCGATGATTTTGTAATGGGATCCAGGTAAAATATCTGTTACAGACTCTGTTTCTCTAAATGACTACTAATAGCCTTCTTGGAGGGATCAAGTCGATTTTGGATTAACCTACTTGCTGGTACCAGAGCCTTTTGGGGCTCAGGTGACCAGGACCAAACACAAAGACTGCCTCAGCCTGGATTGGTCACGTAGGGAATCCAGATAACAGGCCCTAAATTTGATCCTATTTCTCCAAAGGCTTTAATACATAGAACGGCTTCCCACAAAAAAGGGAAAGGAAGATCAAAAAGACAGGGATGAAATTCAGTCTTTAAAAATTAGAATTGAACAACAAGAAGCAAATGACTTCACAAGGTAGCAAAAATCTTTAAAACAAAATCAAAAGAATGAAAAAATTGAGGAAAATATTAAACACCTCACTGATAAAATAAAAGACCTCAGAAAACAGATCCAATAGAGACAATTTAAGAATTACTGGATTATCAGAAAATCATGACCAAAAAACAAACAAACCTGGACATCATTCTGAAGGAAATTATTGAAGAAAACTACTCTGATATTCTTGAACAATAAGGTAGAGACTGAAAGAATCCACAGATCACCTCCTACATTAAATTCCCAATTGATTATGTCTAGAAATGTTATAGACAAGTTCAAGAAATTACAAACCAAAGAAAAGATATTACAAGCTGCTAAAAAGAAACAATTCAGATATCAAAGAGCCACATTCAGGCTTACACAGGACCTGGCTGCATCCACACTGAAGGACTGGAAGGCATGGAAATATAATATTCTGGAAAGCAAGGGAACTGGGTCTACAACCGAGAATCAACTACTCAGCAAAATTGACTACATTCTTTCAGGGGAAAGTATGGTCATTTAATAAAACAGAAGATTTCCAAGCATTCCTGAAGAAATGACCAAACTCAAACAGAAAATTTGATGCCCAAATGTAGAACTCAAGAGAATCACCAAAAGGTTATAAGATTAGAAGATAAGAAAAGATGATATTGGTAACTCTTAAAGATCATTATTATCATTGAGGTATATAGAAGAAGTATACCTAGAGGTTACAATGATAAACTGTATAGGGTGATATGACAAAAAAAATATATGTATATATATAAAAAACTAGGGGTAAAAAAGAGGATAATACTAAGAGAAATGGGAAAAGAGATACAATGGGGTTGTTATGGATAATATTGATCTTACTGAGATATTGATATTGATGGCCAGTTAATACTGACAGACTAATGCTGTCAGGGAGCTCTAGTGGAAGGCAGTTGATAAACTAGCTGGAAGCAGCTTAATCCAACAATATTTATTACTTATTTCTATATGGAGAGGCAGGGACAGGAAAAGGAGGTAGGAATAAAACAGGATCTATTAAATCTAACACTAAGATTTCTCACTATAACCTAAAATCCCTCTGTCCCACAAGGGACTTCTTCATGTTCACCAGGGTGAACCTATACTGATCTATTCGTACTATGTAAAGATTGAATCTATTTAACTAACTCTATCCTAATAGATGATTTTAAATTACATAATTCTTAAATTATTTAAAAAATTTTACCAGCTGCCTCAAACTAATTGTCAACTAATGACAGTTAGGAATGGTCTCTTCTCAGGCTCTCACAGCAGGACACCTGAACCCAATGCTGCTTCAGCGAGAGGAAATAGTGGCCCCTCTGGCCACTTTTCTCTCTCAGAGAAAAAATGTTTACTCCAACAAATCTTCATGAGATGAAAAGATGTTTCTCAACTTTTCCAAAGTTAACTCTCACAAAAATCCTTTACAGATTGATCAGAACAAATTTCCAGCCACCTGCTTCAAGTGAGGAAGCTCCAGAGAGTGACCAGTTCTCTGTCTTTCCTATAATGCAATTCTCTTAAATTGACCCACAAACAATTCTGAAGTTCCCTACTTAAAAGAGCCAAAGTAAAATTCAGAACTCTTTCTCTAGACTAAATCCTTACTTCTAACTAGGTCAATTAGATAATTAAATTCTTATCCTAACAGGGTAAGTATATATTTCATAAAGAAGTGCATAGGGCGAGGGGGAGGAGACCAATACAAAGGAAGGGAAGAAGAGGTTGACAGCAGGTAATACTGAAATCTTACGCTCATTGGAATTGGCTCAGAGAGGGAAGAACAGTGAGATTCATTGGGGCAGAGAATTGTATTGTGCCCCATAGAGAAGTAGAAGGAATAGGCTGATGGGAAGGGGAGCAATACAAAGGAGAGAGAGGTTGGGGGGGGGTCATTTAAAAGGCACTACAGTAAGAGGGGAATAATAAGTAGGGAGGGAGTGGGGAGTAACATTAGGGAGGGGAAAGGGTGAGACTGACTAAAAGTGAAAAGTTAGAGTGGAAGGTAAGAAGGATAAGAGAAAAGTCTGAATCAAAGAAGGAAGTCAAAATGGAGGGGAATACACAGACAGTAATCATAACTGTGAATTTGAATGGGATGAACTCAACAATAAAAAGGAAGCAGATAGCAGAATAGATTAAAAAGCAGAATCCTACCATATGTTGTCTACAAGAAACACACTTGAGGCAAGAAGACATACACAGGGTAAAGGTAAGAGGGTGGAGCAGAATTTACTGGGCTGCAACTGAGACAAAGAAGGCAGGAGTAGTAATTATGATCTCTGACAAAGCTAAAGCAAAAATAAATCTCATTAGAAGAGATAAGGAAGGCAATTATATCTTGATGAAAGCACAAATAATGAAGAAATATCAGTACTCAACATATATGCACCGAATGGTATAGCATTTAGATTTCTAAAGGAGAAATTAAAGTACTTTAAGGAGGAAATATATAGTAAAACCATACTAGTGGGGGACCTCAACATTCCCCTATCAGAACTAGATAAATCAAACCAAAAACAAATAAGAAAAAAGTAAGGGAAGTTAATGAAATGTTAGAAAAATTAGAGCTAATATATATCTGGAGAAAAATAAATGGGGGAAATAATGAATACACCTTCTTTTCAGAAGTACATGGTACATTCACAAAGACTGACCATGTACTAAGGCATAAAAACATCTAATTCTTCAAAACTGGTGGGTCAAAGAACAAATCAAAGCAACACTTACTGATGTGATTGAAGAAAATAACAAAGAGGAAACAACATATCAAAATCTATGGGATGCAGCCAAAGCAGTACTCAGGGTGAAATTTATATCCCTGAGTGCATATATCAATAAATTAGAGGAAAGAGATCAATGAATTGGGTGATAACTTAAAAAACTAGAAAGAAAACAAATTAAAAATCCCCAGATAAAAACCAAATTGAAAAATCATAGGAGAAATTAACGAAATTGAAAGTAAAATAGCTATTCAACTAATAAATAAGACTAAGAGCTGGTACTTTGAAAAAAACAAATAAAATAGATGAAGTACTAGTTAATTTAATTTAAAAAAAGAAGAAAATGAAATTAACAGTATCAAAGATGCAAAGGGTAACCTCAACTCTAATGAAGAGGAAATTAAGGTAATTATTTAGAACTAATTTGCCCAACTATATGGCAATAAATATGACAGTCTAGGACAAATGGGTGAATATTTACAAAAATATGAACTGTTTAGATTAACAAAAGAGGAAACAGAATACTTAAACAATTCTATCTCAGAAAAAGAAATTGAACAAGCCATCAGAGAATTCTCTAAGAAAAAATCCCCAGGGTTAAATGGATTCACAAGTGAATTCTTTAACAGTACTTGGAATTGACCTCCCCAGGCTGGCTGAGTTGCTCCTGTGTTCTGGAAGTTCTTTATATATACTGTGTCTCCTGGATTTAAATCATGAAAAGTCTATAGGTCCAATTTGCACCATGGCTCTGGATTCCTAAAGTTCTCATATTTTGATTTTCAGATCTTGTATATATGAGGCAATAGTAGTATCTCCTCCTAGCAATGATATATACACAGGGTTAAACGGTTTAGCATGCATTGGTGGATGACCAAACAGCATCTCAAATGACAAGACGTGTAGATCTCCCCTGGGCCTGCTTCTTGTATCTTCTCTTATATAATTCCAACAGGAGATATTTGCTATCTTCTTGGCATGCTGAGGCATTTGGTGAGGCCAAGAGCAAATCATCTACAAAGTGTATTAAAAAGCTCTCCTTAAACTCGATACTTGCCAAATCTTGCGTCAAAATTTCAGAAAATAAAGTTGGACTTTCTACATAACTTTGAAGTAAATGACACCATATGTATTGAGACCTTTTCCAGGTGAATGTAAATATGTTTCAGGAATCTTCATGGATGGGTTTTGAAAAAAGGGCGAACACAAATGTACTACTGTGAAATATTTAGTGGTACTAGGAATAGAGGAAATAATGGTGGATGGACTTGGAACAAAAGGGTGTCTATTGATGACATGATTATTAACAGTCCTTAAATCTTGAACAAATCAATAAACAGATTTTCCATTTTCATCTAATTTCAGTTTTTTTAATAGGCAAGATAGGTGTATTATATTCTGATTTTCATGGGATTATTATTTTGTTTAATTAAAGAATTTATTAGTGGGGTAATTCTCTCAAATGCCCCTTTTGATAATGGATACTGAAGAATAGAAGGAGGTGGGCCAACTTTTGTTCTAATTTGAACCAGAACACCTAATTTAAATAGGCCTACATTGGGAAAAGATATAGCCCAGAGAGATTCTGGTATTTCAATGGTGGGAGTTTTATCCACCTCTTGACTCTCTAGAAAGAGTACAGGGAAAAAATTTAGAGATTCCTCAGGTAGTTCTAATGTAATATTGCCATTTTGAATGCATATTATCGTGGCTCTTAATTTTACACAAAAGATCTCTCCCCGATAAAGTCATTGAGGAGTTAGGCATTAAAAGGAACGAATGTTCCATGGATAAAAGTACCACAGACACCATTCACAGTGAAAGTTTTGGGATTTTCAGAGGGGCTCCTGATACCCCGACAACATTGATAGAGTCAATAGAATTACAATTAGAATTAGGTTTACTCATCAGCACAGAACTTGATGTCCCAGTACCTAGAAGACAATCATATAACATATTTTCTACTTTTAATGTCACATGTGGTTCATTGCTATCTGAGGGAGAATGGACTGGGATGACTGGTATAATTACATCAGTGTCTGGAAAATCAAATGTTTCAATCTTTGATTTGTAATGGGAAAAGGAGAGAGAGAGAATAAAATTTAAGAGGAGTGGAAGGCTGTCTTTAAGGCACATATTAGGAACTCAAGGGAAAGAATTTTAGCAGGCAGAAGGCAGAGGAGGTACAGTTTGGAAGTGACAATTGGTAGAGTCAGGGACTTCCTCTGAGAGGAGGTTGGGCTCTTCCTATCCAGAAGGGTGAAGGAAAGGCTGGCTTGTTGGAGCTTAGCTACCTCAACCTGACTATGGAGAAAGAGAAACCCCTAAATCATCTTTGGAGGTACTCTGTTTGACTGGGAATATCTAGAAAAGGATCTGACCATACCTGCTGTGCTTTCTAGAAGGTTTTATCTAAAAATCCTGTCAGATCAGCTTTGAGGTTTTACCTCAGGAGTCAGACCCACTGGAGTGGACTTAGCCATATGAGAGAAATCATAATGGGTTTTCGAGACAGCTTTTGAACTAAATAAAACCAACTACTGAGAGTCATATATAGGTAGCTTAAATCAGTTCTTGGGGAACACCTAGTTAGAAATAGGGAACTGGTAAGTTAGGCATAAGACTCTCAGGCTCCCTCTTGCAAAGGATATAGAGGGTTGTTGGGTAAATAGCTAGAACCCTTCGAGTTAGGGACCCCTTGTTCTGATCCTCAGTGTGTATCCCTTTTTATAATAAAAAGAGATATTGATTTTATATATCAATTGTCTCCAAGGAGTTTGCACAACTGGCCCAGTGAGAGAAAAGTGATTCTGCTTCACTCTCACTAACCAGAGGTTAGAATACAGGGAGATCCTGGTTGGGTATTCAGGGGGATCCCTAAGTGGATTTACCACTATCTCATCTAAGACTCTCTCCTCCCCTACTGTAAATCTTTTTTACAGTAAATTCCAGAGTCCTTTCTCCTCCTCAGACCATAAAGGTCTATGTGCACCTCTGAGATTCCTCTCATTGAGGAGGATTTACATTTTGGCTATTATGTGGATGAGCTCCATTTCAGATATATCATAACATGTCATTTGCCTCATTTTGATTATTGGTTCTATCATTATCATAATTTCTGAAATTGTTATTTCTGTAATTGTTTCTGTTGTTATTATTTCTAGAATAATTGTTGCTCCTAGACTAATTGTTCCTAAAGTTTTCATTATTTCTAAAATTATTGAATAATTAAGGCCAGATTCTGCAATTTAACATTGTGTCCCCCTTTCCCACATAAGTAACACATTGGTCTTTGATTTGTAGAATCTTGCAAAGAAGCCATTGCTACCCCATAATTTGTATCTTTTTTCAAGTTTTTCTTTTAATACTTTTATTTCCTTTCTCAATGCCTCCACTAAATCACTATCATCTTCATCTTTCCTTTCATGTCCATTATACACATATACTGCCATTCTCCTTAAATCATCAAGGTCCAAATTTGGCCAGTTAGAACAGCTGGTTTTGAAATAGTCCTTGACCACCCTGCAACAATTTTTCACAAACTGCTTTCTCAATCGTCTAACATCCCTTTCTCTGGTCAAATCTAGGTCTAAATATCTTCCTCCTAGTTCTATAAGACTGTTCATGAACTGGGAAGGATTTTCACTGATTTCTTGTCTGAGTTTGTCAAACTGTCCAGCTACCTGGTCAATCAGAATATGCCCTCAAGGCTTTGAGTACCAACTCCCTAGTCTGACACAATCTAGTGTAGATTCCCTAGTCTGACACAATCTAGTGTAATCAGCTTCATTGTTAAAATTCCATTTGGGGCACTTCCGGTTAAGATGGCGGCAGAGTAAGGAGCAGCTGCTCGATCTCTCCTGACCGAACCACACAGAACCCCTCAAGGGGAAATAAAAACGAGTCCAGAGGAACGAAGGAACCCCACAACAGGGCGCAGCATTGAAGGTACGCAGAATCGGGGCATTTCCACACTTTAAAGGGGTGAAACAGTTCACACTAAAACACGAGAGGAAGAAGCCCCTCCCCCACCCCCCACACCGCACAAGCGGGTAAACAGGACTGGGGCAACCAGAAAATCACTGGCAGCCCCTGAGCCCGTACCTGTGCGCTGCAAGACGAGGGACCCCAGGTGGCTGGGACTCTCCCTGAGCGCCCACGTGGGTGAAGGCACCGCCTCCGGCCGGGACAAAGGCCCCTAAAACACGGCCTTTCCCAAGCACTGAAGGCATCGCCTCAGGTGCGAATAAAGATCTCCAGCCCACGGACTTTCACTACCTTCTGCGGGGGTGAAGGCAGGGCCCTAAGAGCATCAGCACAGGCAAAGGCAGTGCCCTAGGCTTGAATAAGGATCTCCAGCCCAGGCTTGGACCTCCAGTGAGGACCCGGTGCAGACCTGAGCGTGGCTGTGGAAGCAGCCCCAAAGACTGCTGAAGGAGCCTCGGGCAGAGGGGCAGACCGGGAACTACCAGGAGGCCTGACCCCGAGGACAAGGAGACCGGAGCCCCCCCCCCCCAAGCTTGCAAGGCCCAGGCAGACCCGGAGTGCAAAGACAAAGCGGAAAAGGGGCGGGGCTAACAATGGCCAGCAATAAGGAAATCCAGAAGAAAAAGACCATCAAGAGAAACTCTGGACCACTGGACAACTTCTACACAGAGAAAATCCAAACAACAGAGGAGGGAAAACAAAAATCCAAACCTCCCCAAAAAAATGAAAGCTGGTCACAAGTTATGGAAGAGTTTAAAAATGAAATGCTAAGGAAGATGGAAGAAATCTGGCAAGAAAATAACAGTTTAAAAGGCAGAATTTCGCAATTGGAAAGTGAGACAAGACAACTGAAGACCAAAAATGACCAGATTGAAAAGGAAAACCAATCCTTAAAGGCTAGAATCGAGCATTTAGAAACCAATGATCTCTCAAGAAAACAAGAACAAATAAAACAAAGTCAAAAGACTGATAAAATAGAAGGAAACATGAAATATCTCAAGGAGAGAGTGACAGACCAAGAAAACCGGTCTAGAAGAGATAACTTGAGAATCATTGGTATTCCAGAAAAGACAGAAATTAATAAAAACATAGACTCCATACTCAAAGAAATTATTCAGCAAAATTGCCCTGAAGTTCTACAACAAGAGGGCAATATAGACATTGAAAGGATCCATAGAACACCCTCTAAACTGGACCCAGAAAAGTCAACACCCAGAAATATAATAGCGAAATTGAAGAGCTTTCGAGTCAAAGAAAAAATCTTACAAGAAGCCAGAAAGAGACAATTCAAATATCAAGGAGCACCAATAAGGATCACACAGGATCTGGCAGCCTCAACACTAAAAGAACGCAAGGTTTGGAATACAATATTCAGAAAGGCAAGAGAACTGGGCCTTCAGCCACGAATCAACTACCCAGCGAAACTAACCATATACTTTCAGGGGAAAGTATGGGCATTCAACAAAATTGAAGAATTCCAAGTTTTTGCACAAAAGAGACCGGGACTAATTGGAAAGTTTGACACTCAACCACAGATATCAAGAGAAAGATGATGAAAAGGTAAATAAGAAACAGAGGGAAAAGAAAGAAAACTCATAGTCTTTTAAGCTTGACTCTTTAAGGGCATAAATAAGATCTAATTATCTGT
>NC_058130.1:392021233-392122608 GCF_016433145.1 Gracilinanus agilis
TGTACACAGAGACTGATATACTGTGGTAAAATTGAATGTAATGGGCTTCTGTACCAGCAGCAATGCAATGACCCAGGACAATTCTGAGGGATTTATGGTAAAGAATGCTACCCACATTCAGAGGAAGGACTGCAGGAGAGGAAACATATAAGAAAAGCAACTGCATGAACGCATAGGTCGGGGCGGACATGATTGAGGGTGTGGACTCGAAACTACCACACCAATGCAACCACCAACAATTGGGAAATTGGTCTTGACCAAGGACACATGACAAAACCAGTGGAAAAGTGCGTCGGCCATGGGTGGGGGGAGTGCGGGGGGTGGAGGGGAAAATAGGAGCATGAAACATGTAATCATGTTAAAAATGATTATTAATAAATGTTAAAAAAAAAAAAAGAAAAGAAATGAGAACTCACTTATGAAAAAAAAAAATATGTAGCATTTATAAGATCACAGAATCAGAGCTGGAGGAAATCTAATAACGTTATCTAATCCAACTCTTCCATTTTACAAATAAAAAACAAAAAGACGCAAAAAAAAAAAAAATTCCATTTGGGGTCTTTTAGTGACAAGTGAACTGCTCCTCTTCCCCAAGCCTCAATTTTTTTTTTATGTCTTATGGTAAACTGAGGATTAAAGGTTGGTACTTCTCTTGGAATAGGCCTGTATCTTGATAATTATTTTTTGGTTTCTTTCTCCTGGGTTTCTGCTTGAGCTGCCATGGAGTTGGTAGAGAAAGTAGGAACAGTAGGAGAGACAGGTTGATTAGAGTGAGAGGTAGTTTCAATAAGTTGAACAATAATTTTGGCCATTTGAGAGATACAATCTTCAATGTATGCAAATCAAATCTCAAGGTAGGCAAATTGTATCTTGATTAAGCTATCTTTCCATTGTTTCTTCTTCTTAGAGAGAACTAGGTAAATTATTTGGTAAATTTGGTATATTTGAAGTAATCCTATCAGAAAAAATACTCCCCAAAATGATAACAGGCTGAAAAAAATCAGAAAAGGAGCAGAACCAGGAGAACATTGTACCCAGAAACTGATAAAATTACGGCACAATTGAATGTAATGGACTTTTCTACTAGCAGCGATGCAATTACCCAGGTCAATCCCGAGGAACTTATCTGAAAGAATGCTATCCACATCCAGACAAAGAACTGCGGGAGCAGAAACACAGAAGAAAAATATATGATCTATCATGTTGTTCGATATGGATATGATTAGGGTTTTGATGTTAAAAGATCACTCTATTGCAAATATGAATGACATAGAAGTGAGTTTTGAACAATGATACATGTATAACACAGTGGAACTGTTTATTGGCTCTAGGAGGGGGTAAGGAAGTGGGGGGAGAATCATGAATCATGTAACCATGGGAAAATACTATAAATTTAAAAAATTTTAATTAAAAAAATACTATTTATAGGACATACAAGATAGTCAGGCTTCTTGCACTTTCACACCTCATCTGCTGATGGCCAGGAATAGTCAGCTTGATCACCTATTCTATTCACTACATTGGGAACAAAATTATTTTTAACAATTTAAAAAATGAAATCTGCCCTCAAGGGCAGAATCTGTCATCATCAAAAGCAGTCAAAAGAATTAAAAAGATCTGAGGTTCTAAAAATACTTTCAGCAGCAACATCACTGGAAAAACTATACCAATGGACAAGTTAGGTGGTTCAATGAATAGAGAGCCAGGCTTGGAGACTCTACCTGAGTTAAAATCTTGCCTCAACCACTTCCTAGATGTGACCCTTGACAAGTCACTTAACCTCATTTGCCTAGCCCATCCATACCATTCTTCTGCATTGGAACCAATACTTAGTATTAAGTCTAAAACAGAAGGTAAGGATTTAAAAAATAAAATAATTGTACTAAAGACAAGACGATTATAAATTATTTAAAAATAAATACCTACATACATATATGTGTGTATACTTACATACATACATATATATGTATATATATGCATATATATATATATCTCAATGCTACTCTTTTTAGTTATAGAGAGCATTCTTATAGAGAGAGTAGAAAAAGTATTTGTAAAAGGAAAATCTTGGTTCTCTTTGTCTATTCTGAGTTTACACTTGTGAAAAGGGAATCCTTTATTCTCTTTGCCTAGTTGGAGTTAAAACTTTGTTAACAATAACTTAAGAACTCCTACTTAGTACCTCACCATATTGTGAGGACAGGATTAACTCTCCTTTTGTCTACTTTTGAATTAATCAACAAAAGGAGGGGAGGGGACACAACCCATACTAAACCCTAAAGTAAGGGAAACTCTTACTAGAGGAGTCTGTGGGGAAGTCTGCAACCCACAGTGCTAAACTGGGTGACAACTCAGAAATGTGTGAATCCAAACTGGGTGACAAATCAGAAATGTGTGAATCCTGGGAGGAGAGTTAACACCTTTAAGAGGTGACAAATCAGTCCCACAGACACTGGCCCTGGGCAGGGCTAGACAGTTTGGAAACTGTGATTGGCCCCTGTGAAGAGGGGCAGGAACAGGAAAAGCCACCATAAAAGCCAAGAAATCTTTGGGCTGGGGTAGTCTCTCCTGAAGTTGAGTCTCTTGGAGAGTGTCTCCTGGAGATAGTCTTCAAGGGAATTTTGCTGGAGACTGCAGCATGAATCATGGCTTCAACTAAGATTCTGATTCCTGGACTACTTTGTTGGGTAAATGAGATGGGCTGACTCCTTTCCCAGTTTCCTAAGAGACTAGCTTCCATCTTGGAGGAGGCCTTGTTGTTAGTCACTACTGGCCCTCCTGGATGAGAACTAGTATAGGTATTTTCTCTAATCTCTCTCACATTTCTCTACTTTATTGTTTCCCCTCTAATTTGGTAAATAAATTTCTGACTTGAGATATAATAACTTTAGGGACCATGTTATTTCATATAATTTAAGTCCAACCACTAAATTTAACTTTTAGATATTTGTGTCTTAGTTCAATTGATCTGTTTAAACCTTATCCTCATACAGATGTGAAAGGGAATTCTTTATTCTCTTTGTCTATTTTGAGTAAATCAAGAAACTCCTACTTAACACTTCCTTAGCCATCAAGTAAGAGAATTCACAAGTCACTTACTTAGAGAGCTCCACCCTTTTAACTCAATCAGTCAAAAATTTGTGAACCCTTTGATAAGAGTTTACATCCTCAGAGGATGAGAGGTAGATCCCTAGACATTGGCCCCCTGGGCAGAGCTAGGCAATTTGGAAGCTGTGATTGGCCCCTGTGAAGAGAAGAAGGGACAGGAAGTGATGTGGGGAAAGGACTATAAAAAGTCCTGAATCTTCAGCTTGGAGCTTCTCCTGGTGACTTGGCTTTTGGAGGTAGCTTTGGACTTGACCTTTGGCTTGGACCTTGACTTTGGCTTTTGGATTGCTCCTTAGAGGGCTGCTCCTGGATCTTCTCCTTTGGACTTCTTCTTGGGTGAGTGAATAGCTGGCCTTCCTTTCCTGGCTTCTAAAGAGATTAGTTCTGGAGAGGCCTTTCTTTCCTGGAGGAGGATGCACAGGTGGAACCCTTGCATAAGACACCACTGGGTCTACTGGCCTTGCCAGAGCTGAGCCGTTATTCAGAGAAACATTTAGTGTGATAGGCTAGCCATTTTCTATACCCTTTTCTTACATTTCACTACTTTCACTCATTCCACCTCTTTGTAAATAAACACTACTAAAAGTCACTTGAGCGGTAATATTTTAAATTGGCAATCACTATATTTCCTTAGAATTCACATATTAGCATAAAAACCTAATTTTAAATTCTTAGACAGAAAACACTGTGATATATATATATATAGGGAATCTGGCCAAAGTCCATAATAACGAAGAATAAATTTGTTTATATTCATATTGCCAAAGGCAATTATTGGCTTGAGACATTGAGATTTAAGTAAAGGTTTAGAGATTAAATTAAAATTATTCACATTCCACAAGCATAATCAAAATTTATCAGTCTCCATAAGGTAAAAGTTAGATGTAATTATCACCTGAAATAATTCTGTATAAATAGAAAAAGCTTTAAACAATGAAACAGTTTTCTAAACTTAAGAAAAAGCACAGCCTACAGATTTTTAAGTGGAAAGTGCCACAGACATTATATAGCCCATACCACTCAGATGAAGAAACTATAATCCAAAGGGCCTAAGTGACTAGGTCATACAGGAAGTCATGTGCAGGGATGAAATTTGAACTCAGATCTTGACTACAAATCCAGCCCTCTTTCTACTGTATTTGCTTGATGTTCTTTCTCTTATTGACAGTAAACATGTTAATATACATAGGCATATACTATTCTCTGTCCCTTAGAGCAACCAAGTAACTTGAATCTCCTAATTCAAACTTTACTCTTTTGGGGAAAAGAGTAGACACATATTCAGTTGTGACCTGACATTGCATTTTCATAAGCCAATGGAGCCCCCTTCTGGATGTATATGTATATGCAGTTAGTAAGCTTTTATTATAACAACTACTCCCCATTCCCTTCCCTCTCACCCTCTTCACTCTCCAAAAAAAGCCTGGGTACAATAAATTAAAAGAAAAATTATTTTATAACCAAGTATGTGCAATTAGCTATCCTCCTCTCAATAGTTAAGCATAGTCTTGGTATAAAATATCTATTAAAATATTTAAACCCTTTACTGAATAAAATTATTATAGCAGAAAAACAACCTCAATCATTTGTGTTAAATGAAGACTGAAAAGAATGGAGTGAATTATTTTAACATATACATAATTCCAAAAACAAATCTTTAGTACATTTTCCACTAAACTTCTCACAAGCCTCTAAAAAAGTTCTGCTATATCAAATAACCTTAGTTGCCCCTTGGCATGAGTATTTCAATGCATTGAAATCACTAGATGACAGATGGCAAGCAAAATCAATGGGACTGCAAGAGAGAGGGCTGCACGTGTCTCCAAGCCTCCAATCTACCCTGTCCATTTCTACTCCTGAACCACGAAGAATATACTGAAGGAATATAAAACTACACAGAAAATACATATTATCTAAATCTCAGTTGGTCCTTTATCAAAAGAGACCAAATCTGCCACTGATATCTAATTTAGTTTCTACCATACCAATTAGCTATTACAAATTAAAGCTCTTCCAATCAAAAATCAAATACTGACTGGATCCCCAACTGGACACCTCTCTCACAGCAGAGGATCTTTACTAAGAAAATTTATGAATTGGCTTTATGAAAAATAAAATATTCTGGAATGAGCTTCATCTATTGTCCCTATGTATGCTTCAAATTCACATCTGTACCAAAACCCACATTCTATTCCTAACCTCAGAGAACGATGATTCTCCTCTTTACCAACCTTTTAGTAGAACCTTTGATCTTATGTTCTCAAATCTCTATGAACTTATTCCACTGATCAGTCTCTCTGTAGACTATTGTAAACATGTTCTAATTGGGTTCACAACTCAATACAACTACTAAAATTATCTAAGGCACAGGTTATTCCATAGATGGGGGGGGGTGGGGGGGAACTTCAGTGGATGCCTGATGAACCTAGGATAAAATAGAAATGCAAATGCAAAGACATCAAGCATCTCCCAGGAACAAAGACTCTTTTTTCATACCAAGAATCTATTACTTTGTTATCAGGCTGCAAGACAAAAAATATAATAGTCTCTAATGAAGTGAAAATTAATGTTACGAAGAATGTGATGAAGAAGGGTGAGCAGACTACAACATACAATCGAAAAGAAACTTCAAAGAACAGACCTAAAAGAAATCATGGAATTATATTCTAGGAAAAGGGTAACAGAAAACTGACAGAGAGCCCATGTCCTGCTCAGCTATCCCAATGTACATATATAAAGGGCTTAGCAAAACAAAGGTAGGTGCTATTATTTTCCCCATTTTAACTTTTGAGGAACCTAAGGCAAAAGGAGCTTGTGACTCTTCCAGGGTCATATAGCTAGCAAATTTCTGAGATTTGCATTCAAACTCAGGTTTTCTTGACTCCAGGCCCAGAGCTCTATTCATTTTGACATGAGATGTCTCATGGATAAGATTTGTGCAGAATGGATGAACTTTGATGAGTCGGGACCTGCATCATAGAAGAGAAATTCTAAACAATGAGATCACAGATCCACTTAAGAATTTAGCTATCTTTTCTAAATAGTCATATGTATCAACCAACCAATCAACAAATATTTATTTGGACCCTACTCTATACCAGTCATTACCAGTTAGTCAAAAGACATTTATTAAGTGCCTTCCATGTACCAGGCAGTTGTGCTATACAATGGGATATGAACACAAATAACATTCTTGCCCTGAAAGAACTCATATTCTAATGGGAGAGATGACATGCAAATAACTATATAATACAAGATATATAGTCAATAAATTAATAAGTATTTATTAAGCATCTAATATTTTCAAGTGCTGAGCATACAAAGAAAGGCAAAAAGGGAGTCTCTTCCCTCAAGGACCTCACAACCTAATAGGGAAGACAACATACAAACAACTATATACAAATATATAAATAAATTATATATCAAATAAATAAGAAATAACCAACAGAAGGAAACCACTAAAATTAAGAGATAGGAATCACTAATTAATCAGGATATTCAACTAGCCCAAATAATCCAAATGTGAAAAATTTAAAGGATACTTTTTGTTTTTAATAAAATAATGCAAATTCCTAAAATTATTCCCACTGCATTTCTCAATAAATGAGAAGCAACTGGGTTTCTTACAAATTATATTCATTCTCAAGCATAAAGTTTCAAAATTTAGAAAAATACAACATTTCTCTCCCTTTATATGCCTTTAAATTTAAGTGACACAGTACATAAAATGTTATACCTGGAGTCAGGAAGACCTGAGTTCAGTACTGGACTCAGAGACTTATTACCTATGTGACTGACCTTAGGCAAGTCACTTAACAACTGTCTGCCTCAAATTCCTCATCTGCAAAATGAGGATGACAATAATAACACCTAGCTTCCGGGGTTGTTGTGAAATCAAATGAACTATTTGTAAAGTGTTGTAAACTTTAAGGTACTAAATAAATGTTAGCTTCTATTAATGTTATTATTTAGAAGAGAAAAAATAAAAATAAAAATATCAATAAGCAAAATACATGGTTTCAATTTAATTCCAAAAAAATTAAAATCTGCCGATATTAAAAAAAACTAACAACATCATTAAATTGTATTTTTCTAGTAAATATCAGATTTCTAATGGAAAGATGTTATAAATTATTTTTATTCAGATGTTATCAGTCTTATGAAAATAAATAATATTGTGTCACATTATACATTTATAAAATTTAAGAGGCAAATTTTAAAATAATTTATAAAACAGTTTATTTTCATAAAATAAGAGAAAACTTTTTCATTTAATATGGAACCAGAAAGAGGCAGAATGACAGAGTAGATAGGGTGCTAGGATTGGAATCAATAAGGTAGTTCAAATACTACCAGAGTTATATACTGATGAGACTCTGGACAGGTCATTTTATTCTTTATGCCTCAAGTACCCCCCCTCACTGCTAAAGGAGTTTCCTACAAAAAAATTACAGAGGGGGCAGCTGGGTAGCTCAGTGGATTGAGAGTCAGGCCTAGAGATGGGAGGTCCTATGTTCAAATCCGGCCTCAGACACTTCCCAGCTGTGTGACTCTGGGCAAGTCACTTTACCCCATTGCCCACCCTTACCACTCTTCCACCTACAAGCCAATACACAGAAGTTAAGGGTTTAAAAAAAAATTACCGATTCTTTCCATGTTTGCTATGAAATCAGGTGTTGTACTGGAATGTCTGAATAAGGCTCTAAAGTCAATTATGAGATCAACCTCTTAAGCAAAATTTGAACAACTCATTCTTAACTCAAGTGAATAAAGATTAGAGAAAGAAGAAGGCTTATATGTCCAAAAATATTTATGGTTACTCTTTTTGTAGTAGCAGAGGACTGCAAACTATGGGGTACACATAAATTGAGTTTGTAATGGAATGCTATTTTTACCATAAGAAAGGATGAAGGTATAAAAGAGGCTGATCAGTAGGATAGATTAGAAGCAAAACATACAGAAGTGAATAAACATAGTAACAATGTATTTGATAAACCTAAGAGCCTTTTACTACTGGGGAGAAGGATTCACTATTCAATAAAATATGCTGGGGAAAAGCAGATTTAGACCAATACCTATTATTATATGCCAAAATAAGATCCAAATATATACATGACTTAGATATAAAAAATCACATCATAAACACATTAGAACAGAAAGGAAGAAATTACCTTTCAAATCTATGGATGGAAATAGTTCATTACTAAACAAGTGATACAGAGGAGTGTCTGGCACATAGTGAACATTATATAAATGTTAGTTATTTCTGTTGTTATCACACTCAATAAATGGACAGTATAGTTATGTAAAAGTAAAATTTTTGCACAAATTTAATGTAGTAAAAGTTAAAGGGAAATGGGTAACGTCAAAAAATCTTCAAAACAAGTTTTTCTGTTAATGGTCTCATTTCTAAGATATTTAAGGAATTGATTCAAATTTATATGACTAAGAGCTATGCCCTGATACATAAATGATCAAAATCACTTAAGAATTGACAGTCTTCAAAGGAAGAAATCCAAGCCATCAACAATAGTAAAAAATGTTCTGAGTCACTAAACATTAAAGAAATACAAAGTAAAAGAAATCTAAAGTTCCACCTCAAACCTATCAAACTGGCAAAGACAATAAAGAAGAAAATGGAAACTGTTAGAGGGACTGTGGGAAAATGGTTAAATTAGTGTAGTACTGGTACAACTGTGAATTCCAGAAAAGAAATTTGCAACTATGTCCAGAGAGTTACCAAACTGTAGAGATCTTTTTGCCCACTTACAACTCTATGGAGCCTATATTCTACCCCAAAGAAATCAAGGAAAGAGGAAAATTACTTAAACATATAAAAATATTCATATCAGCTCTTCTCAGAGCAGTCAAAAATTAAAACTAAAGAGACTAGTATTAGGGAATTGCTAAATAAATTGTGGTATATGATTATGGTGGAATACTAAAATGCCATAAAAATGATGAAATGGACATTTTCAGAAGAAACTAGAGAACTTTGTGATGATCTTTATGAATTGACAAACTGCAAAGTAACCAGAATTAGGATAATATAAACAAGGATAAGAATATTGTAGAAAGAAGCAACTTTAAAAGTATTCAGAATTCTGATCAATGTAATGATATACCACAAGTACAAAAAAAATAAAGATGTAACATATTATTTACATGAAAGAGAGGTTATTAATTTAAGATGAAGGGATAAACGTTTTCAGACATAGTCAATGTGGGAATTTGTTTTGCTAGAATATCTAGACACCTATTGAGGGATTTGTTTTGTTTTTTAATTTCTTCAGGTAAGGGAGGGAAGGGTGTAGCAGGCAGATTAATTAAAAATGGTGTTATGAGGTGGGGGCACAATTTGTTTTAAAAGAAATGATGAAATGGGGCAATTTTAGGGAAACCTGACAACACTTAAATGAACTAATCCTGAGTAAAGTGAGCAGAAATAAAACAACTTATATAATAACAATAATAAAGACAAATCATTTATAAGACTTGGCTTTTGATCACACATGTTAAAACCAGTGGAAATGTGCACTGGATATTGGGGGAGGGGGAGGAGGGTGAAGGGATGGTGAAGGGCAAAGTAAAAACAAGAATCATGTAACCATGGAAAATTTTTCTAAAAAAATAAAATATTTAAATCCAAAAAAAAAGACTTGGCTTTGATCAACTCAGTGGCTAATCATGACTCCAGGGGACCAGTGATGGATGACCATGCCACCCCTTTCCTGACAGAAAGATGATGGACTCAGGTTAAAAACTGAGACATAAGTTTTGGACATGGACTATTCGAGAAAATGTTTTCCTTGATTGAGTGTGTTTATTATAAGGGTTCTATTTTCTTTTTATTTTATCTAATGGGAAGAGCAGAAAAGGAAAAAAGATCTAATTTTTTAAAATTAAAGCCAAAATTCCCATTTTAGAGATTTTATTATCAATCCTCCTCCAAATAAAAGAAATGTATAGATTGTGTAATGAAATACATTTATATAATCCTTATTAGATACTCTTTCTGACCTTTCAGAACAAGATAAGAAGTTCTGCAAAAGTCTTCGAGAGCCTAGGCAATATGACAAGGGAACATTTACAAGCAAGACCATAACAAACAAAAGGTGAAAAAACCTTAAAGCAAATATCAAAAATGCCAGAAAATAAAATACTACCACATCTTCCTACTATTTAAAATATCAAGAAATATAAAAAGATATTGTAAAGCAGAGAAAAGAGTACTCTAGAGGAAAGTATAAAAAGAATCATGTAAGATGGTCAAATGTAAGCTGTTCCCCTCCACAGAGACTGTTTTGGTTTGTGACTTCAAAACTCCAAGAGATGGGCTCTTTGAGGAACCTGAACAAGCAGTCTGTCTGCTCATCAAAGACTCAGCAGTTGTATCCTTGAGAGAACATACATTGCTGAATAAAAAATATAATGTGTCCACATCAGTGAGGGTGTGTGTGTGTGTGTGTGTGTGTGTGTGTGTGTGTGTGTGTGTGTGTTCTTTCATGCTAAGGAGACATTAGCACCTTAACAATGAAAATATCTAGAGTGGGAGTGAGTATGCATTACACTCACATAGATAGAACTGTACATGATATCTAACTAAGCATGTCATAAGTATAATGACATAAGTGGTGCTACCTCTGCCTCCAAAAGTACATACCTACTACTATCACTAAAAACCTGATCTAAAATTAGGATGAAACTTCTAAAGCTAAAGCCTAAGATGTATAAATGAGTCAATTGCATATAATGTGGTTAACTTTGAAATGTACAACAGAGTAGACAATTAAATTTGATTTTTCATCTTAGCCTTTTTTTCTCCTGTCAAATAGTCCTTTTGATCTTTAAGCTCCTGAACTATGCTTTAAAACTGTTAAATCATTAACTTAGCAATTGTTGTTCTACTTGTAAAATATCATTTGCCATATAGGTGGTTATCATCTTTAATCAACATTCTTCTACATATTTCCATATATTCTTTTATATTGCCATGTTCCACTGAACCAAATGATTCCCTCCCCCAAAAATCTATTTTCTCTTACATATATACACTTAATATAGTGGAGGTGGGGAAATGAGTCAAAACCATTACTTCAGCACTGTGAAGAGGTGCCAGAGAGGAGAGGAATAGGCCTGAGTCAGACTAGTCCCATGGAGGCTAAAGTTCAATTTTGAAACAAAAAATGAGGCACTTGAAGATTATTCAGCAATTAAAAAAAACAAACACATTTCCTTAGTCATAGCAAAAAGGTTTCAATGAGAATATTCACTGAGGACACCTAAAGTTGATTCAGCTAATTGAAGTTCTCTTGCTTTAGTTTAACTATCATGATCCACCAATCAAAGCATCAAGATGTAAGGCCTGCTCCTGGCACCTGTTCTCTGGCAATGAGAAAGTGTCAAGAGCTTGAAATTTTAGTTCCTTGAGTCAAAGAAGACTAGAGAATAGACTCAGTATCTGTTAAGGAAAAGCTAGCTAAAGTGTAATAATGGGAGGGAATATTGCTCCTATCTAATGGGTATAGGAAAATGAAACCAGTTTCTTTTCAGAAGCTAAAACACACATCATCAAGGTCATAATCAGTTTCCACAAAGGAGTATACAAATATAATTCCTTCATATTTCAGAGGATACCTTATTTCACTGATAGGAGTATGCTCCTTCTCCTTTGAAAGAGGTAACAATAACCCTTTCACAAGACTGCCTTCATAAATTGCTATGGGCAAAAAATACCATATGACTGCTGACTCTCTAGTGTTGAGCCTCTGAAGCTGGCTACAGAAGATAAGAAATGGTGGACAGATAAGAAATATATAGGCTACTGCTTGGTTTCCCCAAGTAGGACTTACAAGAGCTCACACTCCTTTGGAATAATCTTTGGAAATCTAATCACCTCTAACTATAAAAAGTACTTATTCAAAACAGTACTTTATTATCAGTCTCAGAATTTTTTAATTCACCCTTAATCACTAATTATGAATAAAAAGAGAAGGCTGGCATAATAAGAATACTGGAAGATTTGAATTCTAGCTCTCAATGTAACTATGACTGGGCAAGTCACCCAACTACTTGGGATTTCAATTTCATTTTCAAAAAATAGTCCAGCTATGTTAATAATGACTCACATTTATATGCTACTCTCCAGTTTACAAATATAATGGTTAAATTGGGATTTTGACTAAATAAGAGTTGTAAAAAAGTGGTCACCGATTATTATCCCTTAAGTCAGGAAAACTATTGGCAGCTTTTAACAATTTTGTTTAATTGGAATATTAGTAAAAAAAAGGGAAATGTGGAAGGGAAAGAGGTAAAAAGACTACCTAGCCTACCCTAAATACTGATCTGGTGAAATGAAGTTCACTCCCTGATAGAGTTCCAGTCTCCATATGGGAATCCTAGTCACTCACCAGCAAGCTGGGCAGGATCCAGGCAAGTTCCCAATGCAGAAAAACACTCATGAGCTAAGCTCACTGAGGCAGCAGTGAACTGTGTTATTGGAATTTGGGGTTCTTGGGGGTTCATTAAGCTTTAATATTTAGATATATGATATAAACTTCCTGTGGACATTTAAGGGACTTGAAAACTATATTTTTCATGATTCAAAAAGTTTCCTTCTTATGTAGTGACATGAGCCAACATAAAGCGAAGCTTAAATAGAGAGAACTTGATTAGGACGCTCTCTTTCGTAGGAAGCAGCCAGGTGGGCAGAAGGTAATGGAGGGCGATTTGAATTAGATCTTAGCAGGCACGTGGCCTTCTTAATTACCAATATGCCTTTAAATAAACTATTAATACTTATGAATATATCCATCTATATCAATATTATTCGTAACAGAACCCTACAAGAAAGTCCTTGACTCCAAGAAGCTCCAAAGCTGAAAGTCAAAGTCCCAAAGCTGAAAACTCCAGTCAAAAGGCCCAAAGCTCCAAGTTGAAGTCAAAAGTCCAAAAGCCCCAAGGAGCCATCCTCCAAAAAAGAAGTCCAAAGGAGAAGATGCAAGGAGCAGAGACTCCAAAGAACTCCAAAGGAGAAGGGTCAAGAAATCCTTTGGACAGGAAGTCCAGGACTTTTTATAGTCCTTTTTCCGCATCACTTCCTGTTTCTTCCCCACTTTACGGGAACCAATCTAAGTCTTTCAATTTGCCTAGCACTGCCAAGGGGGTGGGAGTGGCCTCTGGAGTTGTCACCCACTCTAGCAAGTGACTTGTGAACTCTCATACTTAGTGAATGGTAAGGTACTAAGAAGGGGTACTTGAGTTTTTGATTGATTAATTTAAAAGTAGCTAACTGATAGACAAAGGGCTTGAGTTACTCTTCACACAAAGTACTTTTCCTCATTCCAGAAGTAGTTATGTACCTAGAATCCTCATGTTATATATGTCATCAAATGATAAACATGTGAGCCAGAACTTGAAGGTCAGGTCTTAAAGGTTAAAAAGAACAAACAAACTTTCATCTCTACATCCTTTCCAGTTTTAGAATTCTATGAGCTTTGAAAAATAAACCAAATTTTTAAAAATCACCATTTTGTAAACTTTTTAAAAGAACCTGAGAAAGATGGCAACTGTCCTTTTCTAAAAGCTAGAGGAATAATTTAAGAAACAATTTCAATACAGAATTTCAGAAACTTTTAGACTTCAGAGTCTAAAAACAATGACATTGATGATATCAGTCATAATCTAACAACACAAACTACATGAATTAAAAAAACTAAAAAGATAAAAACTGGCAGTGGCCCTATTACTATATGCCCCATACTTCCACCCAGGAGGTAGGATTGCAGATTCTTCTCATTTGTGATTTAAGCAGAGGTTACTTACCTTAGTATTTCCTAAAACAACCTCAATGTGTTGGCAAGCACAATGAACTCTTGCTACATACAGAAAGGTAAAGATAAGATTTTTTAATATAAAATAGCCTCAAGAGAAGGCTAAAAGAACAGAAAGACTAGAGAAACTGGAAAGAGGTGACCAAAAAAGGATATCTAAAGATGATGAAGACAAATTGATTTATCAGGTATATGCTAAGAATATGATACTTCAATACTGTTGAAATTAAAATTCTTCATTCTATTGATTGATGCATTCAGTGGTAAATAAACTTCACTTGCTTTAAAAAAAAGGACAATTAAATAATGCTTTTTACATACTTTAAAAATAAAAGGTTTTTTTAATCTCATGAACTCTTTCCTTAAGCGCAAATGAAAATCCATTTACTTGCCTTTGGCAAAATGATCAGCACTATCTCTGACTCAAAAATGATTTCCATGCTAACTGTGGTCTCTTATAATGAACTTACACTACAGTTTTCAGGTGGAACAAGGAGTTGAGTAATCTCTCCACCATGCACACAGAAGATATGTTTCATTTCTCCAGAAAATATGTCCCAAATAATGACAGAAAAATCCACTCCTCCAGAGATCAAGTATCTTTGGTCATAACGAGCTGAGACCTGATGAGGATACAGTAAACATGTAATTTTGTTCCGATGACCCCGAAGAGTTCTGTGAGGTGGCCAACCTGTAAATGAGATTTTGTTTTTAAAATGAAGCAAAGTTCAAGTCAAAGTTTTTCAACAAAATATGAATTTAGACATTTAGACAAAAATAAAAATAAAAGATTATTGTACCCAAAGCTTTATTTTCTACATTTAAATCATTTTAAGAAATTCAATGATAGGTGATACATGTATTAAGCTAAAATTCTTTATATATTGCTCTTTTGTTGTGAACTAATTCAAACACTGATCAAATTAATAGGAACAAAAACAGTAAGTCAAGACAAGAAGCATTTATCAAGCTCTTACTATGGGCCAGGCACTATGCTATGTACAGGGGACAGAAAGGCAAAAACAGCAACTGTTCTCAAGGAGCTCACAGTCTAATGAGAGAGACAACAGGCAAATCCTTATGTGCAAACATGTATAAACAGGATAAATTAGAGCTAATCTCCGGTAAAATTATTATTATATTTTTATTACACATTATTATAATCAAAGTATTAAGGGAGATGGAGAAATGCTCCTAGGGGAAGGCAGGATTTTAACTGAGGCTTAAGGAAGTCAAGAGGCAAAGATGGAGAGGAAACATGAGGAAGAGCCAATGAAAATCCTCGGAATCAAAAAATGCAGTATTTTGTGCAAAAACTAGCAGGGAACCCAATGTCTTCTGGCCCACAAAGGATGTGGAGAAAAGTAAGTCTGGAAAGGTAGATAGAAGCCAGAGTATGAAGAGCTTTAAAAAACAAAATAAGGACTTTCTATTTGATCCTAGAAGTAGTAAAGAACTACCAGAGATTGTTAAATGGTCATGTGATTGTTAAATCACATGGTCAGACCTGGGCTTTAGGAAAACCAGTTTGACAGACGAGTAAAAAACAGACTATATTGGGAAGGAAGTGAAGCAGAGACAGACCAGAAGACTATTATGATACTCCAGGCATGAGTTGACAAAAGCAAGTCAGACACCAAACATTTTATAAATATTAACAGGACACAAAATTTAAATATGTTAACATGTTTAGTGTTGAGTATTTTTAAGGAGGTATCTCTAATAATTCTTTTCAAAATATAAGCTTATAAAACTTCATTTTATTACCTCTCCGGAGCATATGTTCCCCCTGTAGTAGCTGGACTATGGCAGTTTGTGTTGCTGGCACAATAATTATGCTTCCATCTTCACGGCCACAAACTAGTCGTCCATGGGATGGAATGTACACACTCGCTGTAACTTTCAAAGGTTCATTGCTATTAGGAACCACACTTAATTGATCTATAATTCCAGCAGGTGAAGGAGTGAGTTTACCAAATGCCTCTTGTAAACAAATTGAAGTTGTCATCTCAAATCCTACAGGTGATTTGTTTAAAAATAAAAAAAGGAAAAAGATAGCATTTGAATGGATAAAAATAAATCAAAACCAACAAAAAGTACTTATTTGTGCTTCTTATTAATTGAATTGCTGTTACCTTCTGCATTTTCCTGTTTTTCAAGTATGTCTGGTACATTCCAAATACATAATCTTCCTGAAGAGTCTCCCTGAATAAGTAGTTTATGGAAGCAATCCGTACCTCCATAAAAGAATCGTGTAACAGGAGGGCAAATAAACAACTGGGGGAAAATAATACACATTCAAGTTGAATTTTCAATTATGTATTTAATGTTTAGTAAAGACACTTAAAACATCAGCAACATATACTTAAGATATATATATTAATTAGTTTTCTTTTGAACCAGGAATAGAAAAAGTATGGCATTTGTATATAGTTTTAAAGGTTTAAAAGGTTGATTTCTTCACAAAAACTCTGCAAAATAGGGAGTCCAAGTACCAAAAAGGCATTATTAAGACAACTCTGCCATAATAATATCTAAAATTACACAGTGGGAACTGGAATGACCTCCAGGAATTGATGCAGAGTGAAAGGAGCAGAACCAGGAGAGCATTGTACACAGAGACTGATACACTGTGGTAAAATCAAATGTAATGGACTTCTCTACTAGCAACAATGCAATGATCCAGGACAATTCTGAGGGATTTATGGAAAAGAATGCTACCCACATTCAGAGGAAGAACTGTGGGAGTAGAAATACAGAAGAAAAACAACTGCTTGAACATATGGGTTGATTGGGGATATTATTGGGGATGTAGATGCTAAACAATCACCCTAGTGAAAATATCAATAATATGGAATTGGGTCTCAATCAATGAAAAAAATAAAATACAATGAAATTACACAGTGGTATCTATTTTTTCCAAGACTGAATCACATTTTTATTTGTCACCAAAAACATTTTCCCAAAGAAATAGGTACACACAGAATTTCCATGGTATTAATGTGTTCATGGAACTCTAACCTCCAAATACAATACATGTGAACAAGGAAGTCATATTTTTCACAGAGTTGGAGTATGCAGTGGTATTTAAAGGAAGCACAAATTTACCTTCCATGAATTGTGAAACAATTACACCTTTCTGAGGCAAAGTATTTTGTAATAATAATGATCTTGACATCTATTAATCAGTTAGAACTTACTATTATTTAAATAGTTTATACTGATTTTTCATAAGAATTCCTGTCAAGATTATCTTAATAAAAAACTCTCCATTTTTATAATCACTGTGATGCAATTATAAAATTTTACAACAGAATAGGGACAGAACCCATGATTTCACTGATATAGGGAATTTCCAGAAAAACTACAATTTATACTTTTAGGGTTGCCTAGAGCACTGAGAAGTTAAATACCTTGTAGTGCACATAGTGCACAGTAGCCAGTAACATACAACCACCATGTATCAGAGACAGGATTGAACCAAGATTTTTCAAGCTGCAAAGCCAGTCCTCTATTCACTATACTATGCTTCCTCTTAAAAAAGATTTGGCACAACCCTCTAATTATAGAAATAAGGAAATTGTGTAACAGAGGGCTTCTATCACCTGTTAGTGACATAGTCACAATGTGAACCCAAATGGCAATCCAAACAGGCATTACTTACACACCCCATATGAAGATATATCAATAATGGTGTCATGGATTTTCATATAGACACAATCTATCTCATTGCAAGAACTCTGTCATATTAAGTATCACATATCATATATATATATATATATATATGTATGTATATATCTATATATAAGAAATGTTGAATTTGGCTTAACATTTAAAAAAACAGAAGGTAGCTAATAAACCAGAAGGCTTATAGGAGAACTCAAGTGGATAGATGTAGTTTCCACTTAGAGAACTTCCTAAATACCCAGCTGTGGTCTCTGGGTATTCTAGCCCCCTGTTAGTGAGAATAAAGCAGAATCACTTTATCTAACTGAGCCAGTCACACAAAACGCCTTGGAGACAATGTTATATAAAATCAGTATCTCTATTTATTCAAAGAGAGGACACAAACTGAGGATTAGAACAAGGTGTCCCTAACTCTAAAGGATCAAGACCACAATCTATGTCCCTCACAAGAGGGAGTCTTCCGTTCTTCAAGCTTACTTACCAGTTCCCTATTTCTATCTAGGTGTTCCCCGCAAAAAGCTGGCTAAGCTGCCTATCTATGACCCTCAGTAGTTGGTCTGACTGAGTTCAAAAGCTGTCTCCAAAACCTGTTATGATTGCTCTCAAAATGGCTAAGTCCAACCCCAGTGGGTCTGAACCTTCAAGAAAAACCTCAAAGCCAAACTGACAAGATTTTAGACAAAACCTTCTGGAAAGCTGATAAAAACACAGTAGCTATAGTCAGATCCTTTGTTAGATGTTCTCTAATCAAACAGAGAATCTCCCAAAATGATTTTAGGGTTTTCCCTTCTCCATAGACAGGCTAAGGTAGTCAAGCTCCAGCAAGCCCACCTTTCCTTCTCCCTTCAGAACACAAAGAGTTCCTCTCTACCACAGGAAGTCACTCACTCTAACAGTTGTCCCTTTCAAACTGTTCCTCCTCTGCCCCCTGCCTGCTAAAATCCTTTCTCTAGAGTTGCTAGCATGTGCCTTAAAGACAACCTTCCACTTCTCTTAAATCTTAACCTTATCTCTATCCTTTTGCCATTACACATTTACAAAATGAACAATTAACAACAAATTCATTGGCTAGTATATTATTTGTAAATTCATTATGATGGACAATTATTTTTAGTCTTAGAAAAAAAATGAATAAGGTTAGGCTCCTGCAAGAAAATGGGACTTTATTTCAGAACATCTTTGAAAAGTCAAGCATATAATTTTTAAATTAAATTTGGTATTTGTTAAAAGCATACTCTCTACAACTTATTGTGATAAGCACTAATGGAAACACAAAGAATGAATAAGCAAATTCCCTTTCCTCCTGGGCTATATAACTAGTAATCAATAAATTTTTTAAAATTGTTTCAACAAAAAATTATTTAAGCTGATATGAAAATATAACTTAAGTGAAGTTGGGTAGTTGTTCTCTGTATCTTAAGAAAAATCAAATTAACCAATTTTTTAACTGAAATCTGAAAGTCTCTAAAGTCTTACTGTGTTACAGAAATGTAATTGAGAAAACCGTAACTTCTTGCACCCCACAAAATCCAAAGTATTATTTACTTTAATATAAAAGCAATTCATTTTATACCAATAAATGCCTTAAGAATTGGGCTGAAATTAAATTTAACATGCCTGATAGGATGGGGAAAAGCAGTTGGCCATTTAAAGACACCATGGTGATCATTCTGTCACACAGGTAATAGCCTTCTAATTTAACTGAAGAAGAGAATTTAAGGTGGCAAATTAAGTTGGCTAAATATAATAAGTCCATTTATTATGGAGACTCTTGATTACTTGTGGTTAAATAGATTTTCTTTCCCAAAGCATTCATGACAAATATTTTCTGCCTTGACACCACAGGGAGTAATACAGGATGGAACTAGTAGGAAAAAATTGGCAGAAGCCTGGAAAAATAGAATTCTTAAACTTATTTTTAAAAAGTTACATTCTGTAGCTCAAAGAACACATTGTTAAAACTTAATATCAAATAAATGTTTTTCTATGAAAATAAATTTTTATTTTTGTTTTTAAGATGTAGTCATCAAAAGCTCTAGGAGAATATTCTCTTAAATGATGAACCATTATATTAGATGGAATTATCCTTCTTAATCTGTCACTGTTCCTAAAATTCCATGCTAATTTTTTAAAACCCTTACCTTCTGTCTTAGAAATGAAACCAAGTATCAGTTCCAAGGCAGAAGGGCAAATAAGTGACTTGCCCAAGGTCACACAGCTAGGTAATCTGAGGCAAGATTTTAACTGAGGGCCTCCTATCTCCAGGTCTGGATCGCTATCCATTGAGCCAAATAGATGCCCCCATGCTAAATTAATGTAAATTAGTTTCAGTATTAATTTAATACAAAAATCAGTTTGAATGTGTAGGCAACATCCATAATTCTTTACAGGTCTTTGGAAAATAATAACGTACTATTGTATTACTATGGCTACAGAGAGACTATGCAGAGAGATTCTTTAGGGTCTATGGGACAGAGAAAAGCCTAAAAGGGAGTATTTTAAGCCTCTTGAATGGTGTGAAGCCCAGTGGAAGGTTAGCTGAATAAATGAGAAGGAAATTCAATCCTTCCCAAAGCAAATTTGTCAGGAAGGGGAAATGAAAGCTGAACTTTTAGGAAGAAAATCACATGGTGGCCAGGGAGGTAAGGAGAAAATTATTGCCGAAGATTGTAATATACAATGATGATGATTTTCAGGAGAATTAAAAGAATGGTGGACAGGAAACTATCAACCATCCTGCCTCCCCATCATCTATTCTGTGCTTTCTCGGCCCTGACTACTCACTTTGTTTCATTTACTTTAAAGCTCTATCCACATAATTAAACATTCAGTACAATATTTAACCTTTAAGATAATCAATTTTTATTAAAAAGTGACATCAGTTAATAAATATTTCATTTAATATAGTATATGTCCAAGGTAAAGTATATATAGCAATCATTAGTCAGATGATAGGGAAGGACAATTTAACAGGTAAAGGGATACCAAGATGATAAGTCAGAGAAAGTGATCCATGGAGTAATACCAATGACTTAAGGTAAATGACATATAAAATTTGTCCTGAAATGAAATGGAGGTCAGAGAGAAGGCAGAAGGGTCTAAAAAGGCTAGCCCAATGGAGTCCTATTCTACAACTTTAATGGCACCCATACTTTGGTTAGAGTCCAACAACTGATAAACATATAATATATACTGAGTGTTTCATCAGTCAATAAGCATTTACTATATTCCAAGCACCGTGCTAAGTGTTGTAGTTATATTTAAAGACAAAAACAAGGTCCATTTCTAGAAGAGATTACATTCTAATGAGAGGAAAGCATGTGAAAAATTATACATAATAGATATAAACAGAGTAAATGGAAAGTAACTCGAGGGAGAAAAACTCAGGAGGGCTTCAATTTGAAGGTGAAATCTGAGCTAAGTCTTGAAGGAAGTCAGGAGGTGAAGGTGATGATGAAGGCCATTCAAGTCATGGAAAACAGACAGCCTGGGAAACTGCACAGAATCAGGAGTTGGAGTATTATGTTCAAGGAATAGCAAGAAAGCCAACTAATCAATCAGGAAATCCAATATTGAATGTTTTATGATAGATAGGAGATATTATAATAAATCTTTCCCAAAAGATAGGCAAATATATCCATCAAGATTAGATGTTATGAATTTAATATTGTCTTATAATGAACAAATCATTATGCTGAGCTAATAAGGAAAAAAACTTTAAATATAATCATTTTAAATACAGCTGCTTTGGTGAATCTATGTATGTTCATGTGTTCACAATGCATCTCACCTCTTTATCTTCTCTATCCAAGAGACCATACTGTACAGGAGGAATTAAATTTTCAACAGCCTTTCCAACATCACTGCGGAATGAATCACTAGCAGGTAGACAACTGAGAATCAAAGAAAACAATATTTTCAATGAAAATTCATACTTTAAAATTTGTTCTTATCTCATAATTCCATACCACAGAGCCTTTTTCCACTGCTAAAATTCACATTTTCATAACTTTAAATATGAAATTATTACATTGCTTACCTATAATATAAATTTCAAATGCAATTTAAAGTATCCCATCTCAACAAAAGATTTTAATGTCCCTTTTGATACTTCTAATTGTGAGTTAATCTGAAACTTCATATTTTAATTTTCAAAGTTATGCTTTAAAATTATGCTATAATTTTTCAGTTACAAATTTTAACCATATATTTACTTTAATTTTTCAATGCAAAAGTCATTTCTTGAAGTTTGAGATTAAAAGTATTTTTCTTAGGGGCAGCTGGGTAGCACAGTGGATTGAAAGCCAGGCCTACAAACAGGAGGTCCTAGGTTCAAATCTGGCCTCAGACACTTCCCAGCTGTGTGATCCTGGGCAAGTAAGCCTAGCCCTTACCACTCCTCAGTATTGGCTCCAAGACAGAAGGTAAGGGTTTAAAAAAAAGTACTTTTCTTCATCTACATTTCATGGTGATTCTAATGCCTTGACTTTTTCTTATATTATAACTAGTTATTTATTAAGTACCTGGCAGGTAGTTTATAAATATAAATTTGTCCATTTTCTGTCCATATAATAACTTTATCTGCTGATATGAAGTCACCTCCTGTCCACGTTTGCCCATTTTCACTAGGGCCAGAACATAACAAGGAATAATCTCCAGCATCGAATACCTACAAAGAACCAGAGAGAAATTCAAAATCCTAATTCCATATTACAATCCAAATAAAAACAGGGTAACCTCAGTTAAATCCTCTTGGAGCAAAGTTTCAATCAAAATTAAAAAGAAGTCGATGAGGTAAAGTTCAGGTCTCAGCATTAATTAATGGCAATATCAATTAAGTTGAAAGAGGTAGAAACACTATCCTAAAAGTACTTAAAAACGCTATTTTAGTGAACATAAAAAAAAACATTTAAAAAAACATAGAAAAAAAAAGGAATTTAAGACCAAGCAAGAGATAGAGAACATTATAAAATGTAAAATGAATGACTCTGATTATATAAAATTAAAAAGATTTTGTACAAACAAAACCAATACAACCAAAATTTAAAAAACAAACAAACTGGGAGAACATTTTTATAACAATACTCTCTGACAAAGGTTTGATTTCCCAAATATATAAGGAACTAAGTAAATTTTTTTTTAAATTAAGCCATTCCCCAATTGACAAATGGTCAAGGGATGTGAATAGGCAGTTTTCAGATGAAAAAATCAAAACTATCAATCCCCACACTATTAAAAGGAAATAGAAAGAATGAATAAGTTGCAGCAGGTTTGGACATTTGCAAATGATTTGCTAGGGCAGCTGGCACATGGGCAGAACCAAACCAGTGAAGTTCTGGAATGACAGGATAGATAAGAGGAGAAACTGAGATTCCAAGGGGATCAGTTGATATCTGGACACCAATAAGAGCAAAGGCTTACTTCCTGTGGCCATCTTTGGATAGAGCTGAAGGAAGAAGCTGAGTTCCTGACTCACCTTGGAGGTTCTCAAATCTCAAGAAGTTTTCCCTGATCCTAAATCCTGATCCTGTGACCCAGTTCTTGTCTTTATCATCATCTTCACCTATTCTGTGTGAGCTTCCAAGTACCCAATCTCTATCTTGCCTAACAGAGCCAGACCACCTAGGCTCTGACCTTTTGGGCCTTCTAGCCAACCTATCTGCCTAGACTTTACTGACCCTGCTTTATTTCAGTGGACCAGTTAGTGTAAGGTGTAGTTAGCTAGAATAATCTTAGGCAGACAGAGCATATAGAGTAGCCCAATTTATTGGAAACAAAGTGACCCTTGAGAGTCAAGAAGTGGGGGGAGGGAGTTAGAACTGAGTATGGTATAGTGGGCATTCTCTTCTGGTATGAGGTCCCTTCCTTCTCAAATTTGTACTTCTGTAATTCATTTGAAAACAATAAATAAAAGAATTCAAGCTACAAATTGTGGGAAGCCAATAAGAGAATAAATAAAATCTGAGACTCCTCTTTTGACCCCTTTTGTGATCCTTATGATTTCTTATTGAAAAGTATTGTGGCCTTATTGAAAAGCTTTAAGTTCCTAGAAAACCTGAATTTAAGTGGTTAACACTCTCCCCCTTTGGCCAGGAATGCAGCTGCCTGGTACAGCCAAGGCCAAAACCTTAGCAGGGGCAATTGAACCCTGAGATAATATTCCCCAACTTGGCTTTCTGATAAGAACCCAGTCAAAGTACAATATGGTAACAAACAAAAAACCCTAACATATACAGCTGGATTAAGATAAGTGCTGTATTCTGCCTTGCTCAGACCACTTCTGGAGTTTTTTGTCAGGTTCTAGATAGTGCACTTTAGAAAGAACACTGATATGCAAAAGAATGTCTAATGGTGAAGGCTGCCATATGAATATTAGTTAAGAAATTAAAAATGTTTAGTCTAAAGAAGAGAAGGTTGCAAGAAGTATATGATGTTTGTTTTCAGGTATTAGAAAGGCAATCCTTTTTAAGAGAGATAAAATTTACTGTTTTTGGACCTAGAGGCAAAATAAGGAATAAGGTATTGAAGTTGCAAAGAGGAATTTTTAGGCTTAATATCAGAGGGAAGTCTCCTAAGATTTAGAGTCATCCCAAGGTAGGATGGACTTCTTTGATAGGTATTAGGTTCCCCATTTACTGGAGGTCTTCAAGCAAAGTTTCAATGACTAACTGCTGTCAAAATTCAGCCGTGGCCTTGTTCTATTGTGAAGCCAATGAGACCTTTTGTGTTTTGATATGACACAAAAGGGGTCAAAAGAGGAGTCTCAGATTTTTATTGATTCTCTTATTGGCTTCCCACACAAAATGGTTGCAACTTTCCTTTCCAAACTTACTTCATAAAGTTCTCCTTTCAACTATTTTCCCAAATACTTTTCCTACACTACCAAAAGTTACAATATTTTAACAGAGGCATACACAAAAAAATAGGAAAAGAATCAGAAAGTGGCCTCACCCTTAAAACTTCACACAGATAAGTACAACACAGGAGAATACAAGATAAGGAAGGGAAAAGACACTAAGAAACAGAAGACCTGGAAATCATATAACTCTACCACCAAAAAAAAAAAAAAATAAGGTATCATTTAGCTCTTTATTCCACCTTCCTTCCAAAGATATTCAGCTCCACTATTTTGATCCTAAACTAAAGCAGTTCTAATTTTCTCTGATCTGATAGTGACCCACACTACTCTGGTCATCTCTCTCTGCCTACCTTCAAGGACTAACTCAAGGGTCAGCTCCTCAACGAGGTCTTCTTCATTCCCATATCCAAAAGAGATCCCTCAACTACCTCAAATTTCTCATGTCACTCTATTTGACATCTCCTGTTCACTTTATACTCTAAGCAGGATTGTAATTATTTGTATTCCTTCTTTTTATTCTCACCTCCTCATTCTAGCCTAAGCTCCCTGATAGTAGTGCCTTGCCTAGAAGATACTTATTCAATCTTTGTTGAATTTGCCCTAAAAATAATAGAGTCCCACAGAGAAACTTTCCAAATACTTCCTCCAAAGGGGAAAATTTGCTACAAAAAAAAATGAATATAAATTCAGAAATGAGTACTAAAATATTAAAATGGTCTTTCTCAGAGCTTTTCCCTTAAGTTTAGTAGTAATTGTCTAACAAAATCCACATTGTAAAATATGGAAAACCAGCTTTTTTACTTAACTAGGTAGCCTTACCCTCCAATATTTGGAACACACAACCAAAAGTGACCTTTGGGTGAATGCACAGAAAGAGATACTTTGGCAATTCTGACAATAAATTGGTTTGGATTCTTCTTCAAATATTGGCTCAGTATCCTGAAAAATTTAAAAAAAAAAATCTTGGTTACCAATGAAAACAATCAGACAACAGCAAATAAAATAATGAAGTGAAAAGCAAATTTCCTATTTTCAGCAACCCAGTAGCAAAGAACAAATACTACATCCCAATGAAGCATAGTCAAAAATGTTGAGATATTCAGAACTGAAAGAATATTGAAACATTTTTAAAAGATCATACTAGTGACAAAGAAAGAGAATCAAATTTATTAACTGCCTACTGTGCAACCAGCACTATAGATACTAAAGATACAGAAACAAAAAATAAAGAATGAATTCTCATTCTTACGAAGCTATTATATAATCTTAGGAATATATGATAATCCATCTAGTTTGGTGTTATCTTTGTTTTCTTTTTAATTAAGTCAAATTCCTTTGCTAGAAAGACTAGCACTAGTGTTGGCAGGGCACAGATTTGTCATACCCGCTAACCAAATGCAATACATGAGGCAAATGACAAGACACATCTTTGTTTAGTTTTTGTTATTTTTTTCCCTCAAGTACATTACCATCTAATTTATAAGCTATACTTAGAAGTTTACTAAGAGGTAAAAACCAACTTCTTTCCCTCCACACTGAACTTCTCTATTTCATATGCCAAGAAAATTGAGCATTCCTTAAAATAAACTTTTAAAATTTACTTATACAATTATTAGAGCACCATTTATTCTAAAGTATTCAAGAGACTATAGAAAATTAGGTAGACAACTATCACAAATACCAAAAACAGAGGCCCAAAATATTACTACCAAGAACTGAATACAGAAAGAAGCAATGCTGAGAAAATTGGAGGGATTGATCACCAATCTTACCTGGGTGCCACTAACTTCAGATGTAACAATCCAAACCTTCAAGATTCCTGTCACTGAAACGGCTACAACAGTATCCTCTAAAGAGGAAACAAAAGGAGATGTATAGCATACTTTATCTGATACCAATTTTTATTATAATACAATCATCTTTAAGGAACTGTTTTTTTGGTCTATTAGTGAATGAGCTTCCATACAACTAAGGAAAACAAATATCTCCTGTACTGATATTCTCAGAATAAAAAATGTATATGCTAAACTAAGGTAACTGCCAGTGTCATTTAATAATATTCTACACAAAGTCCAAACAAAAGATTCATGATGTTCTCCAAATGCTTCAATTCATACAAACTGTATCACATCCCAAAGTCCTACATATCTTCTCAAATCAACACATAAGTGTGAAAGAAACTGGACCTGTGATTTTGCTGGTACAGTGAAGTTCTAGATAAGCAAACTCCTTCTATTATTAGAGGTCTTCGCTCTTTCTACAACTTATAGTTCAGCCTTTATAACAGGAAGTATTTTTAATACTCCTGGGGTCTGATTTAGTTAATGAAGATTCTCCCTCTGAAACACAACCCTTCAAAGACAAGAGTTAATGATAAGATGATAATGACACTTGAGAGTGCTAAGTTTGACAAAGTCCTTTATACAAAAACACAATCTCATAGGATCTTCAAGAGTTGGTATGGCCAGAAGGTCACTGGCCATCTTGGTAGGGAGTCTTTACAAAGTCAGCCAGAAGGTTCCTGAACCAATAGCCATAATAGACCAAAAGATCCCCAATAAAGAAACAAGACAGTAAAGCACTAGATGAGAGGTTGTTAAATAAAAACTTTGGAGGATACTAATTAATATTACTGCATTCACCAGACACATCTAATCACTAAGTAACAGTTCCCCCTAAAAACTTCGGGTGGGGTTTTCCCTCATCGTGAACAGCAATAAGTTTGCTCTGAAAACAGAAGTTAAATTTTGCTATGAATGTTGTCCCAACTTAAATAATGAGGACATAATTTTTCCTTGTAACCTTCCTGGTGACAGCTCTGCATTACACTGAATCCATTTTACTTAAAGTCTCCAAATCAGATTCAAAAAATATACAAATGGACCAACTGTAAATATTGCCATTCTTCCCTGATTCCAAAGTTGATGGGAGAAAGATGACTCCCCTCACCTTGGAAAGCCAAAAGGCCAGATTCAATACACAGACAATATTTAGTAATCATCTTCCATAGGACAGGATTCAATATTTGAGTTATTAGTAAACTGAAAAGGACTATATGAATTATTGGCAGTAATGTTTAGTTTCTAAATGCAAAAAAATCATGGAAATAGTTATAAATATAAATGAAAAAGAAAGTACTGATCTCTGCAATGAAACTTGCCAAAAAGAGTATTGTTTAAAATTCCTTTTTTTTTTTTTTTAAGTTTTTAAAAAGCACACTGACCTTGTGTTCGGTGGGATCGAATAATACTCATGGAGCTAATCCAGTCAGGAGATATCTTTGATACTAAGGAGTAAAGAACCTCAAGGCTGGTGGCATCCACAACCAGAATTTCAGGGTAATGTCCATAACACAGCAGTCTCTCCTCATGCTGATTCCCAACAGAGAACTGGTAGAACTAGTTTTACATTAAAAGAGCAGGACAAATTAGCTCTTCACTTAATATTTAAACATCAAATGCTTAGCTATATAATGTACACAGCAAAAATCCAATTGCTCCTCTAAAATTTTTTATTTTTTAGAAAAATTTTGCCCATGGTTACTTGATTCATGTTCTCCCCTCCAACCCTCCGAACTCCCCCTCCCACCCCCCGCAGTAGCAGATGCACATTTCCACTGGTTTCTTCATGTGTCATTGATCAAGACCTAGTTCCATATTATTGATAGTTGTACCATGTGTTCAAGCAGTTGTTTTTCTTCTGTGTTTCCACTCCTGTAGTTCTTCCTCTGAATGTGGGTAGCGTTCTTTTCCATAAACCCCTCAGTTTTAAACATATGTTATAACCAAGTTATACGTAGAGCTAGAAGGGAGCTGGTAGACTAATTCAATCCTTTCATTTTACTTATGAGAAAAATAAGTCCTGGTAAGGCTACTTGACTTTCACATTCTTGCAAAGAGTATCAGAGGCAGGACTTAAACCCAGATACCCTACCTCCAAAGTCAGTGCTCTTTCCACTACCATGTTTCTCTAAAAGAAAATTCTTATTTTTTCTGTACTAAATACTTGTGCCCACAAACATAGTGTTATACCAAACTATCAAAATGTCCATTTAACATTACTCTTTCTTTAACATTCAGAATCAAAATATTTAAATGGCATTCGAAATTCAGCACACAATAAAACAAAGATAATGTTCTCAGACATATAAGCATTGTCTAGGTGTAAAAGAATCTAAGATTCTATTACAATGAGTAAAGAAGAAATATCTTAAGCCTTAAATAAAAATATACAATTAATGAACAAAGTTGAAACTAGGTGAAAATGTTCATGTCTCTCAAATGTGAAAAAAAAATTAAGGAAGGGCAATATTTTCTAGTAATGTTCATTTTCTAAGTAAAAGGAAATCATAGTCTCTAGTCTTAGAATAACATCTACTGCTCCACAAAGTATTGCTGGGTCATGGAAGAAAAAACTTTTTTATAGGACAGAGGCCCATATTATTGGAAGGAGTTACACTAGAGTCAAAGATCCAACATATCACTACTCTGGGCCCCACACTTCAAATTTTTTCTTTTCTTACTATTTTTGGGAGGAAATCGGCAGCACTGAAAGTTTAAACAACTTGCCCAAAACCGCAACAACCTGTATGTCTCAGAGACAAGATGTAAACCTAGTTCTTTCTGACCCCAAGATCTGCCCTCTGAAAATTCAATTTTTAAAAAGATTACATTTTTTCTGACCATTAGAATTTAGTATCCAAACCACCTATAATCTTTATAATTCTACCCTATATTATATTCTCCTATAGTGACAAAGCTAAAAAACAGTTTGATTAAAGAGTAAGAAACTAATATATTCTTTCATCCATTCATCTATTTCATGCATTCATCTGCTCATTAAACAAGTATTTATTAAATGTGTATTATGTGCAAAGAACTATGTAAAATGTGGAGAGGACAGATGTCATGATGAATAAAATTTCTTCCTCTAGTTAATGTACAAAATATGGGGATATAATGTGAACAAAAATACTTTAAATCAAAACAGATTATAAAAGCTTAATAGATACAAAAAAGGACCTTGGAAGATGAGGGAGAGAGGAATCGGCAATGACTTTGAAGATGGGGAATTTTAGGGAAGTCATTTAAGGAATAAGTAGCACTTAAACCATTCTAGCATACCTATGCTCACAGCTGAACAAATCAAAGAAATAAAATACTAACCTGTATGCCAGTATGTGTACAAGCTAATTTCGTAAATTCGATACATCTGCCATCACTTACATCCCAAAGGCACATTTCTCTATAAAATATAAAATTCAAAATAAATAAAAAACAAAAAGATTTGTTGTGACCAAATATTTTACTAGTGAGCTACAAAATCAGATGAACAAAAATGTTCTGCTGACAATTAATCCATTCTATAACAAGGTTTTACATTCTATTTTTTCCCAGTCATCTCTTTTTGTAAATTTTTTCATGAACATCTTTCTAGACGAGCCTAATTTATTATTTCTAATTAAAAATTAAAAACAACAAAAATTGATTATATAGGTTTACTCAACTCTGTCCCAGTGGTAGTAACATTAATACCCTTAAACCTAGCAAATATTAAAGCAGAAGGAAATTAGCTGTTAGTATATTATTAGATATTTATTGCTCCAAATCTATAACAAAAATTTTAAAATTTAACTGAACGATAATTGTTATATAAAAAAACAGTTCCTTACACAAATACCCATAATTTGAGTAGATCTACAATATTTATGAGTATTTAACAGCTTCGAAACTCAGCTCTAAAAAAAATATAGACATGAAAGAGTCAACTGAATTCCAAATGGAAGGTGAACATTTTTTTAAATTATGTAAAAACAAAAAATAAAATGGAATAACATATTTGTGCCAAGTGTGATAGGGAAATTTTTTTCTCCTATTCAACCTATTCAATTAGAAGTAATTATTTGGGGGGGGGGGGCAGCTAGGTGGCTTAGTAGAGTAGATTGAAAGGCAGGCCTAGAGACAGAAGATTCTGCATTTAAATCTGACCGTAGGCACTTCTAAGCTGAGTGACCCTGGGCAAGTCATTTAACCCTATTGCTTAGGCCTTATTGCTCTTCTGCATTGAAACCAATACACAGTACTGATGACAGATGTTAAGGGTTTAAAAAAAAGTAATTATCTGGACAATATAGATGTGTATTAACCAATCAAAATAAAATTCTGTACCACACTATACACGCAATTAAAAGTAAATAGACAGGGGCAGCTGGGTAGCTCAGTGGAGTGAGAGTCAGGCCTAGAGACAGGAGGTCCTAGGTTCAAACCCAGCCTCAGCCACTTCCCAGCTGTGTGACCCTGGGCAAGTCACTTGACCCCCATTGCCCACCCTTACCAATCTTCCACCTATGAGACAATACACCGAAGTACAAGGGTTTAAAAAAAAAATCCTAAAAAAAAAAAAATCAACTAAAAGTAAATAGACAAAGTAAGCTTTTAAAAATTATGGAAAATATGACAAAAGTTTGACTTCTAAAATGTAATAAACTACTAAAAATTCACAAAGATAATTTTCAATATACACTAAGAAAAAGAACTGGAATAGAATATTTCCAAAAAAGGATATGTAAAAGGTTAATATATAAAAGATCACTTGAAAAAAAGTGATCAATTTAGCTAAAATTAGATAGGGAAAAATTAAAACAACTTTGAGGTACTATCTCATGTTCATCTAATTGGCAAAAATAGTAAAAAATAAGGTATGAGGAGTACACTCCAGAAGTACATAAGAAAAATCCAAAAATCATACTTTTTAACCCCCAACACCCACTATTTAGAATATAAACAAACTGTCCTCAAATGTCCCCTCCCATAAAATTGCTATTTGTTTGAATATTTTCAAAATGATTTTTTAACTAAAAGACCAATAACAAAATAGCAAAATAAAATTGTGGATAATGAATTGAAATCCTTTGTGGCTAGAGTGAAATTAAAAATGATGGGTATAAGCAATACAAAGAAAACTGCAAATACCATTATGAATATCTAAACTTTTTAAAAAGCAGAACTAGGATATAATCTACTCCAGTGATTCCCAAAGTGGGCTCCACTGCCCCCTGGTGGGTGCTGCAGTGATCCAGGGAAGCGGTGATGGGCACAGGTATATTTATCTTTCCTATTAATTGCTATTAAAATTTTTTAAAAATTAATTTCCAGGGGCGCTAAGTAATATTTTTTCTGGAAAGGGGGCAGTAGGCCAAAAAAGTTTGGGAACCACTGATCTACTCAATGACCACTTAAGATGAAAATTAAATAAGAATGACCAAACAAAGGAGACTGAAAGATACTGAAGTGGGTGTGACTAAAGAGTTATGTTTTATGTATTGAAATGCATTAAAAAACAAACTATGTATTGATATATTTATCAAACAAGCTAAATTAGATGTGGTGATACTCATTAAGTTTCCAAGAACATTTTAAATGATTTTAAAATATCATTAAAGCATTCTGCATTGCTGGGTCATTGTTTTCAAAACATTAAATAGGCAAAGCTTCAATAACCTGAAATCACTCTAACTCTGGGAGGTGAGAAGGGGCCTGAAATGATCAATTCATTTCCATTCCCCAAGTGAAAAGACTGAGTCAGAGAAAGCCAAGTGATTGACTGGCTTCTAGGCAAGAGGAGTTAGTGTGCTGAGGGGAATCATGATTGAGAACCCTGGCCCTCACTTATCCTCTCAAAGCTGGCATAAAATCTTGCTCTGAGGGTCCCAACTTAACACAACATTACCACGTCATGTCTTTTATTCTTACTTCATCTTAAAGGCATTCTGCTGGAGGATTTATACCTGGGCACCAGTGAAATCCTCTGACACACTCTTGGACACCACGAATACTCCAAAATATCCTCCAAAGGATTACTTTGGTAAGGTAAATTTAACCAATCAGATCTGATACTCTGGGTTCCCCCAGACTATATAGTCTAGAGCTAGATTCAAGATCCCCAGTGTCCAAAAGAGGCAGTATAGCTAGTGATCTGGCTTCACAATAAGAAAATCAGTCCCCCTTCTGACACCTACTAACTGCATAAGACTGGCAAGCCACTTAGCCTCTCAATGTTCTAGACCAGTGATGGGCAAACTTTTTAAAGAGGGGGCCAAAGGAAAGGAAATGCTCATCTGTCAGTCTGTTTCTAAGGCAACTCTTTCTAAGTTTCATTGTATTGTATCCTGCTCATTGTATTCATCAGATTAGGAATAATGTCCCAGGGCAGGATAGAACATTTAGCCCCCCCCCCAACCATCTGGCCCTACGGCCATAGTTTGCCCATCACTGTTCTAGACCACTGGTGTCAAACATACAACACTGAGAGGCAGGTGGCCCTCAACACACCCAAGGCCAGCTCAAACTAGATTAAAATGTAGTTCCTATCTGATTTTAATGTGTCGGTGTAGCAATTTTAAAAAAAAGTATAAACATGTATAGTTTTCAAAGTCAGTTTGAAGCCTACAAGCCTTCTTATATAGTTTTAGTGACTTTTGATTTCAGTTTGATACCACAGCTCTAGATAACTTTAGGCCTCTAAAGTGCAAAAACAATACCAATTTGCACTGGTATAAATTACCAAAAACTCCCTACTAGTGAAAATGCAAGTGTAGTCCTTGTTCCTATGCCATAAAGAAGGTATGTGTAGGGCTTAATTTTGTACAAAAAGCACAATTTTAAACGCACCATGTCCTAAAAGATTAGTTGACACCCTTCAGTTGAAAAATAATTATCTTTTTTTTTGTTTGTTTCCTAAATCAATGAGGTGCCACTGTGTTCAATAAAAATAATTCTCTTTAAATCCAAAGCTGCCAGTTATTCTCAAATAAATTTTGAGGGTTTAAGCCAATACTGAACTATGAAAAGTATTTAAGAAACTATGAACTATTGGTGGGACCACTAGTCAGCCTCTAGCCTAGGGTTGGCAAACCTTTTCCCAGTTCGAGTGCCCAGAGGGCAAATTCAAGCTGTCTGTGAGCCCCCATTACCAGAGAGAGCTAAGGAAGAGAGTGCTTGCTTTGAACAGCTGGACAGAGGGGTGGGACATGCAAAAAATGTCCTTAGACTCTGGGAGAGAGAATGGAACAGCTCCCAGAGTGCTGGCTGTACACAAGTGCCACGGCTTCACCAACTAGCCTCTAGTCTCTTTCCAGGAGCATAATTTCCTATACTGGATTGGCAAAACAAGAGAATGAGGCATGAATGGATCTAGTCAATGCACTTATACTAGCAAAAGATAATCAGGGCTGAATAATTTGAAGCTTGTCCACTAACTCAGAGAAGTATTACAAAAAGTAATCACTTCATATACTTAAGTTTTAAAGTGCCTAGAGGTCTCAGAGGAAAAACAAAATAGAAAAGTAATTATAGACATCCAAATCACTAGCAAAAGTCATTTCCTTATAACTTTGAGACTGATATTCACATTTTCCTTTACATTTGGCTTGCTTATATAATATCAAGAAAAAGAAAGAGCCTTACTAATAGACTGGTATTCTGTTCAATCATAGTTCTAAGAAACTGAATAAAAAAATACTTACCCACTTTCAGATGCACTCACTACATACTGCCTGTCACTAGAAGCACAAGCTTTGGACAAACAAGTAATTGAAGCCGTATGGCCAAATAAGAGAGCTCGAGGTTTAATCTAGAATAAAAATAAATCAATTAAAACACATGCATTTGTATATGTAGAAACATAAAGGAGATAATTCTTTTTTAAAAAGTTAAATGGTTAAACTATCTAGACAGTTGGTTAGAATTATGGTTAATAGGGAAAGCTGCTTATGAGAGAGAAAAAGAATTAGTTAAGGCCTCCTTATAAATCTATATGACTAAGTAATGGGATTTCAAAGCTAGAGATGCTAACCAGGGACCTCTCAAGTTAGTTTCATGGGGGGCAGCTACGTGGCTCAGTGGATTGAGAGCCAGGCTCAGAGATGGAAAGTCCTCAGTTCAAATCTGGCTTCAGACACTTCCTAGCTGTGTGACCCTGGGCAAGTCACTTAATCCTCATTTCCTAGCCCTAACCACTATTCTGCCTTGGAACCAATATCCAATATTGATTCCAAGACAGAAGGTAAGGATTTAAAAAAAAAATTAGCTTCATGGTCTTAAATCAAATATTCTCAGCTTCATACACTTTCAGGGAGGTTCACAAATCAGGAGATGATTAAAACACATATAGCAGTACAAACAAGAGTAAATCAATGTCAAAGATGTAGCAACAAGGAAACAGGAATTTTTACCAAATTCTGCTCCCTAAGATAGCACAATGTCCAATAAAATGAGCATGAAATATAGTGGGAAAATTACTAGACAAGGAATCCAGACACTTGGGACCCTGTTCCAGTTCTTCCAATAACAATTTCCATCCAAATGGGAAAGCTCCTACAACTTTCTGGGCTTGAAGTCTCAAGAAACAAGAATTTATCAAGCACCTACCATGTGCCAGGCACTGTGCTAAGCACTGAGGACCCAAAGACAAGCAAGCAATAGACTCTGCTCCCAAGTAGCTCCATCTCAATAATATACTACTAACAGGCAGCAAAGTGGCACAGTAGATAGAGTGCCAGGGCTGGAATCAGGAAGACTTATGTGTAAATAGAATTAGCTCATCCCCATTCATTGTTAGACTCTAGCCATCAGAAATAATGTCACCTCACCCAACTTAGTGGGGAGGGAGATTAGTTACCCACACGTGACAATAAGTAACAAATCAAGAACAAGGGACTGCCCTTTCCAGCAGTCCAAAGCAGTATTGAGGCTGCCATTTTTCCACTGGAAATTGAAGGTGGATGCAGGAAGTGACGAAAGATGCTATCTTTTAAATATGATGGTAACTTCCTGTGGAGGCAGTTGGCGCTTTGAACTTGATGTTGAAGGATCTCTGCTGAGACCTCAGAGGAAGCCCTCTGAATTGTCACATGGGTAAGTTAGGCTGACTTCCTTTCTTCTCCCTTGGCATTTCTGGAGGCTCTACCCTCAAGGAGGCCTCTCTTGCCTCTCTAATTGTAAAAGGCCTTGTGGCTAACAGCCTTGTTTGATTAACCTCTGTGCTCCTCTGCTGGGGCCTCTAAATCCTCATCCGGCCTGACGGGCCTCTGGTCCGGGACAGAGTTTCTCTCTCTATTTCCCTACCTTCAACCTTCCTAATTATAAATAAAACTCCATAAAAGCCATCCTGATTTGGGTCTATTAATTTGGAATCATGTTGATCCTGATTCCTGGCGACCATACCTTAAATATCTAGTTTCCCCTCTTACAGTTATCTTCCTGAGTTCAAATCTGACCTCAGGCACTTTCTAGCTCTGTAACCCTGGGCAAGTCACTTAATCCTATTGGCCTTAGTTTCCTCATTTTTAAAATGAGTTAGAGAAGGAAATGCCAAACCACTCCAATATATTTGACAAGAAAACCTCAAAAGTGGTCACAAAGAGTCATTCATGACTGAACAATAATAATGCCAATAATAATAATGATAACAACAATAAAAGTGGGGAAAGGAAAAAGTTACATGGTTTCCAATGAATTCCCCAAAGTAACTAACAGAAGGCTCTCATATAAATTATAGCTCTACAACAATATAAAAGTATCAGTAAGACTCAAGATTATCATCATAATATTGATAGTAGTCTCTTTTTGTGCCGTAAAATTGCTTTATTTGTCCAAAACATCAAATGTAAAGGATAGCTGTTGCCAAACCATTCGCCAAAATTTCCCATTCATTTTTAATTTTCTAGGATTAGAGCCAGGAAGACCTGAATTCAAATCCCATTTCTAGCACATTGGCCATGTGACCCTGAACTTATGTACTCTGAGACTAAGTTTGTGATGTACATTGGCAGGAGTTTTCTCTTTCTCATTTGCCACCTGGCTATACTGCTTTCAGAATGCTCTGACTTCTGCACCATACCCCAAGAACCTCAACATTAGGAAAACTTCATCACCCCAAAAAATTGAATCAGCCTTGGAACTCACATCTCATCACCACCTTTTGCCTCTCTGATGGGAGGGCAGAGTCATAAATTCAAAACCTCTTTTAAAGAGGGGACTTGGCACAGATATTTCCTCATCTCCCACTTGCAGAGTTCTCTGTTTTTACCACTGTGTCCCCTGGCAAGTATCTTTTCCTTTCCCCCTTTCCCACCTTCGTAGATGTATAGATTGTATAGATTTGTGAATTATCTTCCCCTATTAGAGTATAAGTTCCTAGAGGTCAGGGTCTATTTTTCTTTTTTCCAAATTTCTATCCCTCACACTTAGCACACTGCAGGCATATAGTCAATGTTTAATAATGATTAAATTAATGATTCCCTAAGTTCCCTAACCCTAAAAAATGACAGGCTCAGTGTTATCTTATTTTTAATTTTACAGTAAACATTTCACTCATTTTCTAAGAATGTTATGCCAACTTAAGTTGCGACTTAAATTTGTAGAATCTAGGGCCTTGTGATTTCATTGTTACAGAGAATGTCTAAAGAGTGAACACCTTTTGCTACTATATAATATTACCGTCTTGGCAACTTAAAAGTTTTAGAAAGTTGCTAGACAGTAAGAGAGGTTATGTGGTTTATCTCTAAGTCATACTGCCATTATGTAACAGAGGTAGCACTTGAATGCAAGTCATCTTGGCTCTAAAGCTTCCTTTCTATTATATCAAGTTGTCTCTCACTTTTACTGAAAATAAAGGCTATGTGTTTTTCCTGCCATTTCATATTAAATTTTGAAGGAAAAAAGATAAGAACATAGAACCACAGCAAAGGTAAACAAAAAAACAACTCTAAAGAAAGGTAGGTGAAAGATCATTTGACCTAACTCTCTCATTTTACAGTTGAGAAATCTAATATGAGAAAATGTCTTATTTAATATCACACAGTTCACAATAATCAAGAGTTAGTTAAAATCTTCCCTCAGACACTTCTCAAGTATGTGACACTAGGTAAGTCACTAAACCCCCATTGCCTAGCCTTTACTGCTCTTCTGCCTTTGAACCAATAGACATTATTGATTCTAAGATGGAAAGTAAGAGTTAAAAAAAGATTTAAAGGACATAACAACTCATATTTACATATCCCTTTAAGGTTTTCAAAGTTATTTCAAGATCTGCCTATCACATAGATAATATTACTAATATTATCTTCAGATGAAGAAACAAAGGCAAAGAAAGGAAGTCACAACATTAGTAAAAAGAGACCGTAAAGAAGCCAAAATGTTCAATATCCCCCAAAAGGAAAAAAGTTCAAAATGTGACCAACATCTTCCCTAAGGAATGTTAATGGAGTTCTAGTTTTCACATCAAAAGATATGAAATAAACTATTTTCCTACATAAATGTAGATGTTCTCTCTTCTATCAACTCTGGCTACAAAGTCCTTTATGAGTTAGACAATGAGAAAATTTATTCTTAATAATACATTATTTAATTTCTAAAAATATTTTTAAGCCTCTTTCCTCATTCCTTTGTCCTGACAGTTCTAAGAATTCTCTCTGACCTAGAATGACTATTAAAAATGGGGATATTTAAGATTGAGAATTGAAGTTTCATTTTGTCTAGTAAACAGAACTTAGCTTGGACCAAGTAAGTCTGGGGGACTACATGGCAGAATCCCTGAGTCTCCATTGGGGTGAATAAGGAATCACTCTTAATCAGACATAATCTGATTTTTTCAACTAGATAGAATCCCATGATCAAATGTAATTTTCCCATCTTCGTGAGAGGGATTTGAGAAAGACTAGAGAATTACGGCCCACCTTCTCATTAGGTATCCCCTAATTAGAGATGTCTTGGGGAAGGTTTAATAATGAGCTTCCAAAATTGTGTTCAATGATCAAGATGCTGAATGGAGGGGCAGCTGGGTAGCTCAGTGGATTGAGAGTCAGGCCTAGAGACGGGAGGTCCTAGGTTCAAACCTGGCCTCAGCCACTTCCCAGCTGTGTGACCCTGGGCAAGTCACTTGACCCCTATTGCCCACCCTTACCACTCTTCCACCTAGGAGCCAATACACAGAAGTTAAGGGTTTAAAAAACAACAACAACAACAACAACAAAAGATGCTGAATGGATTTGCCTTTGAACACTGAGAGAGATCACTGATCATTTTCTTAATCACAAAATGGGGTTAAAATCGGGTATAAAATTTACCTTCATTGTTAGGAGAAACCAATGACATAATGTAGGTTAAGCACTTTGAAAATCTTAAAATACAATATGATTTTCATTTTAAAATTATTATACTTACATAAATTAAACCTAATAAGGATCTTATCTTTCTATTACTGTTTTTAAATTGTTTTACTGCTGTAATAGAAACTCTTAAATAAAGATTACCAATTCTCATGCATAATGTTAACTCACTATAAAATTAATAATGAACCAATACTATAGCATTAATGCTATAACCACAAATAACATGAGGCTTTGTTTTAAAAAAGGGGAGTTGAGGGGGAACAGCTGGGTGACTCAGTGGTTTGAGAGCCAGGCCTAGAGACAGGAGATCCTGGCTTCAAATCTGGCCTCAAACACTTCCTAGCTGTGTGCCCCTGGGTAAGTCATTTAACCCCCATTGCCTAGCCCTTATCATCCTTCTGCCTTGGAACTAATACACAGTATTGATTCTAAGACGGAAGGTAAAGGTTTCTAAAAATAAATAAATGACATAAAAAGTGTAGTATTCAAATTAAAGAAGTTAAGAATTCCAATGTATAGTAGTCTAGACCCGTGATAGGCAAACTGTTCAGCCGGCCAGATCCAGGCCATAGTTTGCCCATCACTGGTCTAGACAGATGGTGGAAAAAACTTGTTTAAATTCAGTCCATTTTAAGGAGTAGCTAGCAAATAAGATTACATTCAGAGAAGGAAGAGTAGAAAGTAAAGATTATAGAAACAACTCCTAAGGAATAGATGAAGGAACTAGGTGCATTTAACCTTGGAAAGTGAAAATTTTATTAGGAGATAATTATATTCAAATATCAAAAGTGTTCAATTTAATAATAATAGCTGAGATTTTTATTTTGAAGTTTGCCCTCTTCTCTTTACCCTCCACATTATCTCACTTGGTAATCTCATCATCTCTATGCAGATGATTGGAAAATCTATCTCTAGCTCCATTCCTACAATGACCATTAGATATCTCAAGCTGGATGTCGCACAGACATCTCAAATTCAACATATCCTAAACAAAACTCCTCATCTCCTCCTTCCCCTAAACACTCACCTCTACCCAGTATCCATTCATATTAACGTCAAGGATACTACCATCCTCAAGTCACTCAGGCTTACAACCTCAGTATCCTCAAACCTCACTAGCTGTCAATTCAGGGCCAAATCTTGTCATCTGTAGCTTAAGATCTCTCTTTTAAGTCTCCTTCCTCTCAGCTGCCAAAGTGATTTTTCCTAACAGGCAGGTTCCATCCCTGTATTCAAACTCCACTGGTTCCCTTATTACCTCCAAAATCAAATAGAAAATCCTCTATTTGGCATTAAAAGACCTTCTCAACTAGGCCCCTTCCTGACTTTCCATTCTTAACTTGGCTCACCTTCAAGCACTAATTACTGTTCGTCACAACTCCCATCTTTGTGTCTTTCACTATTTTCTATGCCTGGAAAGCTGTTCCTCCTTACCTCCCACCACTCAGCATCTAGTTTCCTTCTAGAATCAGTTTGGTAGGCCTTTCTCAGGCCCTATACCTACCCTCCAACATTACTTTCCATCAATTCTCTGCACATACCTTATATGTAAATAGTTATTTGTAAACTGTCTCTCCATTAGAATGCACAGTTTTCCAAGCAGGAATGACACTTTTGCCTTTATTTTTATTTCCAACATTTACCAGAGTCTGGCACACAGTGAATAATGTTTATTGGCTGACTTTACATAATTGGTATCATTTGAATTTCATAACAATTTTGTGAAATAGGTGCTGTTATTATCCTCATTATGTAGATGAGGAAATTGAGGCTCAGAAAAAATAAGTGACTTGCCCAAAATCACACAGCAAGTAAAAGTCTAAGGCAGAAGTAAAACTCCAAATCTAGAGCCTACTCTAAGTTTAATTATGCCTTGTTTAATCCTAGGAACAATATATACCAATTACAGTGAGGCAAATTTCAAGTCAATATAAAAAAGAGCAGTCTAATTAGAGATAACAATGTGACAGGCTGCATCAGAAAGATTAAGATAAGGGAATAAGCATTTATTAACCATCTACTATGTGTCAAGCACTGTGCTAAGCACTTTACAAATATTGTCTCATTTAATCATCCCAACAATCCTGTGAGATAGGTGATATTATTATCTTCATTTTACAATCGAGGAAAATGAGACTGAAGAGAGGTTAAGTGCCTTGCATAGGATCACAAAGCTACTAAATATCTACAGCTGGATTTGAACTCAGGTCTTTTTGACTCCATGCCAAGTACCCTAACCATTGTGCAACTTCACTGTATAAACCTCCTATCAATGGAAGTAGTAACCACACTGAGAATGATATAAATAAGACTTGTGTATTCAGTAATGTTATAATTAATTCTTAATTTCCCTTTCAACTTCCAAATCATATGATTTCCAATCACAAGAATGTAGCGAACTTTACAGTCATCAACTGTCAATAACTGGAAACCACAAATAAGAAGTTTAGCAAATCATGACCTCTGTTACCAAGGAAACAAAAAGTCATCTGATTCTTGAATAAGAAAAGCTGAAATTTAAAATCCCTAAAAATTCACTGGATCAGTATCAACACAAATAACTGAGAAGTAAAAGTTTAAAACCCTTCCATGAAGCAGGTAGAAATCAGTTCCTCTTTCTCCTTTTATAATAATGGCTTGTTCAGGGGGTTAGGGTTGGAGGGAAATTAAAAGGCTTAGAGGAAAAACAAGTAAAAATAAAGTCCAGGGTCATTAAATGGCATACATGAAATACACATAAAAACTATCACAAATTGATCTCTTCAATCATTTACACAGTCACTCCCACCAGCATTATCTTTGAATATCAAAGACCACAATTAAAAAATTATATATATCTGGTTATCAGTTGACCAGAATGAAAAGAAAATGGGAAAAATGAAAGAAACGCAATACAGGAGGATAATATTCACTGTACACATACTATTACCATCCCAAAAGTGTTAACAGTACCACCTTAGTCGTAGACAAAACTGTGAGTACGACATCCATAATGTGATTGAGCATATACCAAGTTTTTTTCTTCTTCCCTACAGAATGCAGTGTAATACATAGGAGTTTAAATGTCCTAAGTCCATCTTTCAATTCTTTTAAACCAGTCATAGATGAGATTACACAATTACAATTTTAAAAATGTTATTCATAATCTCTGGTGGGGGAAAACATCTTATTGGTGTTTCAGGTAAAAAGTTATCTTCACTTATTATCTAATTTTCATATACTAAGTACAACAAAAAATCAGGCTTAATCTTCCCTAAAGTCTATTTGTGTTCATTATTTCTCAAAGGACTGGTTTTCCATACCTTTTAAACATTTCCGTGTTCCCTGGACTCTCCTTTTTTTTTTTTTTTTTTCAAAACTAAATATAATTACAAAGTCTTACTAAAGGGCAGTAAAGCAAAAAGGTTAGACCCAAGTCTTAAAAGTCATATGCTTTTCTATATATATAAGTAAATCATTAATCCCCCTCTTCTGTAATGCTGCACTGCTGATTCACAGGCAGCTCTTGATCCTCATAATGTCCTAATTACACTTCCTTTCCCTGACACAATCTTCCACATTTGATATTAGCATCGTGTTTCTTAATGCCTTAAAAGTAGCACTCTTTTGATCTGTGGAATCATTTGCTTCCAATCTGTCAAGATCTCTTGAAATTTTATTCTTATCTTCCTAAATAATAGCTAACATCAACTTCGTTTTCCTATTATCATCAGAAATTTTGATAAGCATAACCTTGATTCTAAATTAACATCTCATACATGGCACAATTGAATATATCATCATCACTTATCACCCTACATTGTCAATGAAATCTTGATAACTAAAAGGTGTGACCTTAAAGAAAGTTTTCTACCCACTTAATGGCATGAAGTGTGATGATGAACAATTATACATAATATATGAATTTATACAGATCATATATTTTATATGCATGTGTTTATATTGGGAGAGGGTAGGAGGAACTGCAATTCTTGTTAATGTAGCAAAATTTATCTATCCAAATGAGACTTTTTTCCCTTCAAATCTTTCCTTGGGACACAATATTTTAATACTAATGATACCACAATTGCTCAAAATTCTTTCTGGAACTGCTTGCATCACATTATTCTGAATATTTCCATGGCAGCAAATCTTCAGCCTCTGAAGGTAGACTTGAATTTTCAAAATATCCAAGTCTGATGAACAAGTGAGTGATCAAGCTGAATAATAAGATTTTTGTTCAAATGTTTTTTCATAGAATGCATCCTGTGAGCCAGAGCATTCTCACTGTGCAAAGCCACTCTTTTTTCACCATACAGTTTCTCTCAAGTGCTTCCTCCTAGTTCCAAATGATACCCTGACCTTGTGAAACAAATTCTACGTTAACTATGCCTTGTTGGTATGAAAAAGAAATCAACATCGTCTTTACTTGTGATTTTTGGCATGTGGATTTTCTATTTCACAGATACTACAAATTTTCCACTACAAACATCACAACTTGGCTTTAAAGCCATATGGAAAATATGATGTTGTCTCACTAGTGACCATTTGTCGATTTAAATTTAACTAAAGCCATTTTCTTGAGATTTTCTATTTGAATAAACCAAATCTTTAAAACTATAGGGCTTAATAGAGCTAGAAGAAATCTTAGAAATCAAGTTCAATATCCCCATTTTACAAATGAAGAAACGAGGCCAAAAAAGGAGTCCTTCTCAGCCCTACATCATGTGAAACAAGTAAAAGTGGCAAAACTAGAGTGTAAAACCATATCCTCTAATTCTAAATCTAGCCCTCTTTTCATTAAAACACAGAGCTTAACTACCAACATTTTTATTAGTCCTATGAAAGTTTCATAAATCATGGTGAATGTCTTTTTTAACTTCTTCAAAATTTTTGTTTTCTAATTTGTCAAAAATTCTTACTCAGGTCTTTATTTGTATATAGTATCATTTTGAAATTGGTATGACTTCACATAAAACTGAATTTTTAAAAAAATTCTAAATAAGTCACTCATTTCTGTGTTTATATAACATATACATTTCCACAATTTCACACAGCTGTAACACAAGACTGGCCAACCTTAAAAATTCAGCTGCAGCAAGTTAACATACAGCATATTCCTAGTATGATCACTTTCAAGAGCCTCAAAAATCTCATCATTTTATGAGAGACACACAACATATAATCAAATTCGTGTTTGTTGATATTTAAGTTCACAATAAAGAAAATTTTAATGTAAAACATATTTTCCTAACTTTGAAATGATGTCATGTAGATACACAAATCAAAGTCTACTTATTTGTGGCTAGTCGTGTATTATTGAAGGAAATTATTTCCTCACTTCTTTTGCTTTTATACAATATTTTTTATTGACTGCTTGACCATTCCTAGGAAAAAATCAAGGTGAATGGTCTATAACCATAACCATAGCTCCCCTTTATACACTTTTTTTTTAGAAGGACACCATTTCATTTTACTTTTTTTAAGTGGTCAATTTTCAGTCATTTGTGATAAAGACAGAAATTTTGATCTCCAATTTAATCCTCAGTAATTTTCAAGTTCTCTTCCTATGAAAATTAATAAGAGCAGATAATGAATCTCAAAATTGGTTACTTTAAGTCCATCTTCACAATGCAATAAAAAACTCATGTTCACTGAAACAGCTAAAAGGCACAGTAGAATGATTAAACTGTCAGATCCAACAACTTAGAAAAAAAGATATTCTAGTATAATAATAATTTACTATTCTTCATTTGGTTTTTCTCATGATCAATTGATTCCTATATATGGCTAATATACATGGAATAATATTGATCTTCAAATTAAGATTTAGAATAGAGAAAACAAAATGGAAATGACAATTATAATAAAGCAATTGCTAGGTCATCTTTCATTGCAAAATACCTTTGCAAGGAGGGTAAAGAAATAAGAATTAACACTAATTTTTTTTAATTAGCAATAAAAGCAACTATTGTTTTTAATAAGAAAAAATACCACCTGACAAGATATCTATGTCTAAAAAACATAAATGATATCTCATATACTTACTTCCAGTTCTAAGGAAAGATCCCAGAGGCATATTTGTCCATCATGACACCCTGTTACAATCGTAGCCCCATCATCCATTAAAAGCACAGCTGAGATGCAGTGTGTGGGTGCTTTACGTCCCCAAAGAACAATTGGTAGGACAAGGCTGTTTCCTGCCATTTTCCTTTCACGCCTGAAAATTTCATAAAGATAATTTTAAGTATTTATTACAAAAAAAGATTTCACTTGAAGATCCTCACACATTTACATTAAAAAGGCAAATACCAGTCACACAATCACACAATTTGAAAATCACCACCTCATCCTGGTAGCAAAATTTGGCCAAATGTTTAGTTTTGTAGAGATGTAATTCTTATATATGTCTTCAGTTTCATTTTTTTGACTAAACAAGTAAATCAATTCTCTAGATAATGATTACTCTCAAGACAACTGCTTAACATTTTATATACAGAGACCAGATAAAGAAACATATGAGTCCTCTTAGTAGGAAGCCATGATGCACTATATACAATTGTCAAATGCATTACTACATCTAAGTTTTTGCTTAAATGTTTTTCTTTGTTATACTACATGGGATACTACAATGGGAGGTAAGGGAAGTGGAGATATTTTTTCAGCCCAATCTTTATGCAAAGACAAAAGGAATTAATAAAATAGATATTTTTTTTAATTTTAAGTATTTAGTTTTGTTTCATGGGTTTGGTGATGATTCTGTGTCCCCAAAAGGAGATGCAAAAGCATTCAGGGGAGTTTAACCTAACTGCCCATACATGAAAAATGAAGGAACTAAAGAGTATCTATTGTGTGATCTCTGATATGTAATAATTAAAAATAAGAGACTGATATTAAAAGGAAAAGTAATATTTTAATCAAGGCCATATTGGTAGAATAAATCAACCACGCACCTGGCTAAGATCTATTTAAAAACGCCGCCATAAGCCATTACCTTCTATCACCTCTCCTACATACCAAAAGAGGAAGTCCCAAGCTTCCAAATAACACAGATATATAGTTGTACAAGCTGGTTCATCAGTGTACACATATCCACTGCAAACTGATTGACAATGAGCACAAAAGGGTAGAATGGGTTGTCCTTGAAATTTGTTCATTGCTTTTTAAAAAACCTTAAGCTCCTTCTGAAACAAAGGCAAATAAATATTCTTGTAAATGAATAGGGCTTTGCCACAAAGAGAGAGTCTTTCAGGAACTGGTTCTTTCCTACTCAGTTAATGCCACAAGGATCAGAACCTAGACCTAGCCACTCCATCCAGAGAACAGGGACAGGAATATTTCTCAGAATTCCAGTCAGGAATTTCAGGCAAGGTCACAGGGCCTGGGGCCAACTACGTCATCTGAGGCTGTAAAAAGGCAGAACATGCAACTAGCAGTGTCAGTTCAGGGGGAAAATAAGAAGATTTAAACTGGAGACCACTAGCATCCCTGCTCAGCTATGACACCAAGCACTAGAGGAAGGACAAGAATACTTAGATCCAAGGTTCATTGGCCCCATCCATGATCATTGCTTCCTCAATGTCCCAGACCAATAATGTGAAAGGGAACAGGGCCAAGAAGTTATTTTCACAGGATTCAACTCCAGGCTGTGTAATGAAAGCAAACCATGGCTTCTTTCCACCCTCTAAGTCTCACCCTGGGTTCAGCATTGAAGGACAGTGACAATTCTTGCAACTGCATAGCCAAAACAAGTTCAAAACAAAGATCAAAGGGGACTTTTGCCTAAAATCTCTAGTAGAAAAGCTTAAAACACAAGCAAGTAGAAGAAAATTCCTGACACAAGAAGAAATATGTTGCTAATTAAGAAAAATATAAGGTAAAATTCTATAAGATACATCTGTAGGCAATAAGAAAGGAATTAACAGATAAAAAGAGAAATTGACAAAAAAAGGGAAGATAACTGTTGGAGAAGACAAGAAGAAAAGTTTTTTTTTTCATTTAATAAGCAATAAGACAAAAATACTCAAAATATGTAAAACAATCAGTAACTTCAGTAAAATAGCAAAATATATCCACAAAAATTACCAAGTTTTCTGCATACTACTAAAAAAATACAGCAAGTGGAGATAAAAAAGGAAATTTCATTCAAAATACCTACAAATTGTAAGAAATTTAAAGATAAAAATGGAAAGGGGGGGCCACTACATAAAAGAAAATAAAATATAGGTTAAAAAAATTTTAACCATTTTCTCCAATAAAGATAGTGGTACTACCATATTTGGATCCTGACAGTACCAAATGTATAAAGAAGGAAGAAATGGCACTTGAAGGAAGGGAGGGAAAGCAACCAGATCAGATCAACAGCGTGTAGAAGTGATCTGTGCTAGAAGCAACACTATTGCTGAATGGCCAACATATAAGATATCTAAAAAAGGAGAAGATTCCAAAGATATGGAAAAATCCTAGGGCTTAGTACCCTCCAAAAAAGACAACCAAAAGAATGTTAATAACTATTAACCATTTGTCTACTCACTCATCAATACATAATTTTCTGAAAGCTATCTAAATACAATTGAAAATATCCTTGAAGAAGGAACTCATAGGGAATAATCAGGCTTTCATAAATGATATTCAACAATGAACCACATGTTTACCATTTCATAATCAACTGAGACATAGAGAACAAAGATCCCACTACATTTATTATTTGTCGATTATGAAAAAGTATTTGATTTGCTAGAACAGTTGACCAACAAACTATTTTACTATAAAGTTATCTCCTGTTCATACTTAAAAATTTTTCAAGATTCCTTGAAGTATAGAAAAATAGAAATATCTTCGCTCAATGACCATCCAATCAAAAGTCAAAAAAGTATAAAACAAGGAACTATATGCTTGCCAGAGACGTTTCCCACTGTGAAAGAAAAAAATTCAATGATAATTTGCTTATTTTATATCAAGTTCCACAACATAGAGGAGCCTCCTGAAAAATGGCTTTAATCACTAAAAAAAACTTGGCACAAATATCCACATGGATAGGATGAAGTAGATGAAAAATGTCAGTTGTCAAGAACATAACATGCATTTGGATGGACACTTATATAGCTTATTTATGAGTATGTGTTGGACATAGAATACATACAAGAAGTTAGGCCAAGACTTGAAAAAGAGAAGGAATGGGGAATGCATTGCCTTGGGGAAACAGCTCAATAATTACTCCCAAGCTTCCAAAACTTGGCTTTTTAATAGAAATATTCTATCAGTATTGCTAGATGGCTACATTGTAATTCAACAGTCTCAAAAGAATTAAAAATTAATATCATATGCACAACAACAGAAGGTTGCATTTTTGTTATGAATTGACTACATTATATAAACAAAGAGAAATTCTAATGAAGAACAAAATTTTTAAATGTCATCAATGAAATATATGAGAAGGACTGGTCACATCACAAGTGATGACAGGTGGACAGCCAGAGTGCTCCACTGCTCACACCAGGAGAAAATGAGAAAAGCCTCTAGCACACTATGCAAAATTATGAGAGACCATGGCAAAATAATGAAGAGGGAGAGAGGAATTGTGATCTCCAATAAAGCAGACAACTTTCAATGAGCTCAAGATCTGTTAGAGTATCTACAAAGACATGCTCAGGACGTACATAAGTACAAATAAAATCACTCTTTATGGAAAATGAAAATTTAAACAACTGAAGAGATATGATTTTTTCCTGGTCGAACCATGTCAATATAATAAAACCATAATTTTATTATATTGTTATATATTAAATATATATTTATATGTCATATATTTTATATAATATATATTATATATATATATAAAGTAATTACCTCAATTACTTTACAGATATAATGCCATACCAAACCACCAAGGGGTTTCTTTATGGAACTAATTCAAATAACATAATTCATTTGGAGGAACAAAAGGTTGAGAATATCAGAGGATTTTTTAAAATAAGAATAAAGAGTTTCTTACATTACTAGATCTCAAAGAATACTATAAGACAATAAGTATCTATTCAGTACTTGTTTAAAAGTTCTTTAATGAATCATATCAGGTTAGCAAGATCTAAAAACAATAAAATATTATAGTACAGTCTTTGATAAATCATAGGATAAATCCCTAAAGTAAGGTACTTCCAATTCAACAAAATCTTCTCGGCCAGTTGAAAAACAGAGGCAAAGTGGCCTTGTAATTTGGAAAGGCTGGATTAAAATCCTCCTCTGACTTATACTGCCTAGTTATAATCTTAGACAAGAAACTTACCCTCTGAATGCCTAAGTCAGCTCTCTAAAATTATACATTTGAAAGCAGATGTTACTCTGCCTTAGTAAAAGGAATTTTCTTAGAGTTTTCCCTACATTAATGAAATCATAAACCCGGTCCAAAACAAAAAATGAAAAAACAAAAACACCCTATACACATTAGATTCAAAACAATTTCTTATACCATATATGACAGTAAGTACTAAGAGGACACATTAATGAAATATATATGATTATATCATTTAAAAAATTAAAGTATAAAGAAAGGCAATACTTACTATAACCAAAGCCAAAGGATGATTATTTAACTAAATGACATATAAGAATGACTTTAAAAATAAAATAGATAATTTCAATTACATAAAATTGAAACGCTTTTGCATGGACAAAATAAATATAGTTAGGATAAAATACATCTAATTAGGAAAAATCCTAGCAAGATATGTTCTCTGGCAAAGGTATAATAGACAAAATACATCAGGAATTTTGATATACCCATACAAATAAAAAACATTCCCGGGGGCAGCTGGGTAGCTCAGTGGAGTGAGAGTCAGGCCCAGAGACAGGAAGTCCTAGGTTCAAACCCGGCCTCAGCCACTTCCCAGCTGTGTGACCCTGGGCAAGTCACTTGACCCCCATTGCCCACCCTTACTAATCTTCCACCTATGAGACAATACACCGAAGTACAGGGGTTTAAAAAAAAAAAAAAACATTCCCAAAGATAGATAGATAGATAGATAGATAGATAGATAGATAGATAGATAGATAGATAGATAGATAGATAGATAGACAGACAGACAGACAGGCAGATAGTCAGGCAGATAGACAGGCAGATAGATAGATATTCACAGGATAAGAGAAAACAGTGCACAAATGAAGAAATTAAAGCTATCTACAATCAATTAAGCCTCAGCATGCAGACTTCAGAGACCAACACAGAGGGTCTTCAAGAGAGAGCTAAAGCTTTTAGATTAAGTACAATAGGGAAAGGAGAGGAGTTGGTGGGTTCCTAAAGACCTACCCCTATGGTACTAATACAACCATTCTGGAGAGCAATATGAAACCATGCACAAATGGTCATAAAACTACGTATACCCTTTGAAACCAACAATACCTTGACTGAGTCTGTATTGCAAACAGATTAGAGATAGGGGAAAGGAGTTACTTGTACAAAAATATTGTTACTAGCTCTTTTTGTAGCGGCAAGGAATTAGAAAGTAAAGGGGTGGCTATCAATTGGGGAATACCTGAAAAAGCTGTGGTATATAGTTGTAATGGAATACCATTGCACAATAAGAAATGATGAACAGGATGAGTTCAGAAAAACCTGAGATTTATATGAACTCGGGCTAAGTGAAGTAAGCAGAAACAGGAAAATATCGTACACCATAACAGAAATATTATATGATGATCAACTGTGAAGGACTAAAGTATTATCAGCAAAACAAAGTTCCAAGATAACCCCAATGGTCTTGTGATATTAAAAAAAAAAAAAGCTATCCACAGCCAAAGAAGGAATTGTTGGAATCTGACTGCCAATCAAAGCATGTCATCCTTCACTTTCAATTAGTTGATAACTATTTATTGTTTACTACATTTACTACCCTTCAGGTACTATACCAAGAAAATAGTCCTGGAGCTTACATTCTAGCAATGAGACATATAAATAATTAAGATACATACAAGATACATATATGAAAGGAAGGTGAAACCAGAGAGGAAGGCTCTAGAAGCTGGAGGAAAAAGAACAAGAAAGGCCTAGTCTAAAAGGAATTTTAGCAAAGTCTTGAAGGAAGCCAGCACTCTAAAAATGCAGAGAATTCTAGACAAAAAGGAATAACCAATATAAAGGTATTTTATAGCTATACCTATATATAGCTAAAAGGAATTTTAGCTAAGTCTTGAAGAAAGCCAGCACTCTAAAAATGCATAGAATTCTAGACAAAAAGGAATAACCAATATAAAGGTATTCTACTCTAGAGTATGTGAGGGAATATAGCATAAGAAGACTGGAAAAGAAGGCAGAGACCAGACTAAAAGGCTTTAAATACCTGAAGACAACTTGTATATTTGTTCCTCAAGGTATTAAGGGAGCCAGTAAAGTTAACTTAGTAGAAGCCATCGGGATGGGGTCCAGCTTTTTATCTCAGATATATCATCGATCCTCTGACCCGATCCTTTCAGTTCAAAAGGAGACAATGTATGACCCTGTCAGCTACATTAACTTTGATGGGATCCAGATAAAAATATCTATTAGAGACCCTGTTTCTCTCAAAGGCTTCCAGCAAGGAAGTTGTTCTTCAGTCCTTTTCAGTAGAGTCCAACTCTTCAAGACCCCATTTGGAGTTTTCTTGGAAAAGATATTGGACTGGTTTGCCATTTCCATTTCAAGCTCATTTTACAGATGAAGAAACTGAAGCCAATACAGTGAAGTGACTTCCCCAGAGTCACACAGCTAGTAACTGTCTGAGGTGTGATTTGAACTCAGGAAGTTGTCTACCTGACTCCCTTCACTCCTAGCAGACCTTAGGTGTGCCCCTGGGAATCAGGAAGACCTGAGTTGAAATATGGCCTCAGATACTTAATAGCTGCATAACCCTGTCTTGTCACTTGACCACTATTTGCCTCATTTTCCTCAACTGTAAAATGCAGATAATAATAACTACCTCATAAGACTGTTGTGAGAATTAAATGAATAGTAAAAGTGTTGGCTGGCACATGGTAGATGCTATATCAATATTTATTCCCTTGGAAAGGATCTGTTTGTACAGAAATATTTATAGCTGCACTTTTTGGGGTAGTAAAAAAATTGTAAAATGAGGGGAAGTCCCTCAATTGGAGAATGGCTGAATAAATTGTGGTATGTAATGATTATGGAATACTAATTTCTTGTACTTAAAGTACATATAATCAATATTAATCTTTTTTTGGTTCTGCAGTAATATAAGTTTAAAATATATCTGTTCTAATATTAATTCATACCCAAAAGCTTTAGACTATGGAAATCTGCCAATTATTGATAAATGTTATAAGACTGTGATTAATGATTCTGTCTGATTCCAGGAGAAGGGAACAAAAGAGCCACAAAGTCGAGGAGACCAACCAGTCCCATTGGGATTGATGAGAAACTGAATAGTGCCATGGAGCACAAGGTCAAAAAAGACTATACCAATCCAAGTAGGATTGTTGAACTTCTATGCCAATACTAAAGGACTTGAACCTAGTGTGAGACTCAAAGTTGCAACATTTGACATATGTTAAGACATAGGACACTTTGTAACACACTGCCAGTCAAGTACCAAAGGTTGGCCATCATTCTGGCTCCCCTAGACCTGAGATTGAAGTAAAATCAGACCAGGGAATGACACTTCCCTTTTACATAAAAATCTGGTCCCCCTTTCTCTCTTATGATATGGCAACTTGCTGTAGTCTTGGCTGCCAATGGGTAAGTACAATATCACTGCATTTTGTCTTACAGATTTACGGGACAGAATTTATTAAAGTAGACCCTAATACAAGAGCCTGTTGTGAATTTATTCTTGTTTACTTAAAATTTTCACATACATAGATTTTTGATATTTCGATTCTTATTTTGAATATTTTTATTTCTCTCAAATTTTAATTTTTCTTCTATTTGTTTTTATTTTTTTGCTTTTGGTTTTTCTTTTGATAATTGACTCATACACCCCATAACTCAATGATGTTTGACTCATACACCCAATAACTCTGAGCTGATCTGGGTGTTGGTCAACACCCTCTTCAGGAGGGATTGTATTTTAGAAAAATACAAGATTTAAAAATTTGTTCAAGAAAATTTTTCAGCAAAAGAAGCCTGCTAGGGGCAGCTGGGTAGCTCACTGGATTGAGAGCCATGCCTAGAGACGGGAGGTCCTAGGTTCAAATCCGGCCTCAGACACTTCCCAGCTGTGTGACCCTGGGCAAGTCACTTGACCCCCATTGCCTACCCTTACCACTCTTCCACCTATAAGTCAATACACAGAAGTTAAGGGTTCAAAATAAAAAGAAAAAAAAAAAATCTAAAAAAGCTCACAGGCATGGCCTTCCGTGTTCCTACTCCCAATGTGTCTGTGGTGGATCTGACCTGCCGCCTGGAGAAAGCTGCCAAATATGACGATATTAAGAAGGTGGTGAAGCAAGCTGCAGAGGGGAACTTAAAGGGCATCTTGGGCTACACAGAGGACCAGGTAGTATCCTGTGACTTTAACAGCGACACCCACTCTTCTACCTTCGATGCTGGTGCTGGCATTGCCCTCAACGACCATTTTGTCAAGCTCATTTCTTGGTATGACAACGAGTATGGTTACAGCCACCGTGTAGTAGACCTCATGAAGTACATGGCCACCAAGGAGTAAAGTGGAAAGCCATGATGGATCTTCATCCCCAGCCAAAAAAAGAGTAGTTCCACCACTGGGGAGCCCACATCCATAATAACCTATGTCCCTGTGCTGGGGATCCCATGCCCTCTTCACATCCCTGCCCCAGGCACCCCTGTAGTGGGGGGAGGAGCATAGTCCTATCTTGTGTACCATCAATAAAGTCATCACGTTCAGTGCAAAAAAAAAAAAAAAAAAAAAAAAAAAAAAAAAAAGAAGCCTGCTAACACTTTGAAACCAGAAAATGGACTATTTGGAGAAAGATGCCTTCAGAAACCTACACTGAATCAAGATGATCCAGAAAATATGCCTGCAGAAACCTACACTAAATCAAGACGATCCAGAATGAACTTTGGGGTGCAATTAATTGAACTTAAGGGGCTTGAACACTATTTCGAATTGCAAACTCTTATGCCAAAGGGGGAATTTGCCCCATAATTGGTTTTTTGTCAGTGCTCCTAGCAAAACATTGGTTTTGCTCTTTCTCTCTCTTCCATCTCCCTTACTATTGTAGTTAAAAGAATTTTAGGGGTACAAGATGATCAACTTGGGAGAGGAGTCTCCCAAATGATCACAGGGAAGATTGTGATAATGAGATTAAACCTACCCTGCCGGGCAGCTGGGTAGCTCAGTGGAGTGAGAGTCAGGCCTAGAGGCAGGAGGTCCTAGGTTCAAACCCGGCCTCAGCCACTTCCCAGCTGTGTGACCCTGGGCAAGTCACTTGACCCCCATTGCCCACCCTTACCAATCTTCCACCTATGAGACAATACACCGAAGTACAAGGGTTTAAAAAAAAAAAAAAAAACCTACCCTGCCCATCTTTAGATTTAATCACCAAAGGTGAAAACATCTCCATTTAACTCACAAGTTGGGTGGTCTGTAACCCTTGTGTTCTAGAGTGAGTAACAAATCAAAATTTACTGACTGCCTCCTGGACAGTCCTAAGAAAAGCGTCTGTTGTGATTGGACACGCAAACTAAGAAGAAGGTAGAGGAAGAGATGCAAAAAGAGGCCCCTTTGAAAAAAGAGAGTTGAATGAGCCAGGGTCTCTTCTAGTTCTTGTTGGAATGTGGAGAACCTCTGGAACTGGGCCCCTGAGACCTTGGTGAGACTGCTCTTAAATCTCTCTCTTAGAATTACAGGTGGTGAGTGAAGAAGGCTGATTCCTTTAACCTCCCAGGAAGTACTAGCCTCCAAGAGACTCCCTTGATTGGGAGAAGCCCTTGTGGCTAAAACCCTTGTTAATTGACTTTTAGGCTCTGGCTGGGCCTCTGGAGCCCTGCCAGAGTAAAGCCCAGACTTAAATACAAATCTCTTATTCTACCCTCTTCTCATCTCTCTACTACTACTCTCCTATATTTTGTAAATAAACTTCCATAAAAGTCATTTTGACTGGAGGTTATTCTTAATTGAGAATTGATAATTATTAAATTCCCTGGCAACCAAACATTTTAATATTTACCCAATCAAAACCCCTTTTTTACCCCTTACACTGCACAACTGCAAAAATTCTTTGTGCTTTTGTGTGAAATAGGTTTTGAATTCTGTATATATTAAACTTGAAGCTCCATGTCAAACTGGAGCAGCTATGGGCTAACCATTAGTCTAGCAGTTCTCAATTTTCTGCTTCATTCTTATCAACCGACGCCACAAAAAGCCATTCAAAATCCCTGCTGATATAGAGCTAGACCTCTATAACTCTGCTCATTAATTATTTAAAAAACAATGTTATAAGTAGCAGTTAGCTCCAAAGGAACAATATTGCAATCTGATTCTTCATATTACATGGAGTTATGTGACATTAGAAAATTTACTGGGTAGGGCACTATTATGTAGACTCTACCCATAGAACATTCATTAATATTCATGTAAAAATATACGAACTCTAGTTAAACATAAAAATACTGGAGTCCCTGAACTCTACTAATACCTACACAATTTCAAAAGAAACAGAAATCCCACAGCACACAAAGTTTATGTGCTAGTAAAGTTATGAGAAAGTATGAATGGGTTAGAAGCTACACCACTAGGAAATATTCACATCAAGAACAGCACAGATACATTAGGATATTAAAGTCAGAACCTAAGGTTCTGATGATCTGGGAAGCTTGTATTATTCTTTGGAGACTAATGGGTAAGAAATTATCTTTGTAGTATCAAGATAATTGATAATACAAATTTTCTATAACCAGAAGCTAGAAATCCAGTTAACATCTACTTTCATTTCAATAACAAGTCTCCAAAAAAAAAAAATAGCAAAGTCCAAAATAAAACTCAAATGGCTTTAATAAAACCGTAATAAAAATAAAAGTTTAGGCTTCTGAAAATTTTTCAAATTAAAAATACTTTTAAAAAACATAAAGGCTTTTCCACTTCAGTTAATCATAAATGTCAGTATATACATTCTAAAAGAACTATTCCCTTAAGCTCCAGAGCAAAGAAATACTATTTCACAAAACTGAAGTTACTATCAGAAAAAATGTATTATAGTAATATTTATTAGGGAGGAAAAAAAAAGACTGCATGGTACTTATAGTTAATTATATAATATGTTTCAGATTGTAGAATACAGTGAACATGGTCTTCCATCACACTCAGGATGAAAAAGTTATCCTTCACTACATTAATCAATCAAAAACTATTTCCTTTGTCACAAACCCCAAAATATATTTCTCTGCCATAAATAAGGGAGTTTTATTTTAAACTGAGTAGTGATCAGTGAAAAAAATTTTTAAGTATTTTCATTTCCTATGATGATCTGGCACTTGAAGCCAGAAAAGGAAAAGACTAGTATCAAGGGGAAAGAGCTGCCTTAGACAGAAGGACCAAAAGGGTAATGGTTGTTTTATTGGTAGTGTAGAAGAAAGAAAGAATAATGAACTTATGAGAAACCAGATTTTTAAAAGCAGTAAATTTTGACTTGTAGGAATGAAAGCATGATCACAAAGGATTCCTTTGCCCTTGGAAGTCATAAGTTAAGCTTAAGCTATGATAGAAGGTACTACCATATTCACACTCTCAGTATTCACAATCTCCAAATTCTACCATTTGTTCACTCCTCTCAGACTACAAGAAAATCAAGATTTAAAGACAAATGCATATTGTCACCACAGACAGGATTATTTCTTTTTGGACAGTAGGCTTCAAGGAATAAAAGAGGGATAATCATACTTTGAAGTTGTGCTTGGCCTAAAGTTCACTATTTCTTACTGGAGATATGAAACTAGAGGTCAGGAAAAAGGATAAAGCTGGATAAGTAGATCTGAAAACTGATGCTGGGAAATCCAATTTTCCTTAAGCACAAATATAACCATATGGTGCCTCTGCTAGGATAAAATATAAATTTCTTGTTCAGCTTCTAAAACCCTACACAACCTATCTGTCCAGCCTCATTGGACATTACTCTACCTCCAGTCCTCTATAATCCAAATAGACTGACATTCTCTCTATTCCTCATTCATGAAACTCTCACTCTCACTCTTACACTCTCTCTCTGTTTCTCTCTCTCTGTCTCTCTCTGTCTCTCTCTGTCTCTATGTCTCTCTCTCTCTCTCTCTCTGTCTCTCTCTTTCTTTCTCTCCCTTTGTAATGGCTTCCCTCCTTATTTCTTGCTTCACAGAGCCCAACTCTTCTATTAAGATGAATCTCAGAACCCATCTTCTGCAGGAAGCCTCATGTGATCTCCCTCAGATGCTAGTGCCCTCCCTCCCAAAATACCTGGTTCTTAGTCTATGTATACTGGCTTTATATTTATGCTGTATATATTTTACATGTACTTGTTGTCTATTCCATTATAAGATAAGCTCCATGCTAGCAGAGATCATTTATTCTTGGTACTTGTATCCAGGGGGTTTAGAATGGTGCCTTAACACATAGCAGGCACTTGATAAATATTTGTTGACTGATTGACACATAAATTTGTTAAAAGCAATGCAAAGTGCAAAACAAAGGTAGTTAAGACCTGTATTACCAATTTATGATAAACTTATCAGGAATTTCATGATTGAATATTTTACACCCTTTGCCTTCAAATATGAGACAAAAATTTCAGCATTTGAAAGGACCTTAGTGCTTGTTTATTGTAATCTCCCAAACCATAAAATAAATTGTAATCTCCCAAAGCATAAAATAAACTACTTTATTGCACCTGGTCATTCACCCTCTGCTTGAATATTTTACTTATAATGCTCACTACCTCATAAGGCAGTTCATTACACTGTTAGAAAGTTCAGGTTATTAACAATTCCTTCCATTAAGTACTCCTGCCATAATTCCAGGCAATGATTCTAGTACTAATCTCTCAAAGTTTATATAACAAACCTACTTCTTCCATCAAACTGTCTTTCAAATATCTGAAGATCAGAATGTCATTGGCAATAGAGCTGCAAAAGACATTAGATGCTCAATTAGTCCAGCTACCTCCCTCATTTTAATGAGGAAACTGGGTAGCAAAATTATCTCTCAAGTCTTCTCTTCTGCAGGCTAAATAATACCAGCCCTTTCAACTGTTCCTTGATGAAATGGTTCTCAACCTCCTAGTTGCCTTCCTCTTAATGTGCTTGTCAATATCCTTCCTGAAATGAAACCAGAACTGAACCCAATATATTTTGTACCGCTCTTACCAGTGTAGCAGAAAGGGGAAACTATTTCTAATAATGTAGCCTAGGTTTACAATGGCATTAACTGTTTAGCAGCCACACAAAACTATTGGCTTATTGAGCTTCAGTGAATTAGCCAACACATCTAATTATTATTTATGCCATTTGCTATTAGGCAATATCTCCTCATTCTTAAAAACAAACAAGAGGTGGAGGTGACCAAAAAGTATAAGCTAGATAATTCCATTACATAAAGCTTTTACACAAATAAAATCAATGCACATTGAAAATGGCAGAAAACATGCTACTAAAAAAAATCTTCCCATCAAATATATGATAAAGGTATGATACACAATATATATGGAAGCAATGTAAATATAGAATAAGAGCCATTCCCTAATAGTTGAGTGAATATTCGAATGATGGCAATAAGCAATTTTTTTAAAAAAGAAAGAAATGCAAACCATCAAGAACTAAAGGAAAGCACAGAGTCAGGGACAACACCTAGTATAGGAAATTCTCAGGGGAGGAAAATCCCTCTACCATTGCAGGAAAGCCTGTTTGTCTACAACTTGTAGTCTTCAAGAGTTCCCTAGAGCGGTGATTTCAGATTCAAATAGAAAAGGAGGTCCACTACAAGCCACATATTGACTGAAAAAACCACATGCACATATAGGTTTCATTTTCAATTAATTATCAACATTAAAACCAAATAGGAACTATGTTTTAATTAGGTTTGGGCCATACTTAGCAGTGGTGTGAGCTCTATTCTGGCCTTAATGGACTGAGAGGTTCAATGACTTGCCCAAGGTCAGTATGGGTCAAAAGTGGGAATTTAATTTAGGTCTTCAAGGTTTCAAGACTGGATCTCTGATCCTTACACCACACAAATCACTGATAAGATGAATGTAAATTAAAACAACTCTTCTATTTCACTTCATATCTAGACTGGAAAGGATAAAAATGAAAATAAGTATTGGAAAGACTGTGAAAAGAACAAAGACAAGCACACTAATGCACTGTTGGGGAGTTGTGAATTGAGTTAACCATCATGAAATGATTCAGAATATTATTAGAAAAGTCCCCAATTCAGTTTTGGCACAGTGATACCACAGAGCATTCACAAACTTCAGGGAGAGAAAAGAAACAAAAAAAACCTTAGGCCATGATTTTTCGTGGATCAAGAACCAAAAATGAAACAAGTGTCCCCAAAATGGGGAATGGTTGAACAAATTGTGATATATGAATGTAATGAAATATTGAGCTATAAGAAACAATAAATGAATAATTCAGAGAAACCTGAAAAGTATTATATGAAGTGATGCAAAGTGCAGTAAGCAGAAACAAGAGAACTATTTACACAATGTTCCTCAACATCATAAAAGGAAAACAACTCTAAAAACTATCAGAATTCTAGCTAATACAATAACCAATTCTGACTCTGGAGTATTAAGGGTAAAATATTCTTCCCTTCTGGCAGAAAGTGATACAGCAGAAGTGGGAAATAAGTTTGTCAAATATGCTGATGTGTCTGTTTCTTTGGCTGACCTATACCTCTGTGATACTAGAAGAACTTTACTGGGAAGAGCAGCTTGCTTTCCATTTCTACCACTCTACTGAAACTACGCTTTACAACATCTATATTTGTAATTCCTCATTTGCAAAATCCAATGGTTATTTTTTACTCTTCATCTTACAGCTACTTGCCCCTCTACAGATGTATAAAAAAACTTCTCCATCTCTTGAATCACATTGTCTCACTTGACTTCCCTGACACCGATCTCTTCCAGTTTTCCTATTATTCTGACTTCTTAGAAGTCACATTTATTGTCTGTCCCCTGAATATGTGCATCCAAACAGGTTTGGCCCTTGGACTTCTTCTTGTTTTCTATTTCTATACTCTCTCACTTTGACCAACTCAGCTCCCATGGTTTCATTTAACACCTCTACACAGATGCATCCAAAATTTATGCATTCAACTTTGATTTCTCTGCTGAACTACCACTACCACAATTATTTGATATAGTTCTGAAAATTATAATTATATAATTACAACAAAAAATTAAGGGAATAAGCATAAGCAAAGAGGCAACAAAATTGTGGCTTATGTAAGCAAAAAGATAGTTTTCTTAAAGAACCCCAAGGATTCAATTAAAACAAATTAAAATAATAACCAGTAATTAACAAGGTATAAGGAATACCCACAAAAATCATCAGCCTTTCTACATATTGCCAACAAAATCCAGCAGGGAGAGAAAAAGAAATAATATTCAAAATACCTACAAAAAATATAAAATACCTGGGTGCTGGTTAACAAAATATACATAGGAGATATTAACTACAAAATACTTTTTATAAAATTTGTAACAGGTTAAAATAAGTAGAATTAATTGCCTGTGATTAGAAAAAGTCAATATAATAAAAATGATAATATTACCTTAATTAATATACAGATTCCATGCCCTACCAAGCTACTAAAAAGTTACTTCATAAAACTAAAGAAAATAATAAAATGCACCTGGAAGAACAAAAGATCAAAAATATAAAAGAAATATATATTTTAAAAGAATAAAATAGGAAGGAGGTAAGTAGCTCAGAGGATTGAGAGCTAGGCCTAGAGATGGGAGGTCCTAGGTTCAAATGTGACCTCAGACACTTCCTAGCTTGTGTGACCCTAAGCAAGTTATTTAACTCCAATTGTCTAGCCCTTACTGCTTTTCTGCCTTATCCAGTCTAAGACAGAAGATAAGAGTTTGTTTTTTATTTTTTTTAAAGTAAAAAGATTTATATTGGTTCCTGGAGCTAAAAAGGAGCCACTACAATTTAGTGAATGGGGTGGAGAGGGGCTTAACCTGAATTTGGTCATACCTGTGCTTTAAAAAGATCAATTTGAAACTTCCAGGTTAAGATGGCTGCAGAGTAGAAGCAGGACACTTACTCTCCTCACCACTAACCTATATATGATACCTCAAAAGGACAAAAAAAAAAAACAAGTTCAGATGAACAAAGGGACTCCAAAATATGGCACAGTATCAATGGTACATAGGATTTGGGCATTTCCACGCTGTAAGGGGGTGAAATAGCTCATACCAAAACATGAACCGTCCTCCACCCCACCTATGGTGCCAGAGTCAGAGCCAGGGTGCCAAAGTCAGAGCCAGCGCTCCAGAATAAGAATTAGTGTGGGGCACTCTCTAGGTTCTTGGCAGCTAAGACCACCAGGGATTTACCCCCTGAAAGCAGTTAGACTTGGGACCCCATAAGGCTAAAGAGCGTGGACCTTGGGCTCTGAGATAGAGCAGAGAAGGGCAGCACACAGTAGAAGCCGCAGCTTGAAAACAAGTCTCAGGCAAAAACTGCTCCATAGCTCCATAAATAGAGAGCCTGCCCTCCTCACTCAGACTCCTGGCTGGGAAGGAAAAAAGCAGCATAGTAATGGCCAGCAATGCCAAAAAAAAAAAAAAAACAAACACCAAAAAGAACAAGAGAAAGGCACTGACCCTGGACAATTTTTATGAAGAAAAAATCCAGACCACAGAGAAGACAACAGAGGAGGCCAAACAAGTAAACACATTCCAACCTACCAAAAAAAAAAGAAAGAAAGAAAGAAAGAAAGAAAGAAAGAAAGAAAGAAAGAAAGAAAGAAAGAAAGAAAAAGAAAATTGGTGACAAGCTCTTGAAGAGTTCAAATCTGAGCTCATGAGAAAAGTGGAAGAGATGTGGCAAGAAAAGTGGGAAATAGTTCAAAAAGAAAATAACAGTTTAAAAGACAAAATTTTGCACTTGGAAATTGAAGTACAGAAATCAAATAAAATTATAAGAAAATTGAAGACCAGAACTGACCTGCTGGAAGCCATGAAAAGCAGGATAGACCAGACCAAAAAGAAAAATCCAAAAATTGAATCCAAAAACCAGATTTTAAAGACTAGAATTGAACAATTAGAAACTAATGATCTCATAAGGCAGCAAAAATTAATAAAGCAAAGCCAAAAGACTGACAAAATAGAAGGAAACATGAAATATCTCACTGAGAAAATGATTGACCAAGAAAAAAGATCTAGAAGAGACAATCTGAGAATCACTTGTCTAACTGAAAATTCAGAAACAAACAGGAACTTTGACATCACACTACAAGAAATTATCCAAGAAAATTGCCCTGATGTTTTTCAACAAGAGGACAAAATAGACATTGAAAGAATCCATAAATAACTTTATACATGAAATCCTCAAAAAACAACCCCCAGGAATATAGTTGACAAATTCAAAAGCTTCCAAGCTAAGGAAAAAATTTCATAAGAAGCCAGAAAGAGACAATTCAGATATCAAGGAGTACCAATCAGGATTACACAGGATCTGGCAGCTTCCACACTAAAAGACCAAAAGGCTTAGAATATATATGTTATTCAGAAAGGCAAGAGAATTGGGTCTACAACAAAGGATCACCTGCCCATGAAAACTGACTATATACTTCCAGAGGAAAGTATGGGCATTCAACAAAATAGAAGATTAGCAAGTATTTGTAAAGAAAAAGCAAGAACTAAGCGGAAAGTTTGATATTCAAATACAAAAATCAAGAGAAACATGAAAAGGTAAATAAGAAAGAGAGGGGAAAGAAAAAAAATTTTTTTAATTTTCTTCTTTAAAGGCTTCAATAAGATCAAATTGTTTATATTCCTATATAGAAAAAAATATTATTTGTAACTCTCAAAAATTGTATGCACTATTATAGTAATTAGAAGAATTATTCATAGGGAGAAGTTTGGGTACTAAGTGGTCTAAGATATGCAAAAAAAAGAGAGGGGAGGAAATGGAAGATGGCACCAAGAGAAACTTGAAGGAATAAGAAAAATAAGATATTCTATACTGCATAAAGAGGCGCATAGGAAGGGAAGGGGAAGAATACTATTATAAGAAGGAGAGGAAGAGAGGTAATAGGTAATACTTAAACCTTAGCCTCAGTGGAATCAATTCTCAGAGGGAAGAGCAGCTAGGTACACTGGGGTATCGAATTCTATCTTACTCTATAGGGAAAGTCAGAAGGGAAAAACCAAGGGGGGAGTGAGGTGGGGAGTACAAAAAGGGAGGGAAAAAGAGTGGGGAGGGAATTTAATAGACCCTAAAAAATAATAAGAGGTGAACAAAAAGGGAAGGGACGGAAAGGGAAGTAAAATAAGGGTGGGGATTTGGGGGACTGATTAAAAGCAAACCACTGGTTTAAAAGGAAATAGTGAAAGAAGAAAGGGCAGAACTAGGAGAGGATATAAAAATGTTGGGGAATACACAGGTGACAATCATAACTCTGAATGTGAATGGGATGAACTCACCCATAAAACAGAAGCAAATAGCAGAGTGGATTAGAAAACAAAATCTTGCCATATGTTGTCTACAAGAAACACACATGAGGCAGGTAAACACACACAGGGTAAAGGTAAAAGGCTGGAGCAAAATCTGTTGGGCTTTAACTGAGAAAAAGAAGGCAGGATTTACAATCATGATATCTGACAAAGCCAAAGTAAAAATAGATCTGATTAAAAGAGATAGGGAAGGTAATTAAGTCCTCATAAAAGGCAGTATAGACAATGAAGAAATATCAGTACTCAACATGTATGCATGTTGGTATGGCATCCAAATTTCTAAAAGAGAAATTGGTGGAGCTCAAGGAGGAAATAGATAGTAAAATTATACTAGTGGGTAACCTGAACCTTCCTCGATCAGGTCTAGATAAATCAAACCAAAAAATAAATAAGAAAGAGGTAAGAGAGGTGAATGAAATCTTAGAAAAATTAGAGTTAATAGATATGTGGAGAAAAATAAATAGAGACAAAAAGGAATACACCTTCTTTTCAGCAACACATGGTACATTCACAAAGACTGACCATGTAGTAGGGCATAGAAACATGGCAAACAAATGCAAAAGAGCAGATATAATAAATGCAACCTTCTCAGATCATAATGCAATAAAAATAATAATTACTAAGGGTACCTGGACAGGCAAATCAAAAACCAATTGGAAATTAAACAATAGGATTCTCCAAAATCAGTTAAAGAACAAATCAGAGAAACAATTAATAATTTAATTGAAGAGAATGACAATGATGAGACATCCCACCAAAATCTATGGGATTCAGACAAAGCAGTACGCATGGGGAATTTATATCCTTTAGTGGATATATTAACAAATTAGGGAGAGCAGAGGTCAGTGAATTGGGCATGAAAATTAAAAAACTAGAAAGCAAACAAATTAAAAATCCCCAAATGAAAACTAAATTAAGAGATCCTAAAAATTAAAGGAGAATTTAGAAAGGAGAATACTATACAAATTATTTGACATAAGAAGCAACGAAGGAGTTCTACCAAATTCCTTTTAAGACACAAATATAGTATTGATCCCAAAGCCAGGTAGATCAAAAACAGAGAAAGAAAACTACACACCAATCTCCTTAATGAACATAGATACAAAAATCTTAAATAGAATACTAGCAAAAAGACTCCAGCAAGTGATCACGAAGGTTTTCATTATAATGGGGGGAGGGGGAGATTTATACCAGGAATGCAAGGATGGTTCAATATTGGGAAAACCTTTCACATAATTGACCACATCAACAAGCAAACCAACAAAAATCACATGATCATCTCAATAGATGTTAAAAAGGCCTTTGACAAAATACAACACCCATTCCTATTGAAAATACTAGAAAGTATAGGATAGGAGGGCCTTTCCTAAAACAGTACATATCTAAAACCATCAACAAGCATCATCTGCAATGGGGATAAATTAGAGGCATTCCCAATAAGATCACGGGTGAAACAAGTATACCCATTATCGCTTCTATTATTTAACATTGTAGTACAAACACTAGCAGTAGCAATCAGAGAAGAAAAAGAAATTGAAGGTATTAAAATAGGCAATGAGGAGACCAAGTTATCACTCTTTGCAAATGATATGATGGTCTACTTAAAGAATCCTAGAGAATCAACTAAAAAGCTAATGGAAATAATCAACAGCTTTAGCAAAGTTGCAGGATACAAAATAAACCCACATAAATCATCACATTTCTATATATTTCCAACACATCTCAGCAGCAAGAGTTGGAAAGAGAAACACCATTTAAAATCACCCTAGACAATATAAAACACTTAGAAATCTATCTACCAAGACAAACACAGCAATTAAACAAACACAACTACAAAACACTATCCACACAATTAAAACTAGATCTAAACAATTGGAAGAACATTAATTGCTCATGGGTAGGGTGAGCAAATGATCCTACCCAAATTAATTTACTTATTTAGTGTCATACCTATCAAACTACAAAGAAACTTTTTTACTGAATTAGAAAAAACTATAACAAAGTTCATTTGGAAGAACAAAAGATCAGGAATATCAAGGGAGACAATGAAAAAAAATGTGAAGGAAGGTGCCCTAGCAGTACCAGATCTCAAACTGTACTATAAAGCAGTCATCATCAAAACACTATGGTACTGGCTAAGAGACAGAAAAGAGGATCAGTGTAATAGACTTGGGGTAAGTGACCTCAGCAAGACAGTCTATTATAAATCCAAAGATCCCAGCTTTGGGGACAAAAATCCACTATTTGACAAAAATTGCTGGGAAAATTGGAAAACAATATGAGGAAAATTGGGTTTAGATCAACATCTCACACCCTACAACAAGATCAATTCAGAATGGGTGAATGAATATAAAGAAGGAAACTTTAAGTAAATTAGGTGAACATAGAATAGTATACTTGTCAGATCTCTGGGAAATGAAAGATTTTAAGACCAAGCAAGAATTAGAAAAAATTACAAAATGTAAAATAAATAATTTTGATTACATTAATTAAAAAGGTTTTGCACAAACAAAACCAATGCAACCAAAATTAGAAGGAAAGCAACAAATTGGGAAGAAATCTTTATGACCAAAAACTCTGACAAAGGTCTAATTACTCAATTATATGAGGAGTTAAATCAATTGTACAAAAAATCAAGCCATTCCCCAATTGATAAATGGGCAAGGGATATGTATAGGCAATTTTCAGATAAAAAAAAAAATCAAAACTATCAATAAGCACATGAAAAAGTGTTCTAAATCTCTCATAATTAGAGAAATGCAAATCAAAACAACTCTGAGGTACCATCTCACATCTAGCAGATTAGCTAACATGACAGCAAAGGAAAGTAATAAATGTTGGAGGTGATGTGGCAAAATTGGGACATTAATGCATTGTTGGTGGAGTTGTAAATTGATCCAATCATTCTGGATAGCAATTTGGCTCTATTTCCAAAGTGCTTTAAAAGACTGTCTCCCTTTGACCCAACCATACCACTGCTAGGTTTATACCCCAAAGATATCACAGGGGAAAAGACTTGTACAAAAATATTATAGCCACACTCTTTGTGGTGGAAAAAAATTTGGAAAATGAGGGGATGTCCTTCAATTGGAGTAATGTGGGGTATCTGTTGGTGATGGAATACTATTGTGCTGAAAGGAATAATGAACTGGAGGAATTCCATGTGAACTGGAATGACCTCCAGGAATTGATGCAGAGTGAAAGAAGCAGAACCAGGAGAACATTATACACAGAGACTGATACACTGTGGTACAATCAAACATAATGGACTTCTCTACTAGCAGCAATGCAATGATCCAGGACAACTATGAGGGACTTATGAAAAAAAGAATGCTATCCACATTCAGAGAAAGAACTGTGGGAGTAGAAACAGAGGAAAAATGCTTGAACACATGCTTCGATGGGGATATGATTGGGGATGTAGACTCTAAGCAATCACCCTAGTGCAATTATCAATAATATGGGAATAGGTCTTGATCAGTGATACATGTAAAACCCAGTGGAATTGTGTGCCAGCTTGGGGGGGAACAGGGTGGGAAGAGTTGGAAGGGAGAAAAAGAGCATGAATCATGTAACCATGGAAAAATAATCTTAATTAATTAATTAAAGATTTTCAATCAAAAAAAGATCAATTTGAAAAAATAAAAATAAAATTATTTGACAGTTAAGTGGAATAGGATGGTAAGATACTGATGCAAGGAGAACAATCAGTAGGTAACTGCAAGTAATGAGAGTCCCTGTCAGGGTGATAGCATGCCAGAAGAGAGAAGTATACATCAGCTTTGGGGAAGATTTTCAAGTTTCCATGACCAAACTGCAACTTCAAGCTGCCTGTGAGCCACAGCCCTCCCCACTGCTCCCCCCACCCCCATTACATCAGAGAATGGAAGGAAGAAGTGCTCACTTCAAGTGGTTGTACAGATGGGTGGAACATGCAAAAACTGTCCTTGGGTGCTAGGTAGGAGCAGCTCCCCCAGTGCTGGTCCCCCATGCCTACCAATACTTCACTAACACTTGTCTATATGAAAGATGTTGGAAACACAGAATCAATAAGACTTAGCAACTGACTGAACATGGAAAAAGGGAGTGTCAGAGAGGATGAACTGAGGTTGATACCTAAATTGCAACCTAAGCAACTAAGGGAAATCAAAGACAACAAACATCTATTAAGTACCTACTATATGGCAGGGCCAGTGTACCAAGTTCTTTACAAATATTATCTCAATTGAACTGGGAAGATGGTGGCACTAACAGAGAAGTAAGGAAGAGGGAAGAGGGTCGGCTTTTGAGGGGAAAATAATGAGTTCAGTTTCAGACACAAAAGTGACTTTCCAATTGCCTCCCTGACTTCAATTTATTATCAAAAAAACTGACAAATTAATCTTCTTAAAGGATTATTTTTCCTCATATAAAAAATCTGTAATTCCCAATTTTATGTATCTCAAAAGAATGAGAGTATTGCTATGGCCTGTATATAGATACTTCAAAAAGATAAATTTGTACTGAATGACAGATACTACTCAAACAACACGGTGACAATTCAATCTACCTAAGATATCAAAGGAAGAAAGACAGAAAAAGTAAACTAATTTAAAAAGTTATCAAGACAGAGGTAACATTTTTTTCAATAGTAAGCCACAGGATTGAGAAACTTGTCTATTAAAGGGTATATAAATGTAATTATCTGTTAATTACATTCAGCTTCAATTACCATAACTAACTGATTTGGACCAGTGAACTTTCAGTAAAACAAATATTTTAAAGTACCTACTATATTTCTGGCATTGTAAATACAAACACAAAAACATAATGGTCCTTTCTCCTCAAGATACTTATATTCTACTGAGGGAAGTAACATGTATAAAGATAAAATATAATTTTACAAGGAAGGATACAAATAAACAGGTGGGAAACAGGGCAGGGAGATCTGAAAAGGCTTCTCATAGGATGGGGCATTTGAACTGAGAGTAGAAGAGAGGTGGTTTCAAGAGATAAAAGGGTCTGAAGGGGGATACTTCAAGCATTAGGGAAAACCTGTAAAAAAGCATGAAGGTGAGAGATGGAAGTTACTATAGGTAGAAGCAAATAGGGCAATTGGCTGAAAAATTGAGTGCACGAAGAGGAGTAATGTAAAAATCAGAATCAAAAGATAGTCAAGAGCTAGATCATAAAGAGTTTTAAAAGTCAAAAAGAAGTTCCTAGTTATCCTAGAGACAATAGAGGCATTGAAGTTTCCTGGGTAAGGAAGTGACATCAGACCTGTGCTTTAGGAATATCCACCTAATAGTTATGTGGAGAATACACTGGAGAAAGGAGAGACAAGATGCTAGGAAAAATTTAGATGAACATTTAGGTGGTTATTGAAATAGTCCAGGCAAGAGATAAAAAGACTTGAACTAAGGTGATAATTATAGAGTGAAAAGAAGGGGACATATCCTGGAGACACAGTACTGATCTGACATCAAATCAATTGACAAGCTATGGGAGGGGTATAAGAAAACAAAAACTTAAAAATGACCCTCAGTTTAAGGACCTGAGTTAACTGGGAAGAAAATTAGTATGGAACAAGAAATAAGAGGACTAAGAAGAATGTTGAATTTGGGAATTTGGGAATTATTGGTAACCTTGGGAAAAAAGTAGTTTCATTTAAATTGAAGGATCAAAAACTAGACTATAAGAAGCTGAGTCAGTTGGGTAAGAAAGTGGAGGCAAAGGAGTATACTAGATAGCTTTTTTCTAGGAGTTTAGAATACTATCAAGTGGCAGTTATAGAAAGGCATGCTAGCTAATTTGGGACATCATCTTTTAGTTAAAAGCCTCAGGATGAACTTTATTAAAGTCAGGCATATTTAGCTTATGGTAGATGCCCAAGTCTAGGGGAAAGAGCTTAGAAAAAGTGTAAGAAAAAATGAGCAAGGATTGAAGTTAACCATGGGCAGGCTGAGAAAGAAAATTTATGGAAGCTATCTTAAACAGGATGCCCAAAAAGGATATGAATTCAAGAGACTACAGAGTCTAGGAAGAAACTTTAAAGATAAAGAGACTAGGGTTCAAAGAAATTAACGTTTTTGTTCAAAAGTCCACAGATTAGAAAAATTGCCCAGGGTTACACAGCCAGTGTTGGAATGTAAAAGAACCAAGATGCAGCCCAGATATCAAATCAATGTTGTTCAGGCATTTCAGTCATGTTTGATTCTTTGTGACCCCATTCTTAGCCAAGATAATAGAGTGGCTTGCCATTTCTTTTTCCAGCTCATTTTTACACATGAAGAAACTGAGCCAAATAGGGTTAAATGACATGCCCAGGGTCACCCAGCTAGGAAGTGTCTGAGGCCAGTTCTGAACTCATGTACTAATGACTCCAAGTCCAGCACTCTACCCATTGTACCAGCTAGCTGCCTCTCTTTCCATCAAAGATAGATATATCCTGGTCTGAGAATGGAAAAAAGGCAGAATGTTTTTTAAAAACTCAACATGAGTTGTTATACTGTATTGTCTACTCATAATTAGTCAACCTGTATAGAATGTGTAACCCTGGATTCCCCATTATATAGTATACTTTTTTTGTACCATAAAGAACTAAGCATATAATGAATCATATGATGGGAAGAACTAAGGAAAAGGGTCACAGGCCATTTTAATGAGAATTTCCTTTACATTGCTAGGGCCTGGCAATGGTAACTACCTACTTCAGTGATGGGCAACCTTTTGAGCTTGGTGTGTCAAAATTCACCAAAAAAAGTGTATAACTTGGGTGGTGTGTCACTTCGAGAAAAAAAAAACATAATTTCACAATATTTATTATTTAAATAACAAAAATGTATAATTATAATATATAACTGTATTTAATAAACCAAAATAGGTGTAAGGATGGGATTTGCACAAGGGGGATGGGACAAAAGGAGCCAGAGAAGGAGTTGGTGACAGTTCCTGACAGTTCAGAAGAGAGAGAATTCTGGGAATTTTCTCTGAGGAAGGAGGAGAGGAGAAGGTTCCAGCGGAGGAACTGGGAGGAGAGAAGAGGAGGACATCCCAGCTTGGATCCAGTCCTGAGGGCTTCCTGAGGATCTTTCTTTAGACACTGAAACCCCGATTCCCTGATCAAAGCCATTTCATCGCTTCTCACCCATCAGGACTTCATTGATCCAGTCAGCTAAGTTTGGACTCCATTTTGGGAGCGATCTCTAACTCTCCTTCGCCCATTACCCAACCTTGCAGAGATACCCTTTTTCAGTCAAACTTTACAATTATAGGAAAGAAGAGGAATAGAGAAACAGAAGGAGAAGGAGCAAGGGGAGAAGCTTAGGAGTGGGAATGCAACAAACCCCATAGGATTAGCAAAGAGGGCACCCCAAAATCCCTCCACCCTTTACCCCTTTCCCTGATTTGCAAATAATAAAAACCATTCATCAATCAGATAGCATTCTAGAGTGCCTGAGAGACAACGAAGGAGAGAGGAACCATAGCTTGGTCTGGCTGCCTCCATCTTGAAGCCAAAACCCCTGCTGGGAAATTAACTGATTGGGTGAGGTTTGTGTGAACCTCATCCTTCTCCAGAATCAAATTGGGGTACCACATACCTCGTCTTATAGGGTAGCCTTGCCCCCAACTCCTGTGGGGCAACATGACCATCCAGGACACTCAGTTTTGGGGTGACAACCCCTTAAAGTCTCCCAGAGTATATTCAGCCCCAGGGGAGAACTGGAAGAGAGACTGACCATACAGACTCTCTCTCTCTCTAGCTCCCCTCTGTCAAACATTGGTTACTGGCTCTCTTTATTCTTACATAGGTAAATTAATATAGGTAGAATTGTCATTTATAGTGCACAGAGTGTCTATACTACATGTCTCATCCTTGGCATGCAGCCCCCATACTTCTCTGTAACCAGCTGCATGCGGTTGCGTGTCATCAAAAATGGCTACGTGTCAGTGCTGACATGCATATCATAGGTTTGCCATCACCAGCCTACTTGACAGTAGCTGACTATCCAACTCTTCCTTTCTCACCAGCCTTGCCTCTTTAATTCATTTTTACCATCATCATTCCCTTCCTTTCTTCCCACAGGAAAAATTCATCAGCCAGAAAACTTGTGGTCAAGGAGATTATATCAGCTCTGATATTCATACTTCATGACCACCCTCATTGATTCTTTTCCTCTGATTGAAAGGCTAGAAGGCAGAAAACAACAACAAAAAAAAAAACTCCTCCCAAAACTCCATTTTAAAGAGTGCTCAGAAACTCAAACAACTCTTCATTTCCCAATGACCCAGCTCCTTTACTTAGATGCCACCATCATCAGGACCAACTCCATGATCTTTGCAGCTTCTTTTTGTTTGTCTTCCCTACCTTCCACTGTAAGCATCTCGAAGAAAGTTTTTCTTTTTTCTTACACGTATCCCTAGTACTTACCACAATGCCTGGTACATAGATGCTTAATAAATGTGTATCATATTATATTATACACAGATGACTACAGAAAGCCTCTTATACTTAGAAGTATCCTTGGGGGGACAGCTGGGTAGCTCAGTGGATTGAGAACCAGGCCTAGAGACGGGAGGTCCTAGGTTCAAATCTGACCTCAGACACTTCCCAGCTGTGTGACCCTGGGCAAGTCACTTGACCCCCATTGCCTACCCTTACCACTCTTCTACCTTGGAGCCAATATAGAATATTGATTCCAAGTCAGAAGGTAAGGGTTTAAAAAAAAAAAAAAAAAAAGAAGTATCCTTGGCACTTTTATTATTTATCACTCCACTGCTAAAAGAGGCAATTCAATCTATAAAAAACTGAGCAACTGTGGCTCCCTATTATAAAAACTCACCCAACATGTTCACCTTTTCCCTGACCTAGGTTGACTTCCCTCAGCAATGCTAAATTTTACATTTCTTTCAAATTCCTACTCAAGCCATATTTCCTATATGTACTCTTCCTTAATTAGTGTAGTCCACACACAATAAACTTTCTTTTCGGAATTCCTAAAGAACTTTTAGACTTTAAAAATCTCCCTATCATTATATAACAAGGACTAAAAGCAGGCAAGAAAATATAGAATCCATTAAAAATACATATTCATCATCACCATTTTGTATTCTAAATCATTCCCTACAGTTGAAAATAAGTCAGTTGGATTCTTAGTTAACATTAGCTCACTTAAAGAGTTAAAATTTATCTTTGAACTTAGACAATATTCTTCTACTTACAAATATCCATTTTTTCCAAAAGTGGGTTACTATATAAAAAAGTTAGCCAGGGGGCAGCTGGGTGGCTCAGTGGATTGAGACAGGAAGTCCTGGGTTCAAATCTGGCCTCAACACTTCCTAGCTGTGTGACCCTAATCAAGTCATTTAACCCCCATTGTCTAGCCCTTACCATTCTTCTGCTTTGGAACCAATCCATAGTATTGATTCTAGGATGGAAGTTAAGGGTTATTAAATAAAAACATAAATACATGAATATGTAAATGAATTAATAAATAAATAATAAATTGAATTAGCCAATGGTGAATGTATATATAAGGGCCTGAATAAATAGGTTCTAATTACATTTCTAGGGCAACTAAATGGCATAGTAGATAATTTCTTAGAATCAGGAAGATCTGTATTCCTGAGTTCAAATCTGGCCTCAGACTCAAACTATATGACCCTGTTTAATACAGTTTGCCTTAGTTCCTCATCTGTAAAATGAGCTGGAAAACACCCAAAGGGGTACAGGAAGAGTTTAAAACAACTGAACAATAATAACAAAAAAATTACATTTCTATTCCTAAGAACAATCAAGTAAAAAGTTTTGCTTTGATTAAAATCATCAATAATTTAAAATTCACCTAGATTTCACAGGTTATTTTTAATTTCATAACAGGGATAAATTTTCATGCCTTTAATTAATACATAATTTTTATCAATAGTATAAAAAGCCAACTTTTCTAATCAGAATCCACTCAAGTACATTTACTCAATCTATATGATTAATCATCATGTTTAAAAACTGGCCTTTTATGTAGTGAAGGACAGTTTACAAAACAATTTAGATACTTTCTAACGTGGACCTTGCTGTGAAGTAGATACCAGATATTATAATTCCTATTTTACAGTTGGGGAAACAAGCTGGGAGAAGTTTAAATGCCTTGCCCATGATCATCCAGTTCCAAAGTCTTAGATCCAGGATTTGGAAGCACGGCTTCCCAGAATCCAAAGTTAGACTCTTCTTGAAGCCACAACTTCCTCAGGCCTAACATACTAATCAGCTGATATCAATCACCAATCAGATAACCAGTTAACATTATAAGTAATGGCAATAGACCTGATTGAGGTCTCTTAACTCATCCAAAGCAAGTTGGTTCTGGCTAGCTAAGTGATTCCTTGGTCAGATATGCTCTCACTTTCCCAATTCACAGGAGACTTTTTATGTCTCTCTGGTATAAATCCTAAAGAAAACAGCTAAGGAAACTATAGAAGAACAAAGTAGTTATTAGCAAAATCTACCAAGCTGCTGATCAATGATGGGCACTAGTCATCCACAAATGCTGCCTATCTATACACAAAGATCAAATTATTATAATAAGTTTGAAAACTTAGAATTAGGATAGCTAAACTAAGATAAACTGGTAACAAGCAAGGAACTTATGGTTTTCAGACAGTTTGCTAGCTATGAGACCTCCACAAAGTAACCTTCAGCACTTAACAACTTTTTTCTACAAAGCACAGACCTAATCAGTGTCCCATAACTTACTTACAGGCATCATTAACCAAAGCAAATAATCTTTATTGTTTAATGTGAGGGAAAATGTCAAATAAGAAATAATTCACACTCAAACAGTGTGTTAGAATTTCCAAGACACTTTCTTAACAACTCTGGGTGGCAAATAATTAAAGTATCAGTCTCATTTTAAAAGTAAGAAAATGGATATCTCAAAAAAAATTTGTGACTTGTCCAAGTTCACAAGGTTGGCAGAGATGTCCAAGTACTCTGATTCTAAATTCAATGTTCTTGACATTATATGCTAATATCTTATAATACATTTTATCCTATGAAGACCAAATGGGAGGAAGGATTCAAAAGAGCTTTAAGAATACAACCATGAAGACCTAACTCTACAATCCTGGGCAACTTTAACTCCACACTGTAAACTAGCTAACCAAAAGCGGAATCAGTAATAAATATTATCCCAAAGAAAGTCTTGAGTTCTCCATATAATTTTACATACAAAATAATTTTCCCACACTCTACATTTAGACCTATCTTGCCTATATCCAAAACTTTAATTGGCTTAATTAAGAGAAGGTACTAATCTCCATTTTTAGACAGCCTAAATCATCCCACAACCTTTTATAGTCATCTCTGTTAAATCTGTGTCTGTGGCATTTATGGAGTATGATTTGTTCATACAGCACATTGCACTGAAGTGGGAATTCAATTTGAAATAAGATCTAGGTTCAAATCTCCATTAACCCTACTAAAATGGAAGTCACTTTCCTCTTTTGGGTCTCAATCTCTTCATATGTAAAACAAGGTGTTTTATATCAAATGATCTTGAAGGTTCCTTCTAGTTCTAAATCCTATACTTCTATGACCACCTAACCAAAATAAAGTTAAAGAAGAAAAATGAAAGAAATGGTTCTCTCTATTCCTGGAAACTAGGTGATATTAACACTACACTAAGGATCATTCCTTCAAATGTTTTCAACCCAAAAGCAAGTATTAAAATTTAAGTAAGGTGTCAAAGAGCAAGTGCTCACTCCAATTTTACTCCTAATTCTTTTCAATGTGTTTAGCATTTCAGCCATCTATAAATGCAAGAATAGAAGATAGTGAAGTGAACTTTATACAATCAAGAACACTATAAAAATTGATTTGGAGAAGAATTGTGTTGCAATAAATATCTCTAAATAGCTATTCAGGTCAGTCTTTTTTCTTTTTTCTCATCTACATCTAAAAAACCCTTCATTTTGGATATTTTAACAACTAGTTGGATTCTAATAATGAATGCACTTTAAATATATATGCTCCTAGATTACTTAAAAATATACTTCTATGTTCACATTTGACTGAATAGCTTATGAAAACAGGGAAAACTTTATTTAAGAAAAATTTATTTAAATCACATGTAAATTTTATTTAAAAATTTAATAGATTTCTTACAATGTATTTTAATCACTGCAGTCCCAAGTTCGCAAATGTAACTTAAGAAGGTAAACTCTGGATCTATGACTCACCAAATATTACACAGAAGAGCATTGGCATTGCCACAGATTAAACTCAAAAATCGAGTCACAGGATCACAGATTTACAGCAGGAAAGGAAGTGCAGGGTTATCTAGTACAATCCTTTCATTTTCAAGATAGGGAAACTGAGACACCGGGAGGTTGAGTGACTCTAGATCCATTCTTTTTTTTCCCCACTCAACCAAGTCAAAACCCTGAGTATGCAATTATCCTACCAAAACCTCAGTGGCAGCCAACAAACAGCACATCTGACCTAAGAACTATTGAACAGCAAGTGATGTAAATAGACCATAAAGTAAAAACCCAAATTTAAAAATCAAAAGTTATTATAGCACTGGTCTCAATATAAAAACTTCAGAAACCTGGGGTCTATCAGCGAGTGAAACAAAGATGTCAAATGTCACACCTCAGTTCTGTGGCAGACTGACAAACATCTCAAATATGAAACGATTAAAAAAAAAATCTTAATCCTGGCAGCGGCTATCTCAAAGCTCCATCCTTAGGTGAGGCAAAATCACCAACAGGTTATTGAGACCTGAACCCCAATACAAGGTGACTCAAAGGCACCATCTGACTTGCCTAAATAATATTGCCCCCCTCAATTCCTCCTCATCACAACTAGCAACATCAACACCTGGAAACTGAAAACCTCTACAAGGTGTCCAAGGGCAATCCTGCACCTTCTAATCCCCTGAAACAAACGTGGCACTCGCCAAGAAAGGAAGACACGCGACCCCCAGGCAAGCCTCAATCACGCCCGATGAACTGAAGTGCCCCCTGGAAACCTAGCATAGAGCTTGGCTGGCGGCCTGAAACCACCGGGCGAGAAACCGCAAGGGGGAAAAGGGGGAGGGGAGCATGCCAATGACAGCTGGCAGCTGCTTCCTGATGGAGTGGGACTTCTGATCTCTGACCCACTCGGGTCAACAGAGCCATACATCCCCGAAGCAGCTTTACCTTCTCAAGTCTCAGCTCACGGCGAGGGGTCGCCCCGACCCCCGGCCACCGATTCCCCGGGAAATGCGAGCAGCTAGAGGTCGCGGGGACTGAGAGATGCGCGGGCGGCACCGGAGGACTCCAGCTTCTGCCCAGCCGAGGTCCTCAGGCGCCCGCCGGACTGGAAATAGCTGTGGCCGTGGCTGCAGCAGCAGCCGCCGTTGCAGTAAATCAGCTGACAGCGGCCCCAACCGCCGTGACTTTCACCGCGACTGTCGCAAAAACGGGGTAAAAAAATACCCACGGCTTCCCCACGCCCAGAGACTCAGTCCCGGTCTGACCGACGGCTGCAGGACCCAGCCAAGTTGCCATAGAAATGGAGCGGAAGAGGACTTCCTTCCTCCCCTTAATCACGGCCCCTCCCCGCCCCTCCTCCTTCAGGAGTCTCTAGTTCCAAAGACCCCTTCCCCCTCTGGGCGAACTTTGGGCAGTGGAGATCGTCGCTGCCATCTTTGTTGTGGGACTCCTGAAAGCCATAAGAGCGGAAGGAGCGGTTCTTGGACTGAATGGGAGGCGGGGCCCTTGGGCGGGGCTTCCGCCTCAGAAATGGGCTAACGCTGGGGGTGGAGACTGGAGTGCTTCCCTGGTCCTTTTTCCCCTCCATAGTTTCGGCACCTTTTGGCCCCGCCTACCCCCGGAGCCCAAGAAAGCGAAGGGTTTTTATGCTTTGATAAATGCCTCTTGGTGGCGTCATGCCTCATCAGTCAATCAACGAGCATTTATTAACTTAGTGATTAATGCTCTGCCCAGCGCCAAGGATTCTAAAGCAAAAACTCAATTCCCGCACTCCAGGAGATCACAGTCTAATTGGGCAGTCAACTTGCCAAAGACTAGGTTTCAATATTCACTGTAAAATAATCTGAGAAGGAAGGCACTAGGCATAGGGAAGAGTGGAAAAGGAGGCCTGTAGAAGGTAGGGGTTAAGCTGAATATTGAAGAAAAACAAGAGGCAGTAGGAGACAGGAATGAGAATTGTGAGCATTTCACGAATGGGAACAGCCAGGCCAAAGGCAAGATGTCTGGACCTCAAAGGCCCTTTTAATAATGCAACCTTTAAATTTTTACAAATGAAAAACAGTCCTATGATCAAGAATAGAGACCGAATGACTATAATCTACCATTTTATTACTACCTAAGGATAGGCCTATTCTTAAACTTAGAAGGAGATTGCCCTACCTTTCACTCTTATGTACTCCCCTAGGCTTCCGCTTCACTTTACTCCCTTACAGATCTTGCACCTATAGTTTATTAAAACTACGTACAGGGGGCAGCTGGGTGGCTCAGTGGATTGGAAGTCAGGCCCAGAGACTGGAGGTCCTGGGTTCAAGTTTGGCCTCAGACACTTCCTAGACAAGTGGCTTAACCCCCATTGCCTAGCCCTTACAGCTCTTCTGCCTTAGAACCAATACCCAGGATTGATTCTAAGAAGGAAGGTAAGGGTTTAAAAAAAAATTATGCACACATTTCTTACCATCAAACATAGCCTAGGGTTTACCAATCCTCAATCCCACTACTGAACTTTGCTGAAAGAAGTCCAACTTGCCTAATTAATTAACCCTCTCCACAGAGGCTGTTGGAAACCTGTCTTTCCAACTACTCTCACCTCAAGTCTACCATCTAAGTGCATCACTTATACTTTAGTGAGAAAACAGAGGCCATTCACTTTGAGCATCCTGTTCTCCCTTATTTTATATTTAAGAAACTAACATCATTTCCCATTCTTTTCTGATGAAAAGATATCCAATATCCCTGAGACTCAACCCCCTATTTGTACCTTCCCCTCCAGCAGAATGTCTCCATAATCATCTTCTTTTCCCAGTTTTCAATCTCACCCTACTTCCTTGCTGCCTATAAAACAGCCCAGGTCTCCCCAAATCTTTTAAAAATTCTCACTTAACCTCATTTTAAGTTCTCATCCTAAATCTTCTTTTCACAACTAAACTTCTAGAAAGGCCTTCCATATTCATTGCTTCCACTTTCCACCTCACTCCTCTCAATCTCATATAATCTGAAGATCATTTAACTGAAACTGCCCTCTCCAAAATTATATCCTGACTGCCACATCCAACAGCCTTTTCTCACTCATATTCCTTGCTTTCTCTATTAGTATCTGACATATTCTTTGGAGTTATGTGACCCTGTTTTCTCTTCCTATCTGTTCCCTTTTAGCTTGTTTTGCTATATACATCATCCATGCTGCACTCTTTTTTTTTGTCTGGATGTATGACAAAGCTTTGTCCTGGGCCTTCTTGCTTCTCTGTCTCAAGGATCTCAGCTGCTCTCATGGATTCAGTGTTATTATATGAAGATGATTCCCAAATCCATACATTTAAGTCCATGCTCCCAATGATGCTGCATTCCCACTCAAACCCCCTCCACCCCACCAATAGTTACTTATTGGATGTTTCCAACTTAATGGGTTCAAAATAAGACTTATCTTTTTCCCAAAACCTCTTCCTCCTTGATTTCTCTCAGTGATGATCATCCTTCACTCAGGTTCACAACCTTGGAGTCATATTTTACTCATCTCTCTTTCTTACCTCATATACCCAATCAGCAGCCAAGTCAGTGCAAAGGCACTGGCTGACTTCCTTGATAGCCTCCACCCTTACCTTCACTTCTTAAAATACTTAACTTCATTCAAAATTCAGATCAAGTGCCTCCTAGTACACAGAGTTTTCCTCTTAATCATAATCACTGTTCACCCCCATTCTGTACCCAGATTTACTTTATTGAATTTACTTTACTGTATACTTATTTCTCCACAGTAAGCTACTTGAAGCAAAGACTTTTTCACTTATATCTTTGTAGCTACAGCATCTAGCACAATTTCCTGACAATTTTTTTTAATTACAGCTATGATTTCATCAGTTTAAGGGACTCCCAGAAGGAATTTGCTCTACTAATGAAGATCAGCACTCTCTCTGCAATTTTTGGTTTAAGAGAGTTGCCTAGGAAAACTAAAAAGTTACCAAATTTGTCCAGACAGCCAAAGCTAGGTTTTGCAGATCATATTTCATTTGGAAATAACTTGTATTTGTTTTGAATACTTATATTGTACCATATATTTCATTTATTATTTTATTTTTCTTCGTAGTAATTTTTAAATTGTAATAGTCTAAGAGTTTCTAATTGCTAGAAATGTAAATTTTATAGAAAGGTTAGAAATACAGTTCTTCATGGTACTAGTCTGAATATATCCGCCTTTTTTTTTTTAACTCTTACTTTACACCTTAAAATCAATACTATGTATTGGTTCCAAGGCAGAAGAGTGGTAAGGGCTAGGCAGTGGGGTTAAGTGATTTGCCCAGGGTCACACAGCGAGGAATTGTCTGAGGCCAGACTTGAACCCTGCCTCTAGGTTTGGCTCTCAATCTACTGAGCCACCCAGTTGACCCCCCCCACACCATCTTTTTGAGGCTAGGATAAACCCTTTACATTGGTCCATCCAGCTTCCATCATGCCCCAAAAACTATTACCTAGGCAAAGTAAATGTCCCTGAAGCTTTGATGAACCTCAAAGAGGCACTCATAAACTTTGAAGGAAAAAACCTGAGGTGAATCTAGCTGCCTCTGCCTTGCATTCTTGCTGCCATGGCAAAGATCTCTACTAGCCTTATACTTGAATCAAAAAGAATGTTTGTGTGGAGGAGTGGGGCAGTATGGATATGAATATGGTTATGTGGATAGCTATGGAGTGAAGTGGATAGAGCATTGGCCTTAGAGTCAGGAAGACTCTTCTTTCTGAGTATAAACATGGCCTTGAACACTTATTTGATGTGTGCCTCTGGGCCCTGTTTGCCTCAGTTTCCTCGTATATAAAAGGAATCAGATAAGGAAGTGGCAAACCACTCTAGTATCTTTGCCAAGAAAAACCCTAATGGGGTCACCAAGAATCAAACACAACTGAAATGACTGAACAACCACAAATATTTATATGTATGCATAGATATAGAGATAGAGACAAAAAAATATACTCAACCACATCAACTGCAAAGCCAGTTTTACTGAACACTCCCAGAAAAGGGAACTCATTCCCATATAATAAAGCCCATTTATTGAGTTCAAGACTGCCATCTTAAAACTCATACCCATTGATCCTGATTCTTTCCTTTTGAGTTACATGGAATAATTCCAAGCCTAACTTCTATGATCTTTCACTAATATTGGAAGAATATAGGGAAAGGACAAATTACAGTGTTCTTAAAATCTCTGAAAAAATGCATAGCAAAATTTCTGTTTAACCACTAAAGTTGTAATTCCCCTAAAATTTCAGAATTCATTTTGACTAATGCCACCAAAGTTGTTAAATGATTGTTCTATTTCTAAGAATCTCTTTAGAGGAGGTTATATAGGATAGTCATCTCTCATCAACACTGGAAACTTTGGGTCTCTTCAGGAAAAATAGTTTTTTAGGGTTTGAATCTGTTAGGAAGCCACAAACTGTAATTTGCATGACCTTTCATTAGCACAAACCTCCCGTGGCCTTCACAGTGGCTTTCCATTTGTTACAGGGTGACCAGAGGTGCCCCTTGATTTACTGGACTGAGGTCTTACCTAAGAACCTGGGTATGTGCTTTGGTCTTTTCCTTTGGGAAATGTATTCTGGACCCTCGTTAAAGAAAATATACCTTATTGAGATGATGCAGCTACTACTGATTGGTCACTAGTGATGAAGCTTGCAGGAAGACTCAGAATGAGGGGGAGATGACCTCTAAAGAGAAAGTGAGTGGATAGAAACAGATTGATCTTTCTTTTGCAACTCTTCCAACATTTGTTCCATGAGCTTCCAAGAAAGGTGATTCCTCCCACCCCAGCAGAACTGGCAACTATAAGCTCAGGTCAATCAGAAAATATTCTTACTTAGCTGAGCCAGAATCTTTGGTCACCTTCTTTTGCTTTCTGTTGTTTTCCCTGGGCAGAGGCCAATGACAAGCAATCCTAAGAAATAGAGCTTTTCAGTTTGGGCAGTAACCTTAGAAGTTCAAAAGATCAAGCAAAGCAAGAGTTTCATAGAAGGTAATTCTTGAAAAAGCAACAGTTCTCAGAGAAGAACAATAATCCCTGGCTAATACTATAGCTGAAAGGCTTAAGAGAGCCAAAGCTATGTCTAATTGATCAAGGAATTTGCACCTTGTAAAGTTCAGAATACAAATCTGTGATTAAAGTAAAATATCTATTTCAGCAGTCCCAAAAAACATTATAATGTGTTAAGGGGCTTTTAAAAATGTTTCTATATTTGCTAATAGATGCATATCAGATTTTTGTGTTTTAAGTATTTTCAGCAATAGAGGAAATAATTCACTATCCTATATTGGATACTCATATTGTACATTGAATATGTTTTTAAGAAAGAATGCCATTATCCACCCTTGAGGAGCCCCCTAAAGATGAACCTTACTAAAACTAAATTGTAAAGATTTCCTTGGAGTTACTTCAGCATGGGATCAACAAGCTAAAGAGAAAAACCCTTTTTTGGCTCCCCTCTTAGAATGAATTTGGGCCATGTGGGTCCATAGATCTTTTTGGAAAGGAGGGTCCCTGAGCCTTGGGTCTCATTTTGCAATAAAAAATTCAAAAGAAGTTTAACACATTATCATTCCCCCTATACCCTCCTATCCTCCTAATGTCTCTGTTTTTATCAAGGGCACAACCATTCTTCCTGACACACAGGTTTTTATGCTCAAAGTCATCCTTAACTCTTCATTCTCACTTTCCCTCATAACTTATCAGTTGCTAAATCATGCCATTTCTTCCTCTTCAACATTGGTCTCTTCTTTCTCCTAATGAGAATAAGATCTCATTAAGAAGAGTCTACTTTTCATGTATTTCCCGGAAGAATTATTTCTTTTTCTTTAAAATTCATGTTATATAAATGGTCAAATCTTTTTTTAAAAATGACAACAAAAGTAGGTACCTCTCACAACTTTTACTAGGAAGAGAATCATCAATAATCATAAAAGATGAAATAAAGGGGACAGCTGGGTGGCTCAGTGGATTGAGAGACCCAGAGATGGGAGGTCCTGGGTTCAAATCTGGCCTCAGACACTTCTGAGCTGTGTGACTCTAGGCAAGTCACTTAACCCCCATTGCCTTAAAAAAAAAAAAAAAGATGAAATAGAGCAATTTTCACAACAGTTTTTGTTTATAAATTACATGAAAACAACTAGGAAAAGAATGAGAAAATATTTGCACTGAAATCACCAACAAATGACATTTATGACATTCAAGATGCAGAGGAAGTTGACAATCAACAAACATTTATTAAGTTCCTACTACCTGCCAGATTCTATACCAAGTGCTGCAAGGCATATAAATACAAAATTGAGAGTCTGCCTTCTAGTACCTTAATTCTACAAGATAGATACATGTTCACAAATAAGTGAATCCACAAAATGTGTAAAATAAATACAGTAAAGAAGAAGAAGCCCTAAGAAATAGGGGAATCAGGAAAGACATATTGAGTAACAACTGAGCTCATTTTGGAGGGCTTTAGAACTCCCAAGAGGTAGAGTTAAAGAGAAAGAACATTCAAGGAATGGGTGGGCAATATGAAAGCAAAGAGGCAGAAGATGAAATATTGTTTAAGAGGAAAAACAAAGAGACAAATTTGACTGAAATAAGAAGGAATAATGTAATGCTTACTCAATCTAGAAAGAAAGACTTATCAGATCTGTTCTTTAGGAACAGCTGGAGGCTTCTGAATGCCTGCTTGAAGGACAAGTTAGAGAAAACCATCTAGGAAATTAGGTCAGACAGCTTCAAATAGTTTATAACCAGTACTGGTAATTTTAGATTTTCAACTCTTTTTTTCTACACTCCATGAAGACAATGGAATTCATTTGTATAAGGGGGTAAAGGAGAGACTGGCCAATGAGCTCAGTCCTTTTGCATATGTGCAGAGTACTCTACTAGTGTAATCCTCACACGGACTTTAGAAACATGTGGAGATATTTTTTCTAGCCTGATTGTTAATCTGAACTTGGGAATGCTTACAGAAGAAGCTATGTATAAACTGAATGATTTGGTTCTTTTTACTCTCTGGTCCTAATTCAGGGGAAAAAAACAAACAACATACTTTGTGTCTTTGGGTGAGAAAAGAGGCCTCAAGCCTTAATCTTCCCAACTAGAACCACATGTGGTTTTTTGAATATGGGGTTCTATTCTTTGCCCTCCTGGTGTTTGTTTTTTCTTGCTCTTAGGTGAAGAAGTATTAGACTAGGCCATGACTTTGTGAGTCTCAAAAGGTCAAGAAAGAAAAAGTGAGTCATCAAAAGTCTTGGAGCTGGTGTCCATTTTCTGTCCATCACTGAGCCTGGTGAGAAGCAAAGTCCTGAACAGCCTGCTTCACTCAAGCTCTTCCCAATTTCATCTCATAAGCTATGCCTTCTATGGCCATTATCCAGATTACCGAAAAAGATGTTAAGCAGCACAGTTAAAAGTTAAATAGTTTTGATTCTTAAAGCATGCCATTCATACATCAAATCAACCTTTTTTATTTCTCCCTAACTGATTCTTTACATAGTCTCCTAGTGGAAGAGGACCTCATTTTTTTACCAAGAATATTGAGACTGTTTATTGTGAGCTGCTACTTCTCTATGCTATATCATAATTCCCAAGATCATCATTTAATGCTAATATCTGATGAAAAGATGGCCCTATACTCACCAAGGCCAACCTCTCTACACATGCCGCCCCCTTTTTTTTTGACTATTTCTTTTTAATTGAATTTTTTTTTAATTACATGTGGAGGAGGGTAGAGCCAAGATGGCAGCTTAGTAGCAGGGAAAGCTGAAATGGCTCTAACAAAACTTCCAGATCAATTACATGTAGAAACAATTCTTGACAATTGTTTTCTGACATTTTTTGGTTCAGATTCTACCTCTCCCTTCCTTCCTCTCCCACCCAGAGGCAGTAAATAGTCTGATATAGGCTATATCAGTGCTTCTATGTAATATGTATTTCCATATTCCCTATACTGTGACAGAAGACACATATACATATACAATAAAAAACTCATAAAGGAAATAAAGTGAAGGATGACATGCTTTAATCTGCAATCAGATTCCAACAGTTGGTTCTTTGGCTATTATGAGTCCTTGGGATTATCTTGGAACCTTGTTGCTAATAATAGTTTAGTCCTTCATAGTCGATCATTGTATAATATTTCTGTTCCTCTATATGCTGTTTTTCTGGTTCTGCTCAATTCACTTTGCATATAAAGCTTTCCAGGTTTTTCTGAACTCATCCTGTTCATCATTTCTAATGGCATAATAGTTTTCCATTACAACCATATACCATCATTTATTCAACTATTCCCTAATTGTTGGACACTCCTTCAGTTTCCAATGTTTTGCCACTACAAAAAAGAGCTTTTAAAAATTTTTTTTGTACAGGTAGGTCCTTTTCCCTTATTTCTTATCTCTCTGGGGTACAGACCTGTAATGTTATCACTAGGTGAAAGAGTACATACATAGTTTTATGGCCCTTTGTGCATAGTTCCATATTGCTCTCTAGAATGGTTTTATCAGTTCACATAGTATATAAGTGTTCCAATTTTCCCACATCACTTCTAGTGTTTATCATTTTTCTTTTTGGTCATATTAGCAGTGATTTGGAGCATTCCTCATATGACTATAAGTAGTTTTAATTTCTTCCTCTGAGAACTGCCTGTTCAGATCCTTGGCCAATTAAGGATTTGGGAATGCTTTGTATTCTTATAAATTTGGCTCAGTTCTCTGTATATTTGAAAAATGAGACCTTTGTCAGAGATACTTGCTATAAAAATTTTTTTCCAAGTTGTTGTTTCTTTTCTAATCCTCCCTGCATTGGTTTTGTTTGAACAGAAACTTTTTAATTTAAAGTAATCAAAATTATCCATTTCATTTTCTGTAATCTTCTCTATGCTTTCTTTGTTCGTAATTCTTCCTTTATCTCTAATTCTGACATGTAAACTTTTTCAGGTTCCCCTAATTTGTTTATGGTATCCAACTTTATTTCTAGATCAAGAATCCACTTTGACTTTGACTTGCTGTAGAGTGGGTGATATTGGTCTATGCCTAATTTCTGTCATATTATTTCCCACTTTTCCCAGCAGTTTTTGTCAAATGGTGAATTTCTTCCCCTAATATCTTGGATTTGGGGGGTTATTGAAACTAGATTACTATGATCATTAACTACTATGTGTTGATTTCCTAACCTATTCCATTGATCTACTACCCTGTTTCTTGCAAATTGTTTTGAGGAATACTGCTTTATATTTTACTAAGGTCTTCTAGACTTCCTTCCTTCATATTTTTTGTCATTAATTCCTTTAGTATTCTTGACCTTTTTGTTTTTTATCTCTTTGGGATATAAACATAGTAATGGAATTACGGCATTAGAAGGCATGTACTATTTTATAGCCCTTTGGGCGTAGGTCCAAATGGCTGAATCAAATCACAATTCCTCTTAAATGCATTAGTGTCTCAATTTTCCCACATCCTCTCTAAGTTTTGTCATTTTCCTTTTCTGTCATAATTGCCAATATGATGGGGGTAGTATCCTAGAGTTGTTTTAATTTGCATTTCTCTAATTAATAGTGTTTTAGATCCTTTTGTTATATGACTATAGAGACCTTTTATTACTTTGTCTGAGAACTGCCTATTCATATCCTTTGAACATTTTTCAACTGAGGAATGGCTTGTATTCTCATACATTCAACCCATTTCTCTATATATTTAAGAAATGAAGACTTTATTATAGAAGTTCCTTATTACAAATTTTTGCACCATTATGATTACTTTGTATTACTCTTTATTCTATTTCCCTTTGTTTAGTTTCTGACCACTGCCTTCTCCAATTTAACTTCTTTTCTATTAGCCCCCACTCCCTTCCCTTATCCACTTCTTCTCCTACTTTCTTATAGGGTAAATAGATTTCTAAACTCAACTGATTTTGAATGTTCTAACCTCATTGAGTCAATTCTGATGAGAGTAAGTTTCATGTGCCTCACCTCCCTCATCCTCCACTGTGAAGCCTCTTTTATGTGTGATAATTTACTCCAGTCTGGTTTTCCTTCCATTTTCTCCAAATGCTCTTTTTCATGACTTAATTTTATTTTTTTAGATATCATCCTATCATATTCAATTCACACCCTTGCCCTCTGTCTATGTATATACTAACTCTAACTGCCCTAATTATAATAAAGTTCTTAAGAGTTATAAGAATCATATGCCCATGTAGGTATGTAAACTGTTTCAACTTTCTTAATATCTTTTATTTTTCATTCCTGTTTACCTTTTGTATTTGAGAGTCAGATTTTCCTTTCAAGTCTGATCTTTTCATCAGAAATGTTTGAAATTCTTTTATTTCAGTGAATGTCCATTTTTTTCCCCTGAAGGATTATGCTATTTTGCTGGGTGAGTGATTCATGGTTGAAATCTTAGCTCTTTTTCCCTCTGAAATATAATATTCCAGGTCTTTTTGACCTGTTAATATAGAAGCTGCTAAATCTTGTTATTCTGACTATGACCCACCAATATTTGAATTGTTTCTTTTTGACTGCTTGTAATATTTTCTCCTTGACCTGGAAGTTCTGGAATTTGGCTATACTACTACTGGGAGTTATCCTTTTGGGACCTCATTCAGGCGGTGATCAGTGGATTCTTTCAATTTCTATTTTAACCATTGTTTCTAGAATATCAAGGCAATTTTTCTTGATAATTTCTTGAAATACAATGTCTAAGGTCTTTTTTTGATTATGACTTTCAGGTAGTCCAATATTTTTTAGATTAACTCTCCTGGATTTGTTTTCCAGGTCAGTCATTTTTTCAATAAGATATTTCACATTTTCTTCTATTTTTTCATTTTTTGTCTCTGATTATTTCTCGATACTTCATGGAGTCATTGGCTTTAACTTGCCCAATTCTCATTTTTAAGAAATGGTTTTCTTGAGTGAGCTTCTGTGCCCTCTTTTCCATTTGGCCTATTCTTTTTAAAAAGTTCTTTTTCTCAGTGAATTTTTGTACCTCTTTTTTCATATGGCCACTTTTGCTTTTTTTAGAAGTTTTTCTCTTCTTTGGATTTTTGTGCCTCTTATACCAATTGTCCATTTCTGCTTTTTTTTTTTTAAACCCTTGCCTTCCACCTTAGAATCAATATTATGTATTGTTTCCATGGCAGAAGAGCAGTTAGAGATAAGCCTTGGGGGTTAAGTGACTTACTTGTCCAGGGTCACACAGCTAATAAGTGTCTGAGGCCAGATTTGAACATAGGACCTCCCATTTCTAGGCCTGGTTTTCAATCCACTGAGCTACCCAGCTTCTCCCCTTTTTCTGTTTTTTAAGATATTAATTTCTTCAGAATTTTTTGTGCCTCTTTTACGAAGCTGTTGACTCTTTTTTCATGATTTTCCTGTATCACTCTCATTTCTTTTCCCAATTTTTCTTCTGCCTCTCTTATCTGATTTTAAAAAATCTTTCTGAGTTCCTCCTTTAATTCTTTTGGACTTGAGACCAATTCATATTTTACTTGGAGTCTTTAGATCCAGCAGTATCAACTTTGCTTTCTTTTTCTGAATTGGTTTTGGTTTTCTTTGTCACCAAATTAACTTTGTATGTTGATTTTCTTTTGTTGTTGTTGTCGTTGTCGTTGTCCTTGTCATCATCATTGTTGTCCACTAACTTTTCCAGCCTTTTTTTTTTAACTTTTAACTTAAAAAACTACTAAAGTTGGGTTCTGTAACTGATGAAGGGAACATTGTTCCAAGCTTCAGATTCTTTATGTATCAGCTTTTAGAACTAGCTCTGGGAATCTATAAGCTTTCAGTTCTTTCTAGGTAGTATGCTAGAAAGTTGTACTTAATATTTTCCCAGCCTGTGCTCTAGTCTATGAGTAACCACAAGCACTCTTTTTTGCCTTGGAACTGTGACTAGGGTACCTTGGCTTCCCTGTGGCCATAAGTGCTGGTGTGTACTAGTGCCTCTTTTCACCCTGAGACCAGAACCCAGGACTATCAAATGGTTCTGCATATAGACAATGTAACAATAGTGTTCCACCTGGAGCAAGCAAAGGCATCCCTTGTAAACTGTAAGGATTAAAAATGATAAAGGCTGATATTATGAGGAAAAATAATATTTTAATTTCCATGGCCATGTTGGTAAAAATATATACGACCACGCCTGACTATTTTTAAAAATGCCGCCTGTCCGCATCTCCTCCCATCTTCCTTAGTAGCCAAAGAGGCCATCTCCAGGCCAACCTCTGAATTTAAGCTGCGCTATACGTTGGACGTCACCACGCCCAAAACCGGAAACCCATTGGATCACGGAAAATGTAGTTTCAAAGTCCCCCACATGTCCATAGGAAGTTTGTAAAATACTTTTAAATGGGACTCCCTTGAATTCCAAACAACACAAAACACCTTCTGACCAGTTGTCTGACCAGGTCCCCCCACCTCCTCTTACCATCTGTGGCTGAGAGCTCTGGAAGTCTTTATTGCAAGATCAGCAGTTGTGGGGCCAGCCTTGGCATGATGTTTGGCATTCCACTTCTACCCCAGTGCATTAGATCTTTCATGCCAGCTTTCTAAGCTATTTTGGACTGAAAATTTATTTTAACCCTTTGTGTGGGTTATGCTGCTCCAGATTAATTTTGAGGTGTTATATCAAGATTTTTGGGAGGGGAATTTGATGGAGATCAGGTAGGTCTGTATGTCTTCTCTACCATCTTGGCTATACACCATTTTTGGTTTATTTTGCTTGACTCTACTTACTGATGTAAGTAAAGTATAAGAGGGAGAGATAGTGACAAGTGATACCCCAAAAATGAGCATCAGTTTTCTGGTTCTAGCCTCTTTGCTATTCACATGACACACCACCATCTCTCAACCTTGTGCATTTTCACTGGCTGTCCTCTATGCTGGGAATTCTATGCTTCCTGACTTACCTGATATACTTCAAATCCTAGCTAAAATTCCACCTTCTAAAAGATAACTCTCCCCATTCACCTCAAAGTTAAGTTTCCTCCTTCTGTCACTTTTCTCCAATTTATTATATATATATATATATATATATATATATATATATGTATATATATATATGTTGATATATACGTGTGAATACACACACATCTTATTTATATATAGTTGTTTGTATATTGTTTCCTTAATTAGACTTAGTCCCTTGAGAGAATGGACTAGTTTTTTTGTTTTGTTTTGCATTTTGTATGTCCCTCAGTGCTTGGTACAGTTCTAGAATATAATAGGTGCTTAATAAATGTTGACTTGAGAAGATAGGAGTTTAGAAGGAGACACAGACAAGCAGGGAATTTTTGTTACTATTGGGTTAAATTTAATATACACATTTAAAAAACCAAACTACAAAAGAGGTCATAGTTTCCCATATAATCTTCTTTTCTGTTCTTTGTGTATTGGAATGTTCATATTTGTTAATGTTTATTTAGTTTATAATAAATTAGAAAATGAAAAAAAAATAGTGACCTAGGTAAAACTTAATATCAGTTAAAGCAGAAAGAGGCTGCCCTCTTTCTGCCAGGGAATTGTTATCTCATGATTGGTTACCAAAGAAACTCTTGCCAAGTATCACTGTTGCTTTATCCTCTTTACATAGATGCCCAAATCATATTCCAAAAGCATATATTCAACCATATCAATACTGCTCAAAAAGCACCATTGGCTCCCTATTGCTGTTAGAATAAAACATAAAGTTCTTAGCTTGGAATTTAAAGTCCTTCACCATTTGACTCCAGAGTATCTTTTCAGATTTCTTTTATGATATTTCCCTTCCCATACTTTACATTCTAGCCCTGATGTTCTATTTGTTGTTCTCAAAAACTCAACACTCTTTTTTTTTTTAACTCTTACCTTCCACCTTAGAATCAATACTGTGTATTGGTTCCAAGGCAGAAGAGTGGTAAGAGCTAGGCAATGGAGGTTAAGTGACTTGCCCAGGGTCACACAGCTGGGAAGTGTCTGAGGCCGGATTTGAATCTAGGACCTCCCATCTCTAGGCCTGGCTCTCAATCCACTGAGCCACCCAACTGCCCTCCAAAAACTCAACATTCTATCTCTCATCTTATGCTTCTTTACCTTTTTGGAAAGCTATCTTCCATGCCTAGAATGTATCCTCTCTTTACCTCTTCCTATTAGCATTATTAGCTTTCTTTAAGGATTAGCTAAAGTTCTGAGACAGATAGACATATAGAAACCGACAGAGGAAGACTGAAAGAGACAGATACAGAAAAACCATAAGCAGATTCAAGATTCTTTGTGTGTTCTCTCAGCATATTCTATAAGGATGACAATGAGGACATGTAAGCCTTTACTAATTCCTCTGGTTGTTAGTGTTTACTCCCTCCTCAAATAATTTTATATTTACTTATATGGGCAAATGTTATATCCTACGACAGGATATAAACTAACAAAGGATAGGAACTATGTTTTAGGGATTTTCTTCACTCTGATCTCTCATCTTGAATCTTTGAAAGCATAATATCTCCTGTTGAAACAATATATAACCTTTTATTTTCTTTTCAATCTCCACCAGTGACTTTGTCATTTTCTAGGGTGGAAACTCCCTCTACTGGTGCAAATTAACAGCTCGTTGGCATCTTATAGTTTTAGAAAGTTGCTTGGTGACACTAATAGGCTTACTGGCCCATGAACATATTGCCAATAAGTATCAAAAGAAAGACTCAGAATCACAACATCATACATTTTGAGTTGGAAAAAACTTCAGAAATCATATTATCTATCTCTGTCGTTTTTATACATGAAAAAGCCAAAATTAGCAAGGTGAAATAATTTGCCAAAGGTCATTTAGCTAACAAGCCAAAGCCAAAATGAAAACCTAGATCCACTGACTCTAAAACCAAGCCTCTATAATACTAAATTGCTTCCTTCTGACTCCAAGCTCAGTCCTCCATCTACTGTCCCATAATATCTCTCAGCATTTCATTATATATATTCTGTGTAATACCTTGAAATGTATAGAATGTTCAAGGAGAATTAGGAATGCTGATGTGATGGTTTGCTGAGCCTTTTCAGGGATGCTCATCCACCTTTGGTGTTTACCTTCATCCAATTCTTGCCTGTGGTTCCAAGAAGCTATAGCAGGCAGAGCAACTACACCTCATAAAGCCATGTCAGGAGATGGGCTAAACTATGGTGAGGGCAACTAATAGGCCTCACACCCTTCAGAGAGCTAGGGGAATTGTCTACCTGAAGTATGAGAAGATTGGTGGAATGGGCAGATGAGAGCAATTTTTTCCAACAACCACGAAGTCATCTAAAGTAGGTACTGTGAAGCACTTAGAGTTTAGCCAGACATCCCAGATTCCAAAGTCATCCACTGTATGGTCATTGATAGGTGCCTTGACTTTTGTCTTGCCACTAGACTCTGGAAGAGAAAGTGAGGCTGACCACTTTGTGCAATTCTGCCTTATTTAAATCCAATTCAATTGCAAGTCAAAACATGGATGAACAACAATAACATCAATGTAATACTTAGGGACCTTGTCACTCATGCCACACCTCAAAAAAAGTAGGGGCTATAAAAATTGTTGTTGTTCAGTTGTGCCTGACTTAATGACTTCATTTGGGGTTTTCCTGGCAAAGATATTGAAGCAGTTTTGCCATTTCCTTCCGTAATAATTAAAAATGGTTGCCAAATGTAATAGTTAAAAATTGGGTTTGACAAAAATGATAATGGTTAAAAAAAAAAAAGAATTGTGATCGCTGTATGTAAAACTAACTTCTTAAGTCAAAATGTTGTTAGTAGCTCTTAATAATTTAATTTAATATAAATATAGTAAAAGGAGGGAAATGTATGAGGGAAATAGAAAATATTTCTTAGCCTACCACCTTAGAGGTCCTATTAGAAGAATTTCAGCTCACTCCCCTACACAGTTCTGATTTCCAAGTGGAAGTCCAATAACCTCTTCAACAAGGGTCTCACCAGTATAAGCCTCTTCCTTCAGCTCACAATGCAGAATCTATGCAGTGCAGAATGCTTCTTCAGCTCAACTCACCAATGCCAAATATATCTTCATAAAGTGCCTCGCAGAATGAATCTCAGAAAAAGCCTCCTCTTCAGCCAACTTCCTCCTAAAATGCCTCCTCAGGAATACCTGGGCTGGCTTTTTATAAGCAGTTTCTCCATAGCACTTCCTGTCTCTCTCCCACTATAATAATAAACAGAGCCAGTAATTAATGTTATGATAGAGGGGAGATAGAGAATGTCTATGAGGTGAGACTCTCTTCTAGCTCTTCCCTCCACCAAATATGCATTGCGGTAGACTTTGAGGGGGTATCACCCCAAAACTGGGTTACCTGGATGGTCGTGCCACCCCCCCAGGAATTGGGGGCAAGGTTTCCATATAAGATGAGGTATGGGGGACCCCAATCCAATTCTGAATGAGGGTGGGGTTCACACAAACCTCCCCAGAGGTCAGTCAACTTCACAGTAGGTAGTCTGGCTTCAAGATGGAGGCAGCCAGACCAAGCTGTGATTCCCCTCCCCCTTGTCTCTCAGGCACTCTGGAATGCTATCTGACTAATGAATGGCTATTATTAATATCAATATAGGGATTGGGGAAAGGGGTGAAGGGCAGAGGGATTTGGGGGTGCCCTCTTCTCTATTTCTATGGAGTCCATCACTTGGGTGGGAACCTTTGGAGTTCCCACTCCTAAGCATCACCCCTTGCCCCTTATCCTTCAGTTTCTATTTCTATTTCCTATTTCTATCCTTTTCTATAATTGCAAGTCAAACCAGAAAGGGTCAGCAAGGTTGGGTAATAGGAGAAGGAGCCTAAGATATCGATCCCAAAATGGAGTCCAAACACTTAGCTAACTTGATGATTGAAGTCTTGCTGGGTGAGATGTAATAGAATCTTTGACCAGGGAATCAGGGTTTCAGTGTCTAAAGAAAGATCCTCAGGAAGCCCTCAGGACTAGATCGGAGCTGAGATGTTCTCCTCCCTCTCTCAGTCCTCTGCCAGGAAGACCTCCCTTTCTCCTTTCCTTCCTCCTCCAGAGAATCCCCCAGAAACCCCCTGGTCTTGACTATCACCAACTGTTACCAACTGTCAGCCACTCCTTCTTTGGCTCCTCCTGTCCCATCCACCTTGCACAAATCCCCTCCTTACACCACTTCACAGGAACCAATCACAGCCTCCCAATTTGCCTGGCATTGCCCTGAGGGCAGTATTCGTGGTCTTTGGGGGTGTGAACTTTCTTAGTTAGTGACTTATTAAGTGTTAAGTAGAGGTACTTTAAGTTCTTGATTGATTAACTTAAAATAGATAAAGGTATTAAGAATTCCCTTTCACAATCCCCTCTATGATTCTGTTGGGAAATGAGCATGTTGAAATCTCCCAGATTTATATGTCTAGTCTACCCAGTGAATCATTTCAAATATCCAGCTTCTACCTTTAAAGATCTTCTAGCTAAAGGTGCATACAATATTGTACTTTCTGAGGGGAAATTCTAATAATTGGAGATGAGGGAAATAAAAGAGGAAGAGAGCAAAACCAATGATTGATAGGTATATTGACAAAAAGCCAATTAGGAGGCAATCCCCTTTGGCATAAGAGTTTACATTCAAAATAAATCTGTTCAACCCTCTTCAGTTCAATTCACTACATCCCAAAGTTCATTTTGGATCTTCTGATGCAGCATATGTTTTCCACAGGCTTCTTTATGTGCCTTCTTTAAAAGAGTTCACTTTCTTGATTTCATGGAGTTAGTGAGCTTCTAGTCCTTAAATTTCTCTCAGAAAAAATTTTAAATCTTGGATTTTATGAAAATTATTACAATCTCCCCTGAGGAGGGTGTTGACCAACACCTAGATCAACCCAGGATACATTCCTGAGTTATGGGATATATAAATCAATTCTCAAAAGAAAAAAACCAAAAACATTAAAAAAATCAAATAGAAGAAAAAAATTAAATTGGGGGAGAAAATATATATATATATATATATATATATATATATATAAAATTTTGAGTAAACAAGAATAAGCCCATAACAGGTCCTTGAATCAGGGCCCAATTAAAGTGATTTATGTCTTATAAGTCCATAGGACAATTGCAATAATATAGCACTTTACCCATTAGCAGCCATGACTACAGAAAATTGCCATAATATAAAGAGAAAAAGTGATTAGGTTTTGAAGTAAAAGGGAAAATATGTAATTCCCTGGTCTGATTTTTCTTCACTCTCAGAGATAGGGGGAGCCAAAATGGCAGCCAAACTAAGGTACTTGTAGGAAATCTGGCACTGGGGAGTCCAGTGTCTAATGTCAAACAGCCACTTCCTTGAACCTCAAAACAAGTCCTCTGTCTTGGAGCAAATTCTCATCAGCCTCATAGGGATTGGTGGTCTCTTTGACCTTTTGCTTCTTGGCACTGAAAGTGGCTCTTTTGCGATCCCTTCTTCTGAAATCAGACACAATTATTAGTCAAGGTCCCATAATACTTAACAATCCAAGGCAGTTTTCCATAATCTAAAGCTTTTGGATATGCATAGGTATTTGGTCTAATAAAATCAAATATTCTATTTCAAATATAAAGAAAAACAATGATAAAATTCAAAATTTAAAAATTCATAGTTCACATTCCATGATAATGTGTCAGCCAAAACAGTGTCCAACTTGTCTATGGACTTTTATAATAGTATTATCTATGGCCCAGTCATAGGAGAGTACAAACAAAAATAACCAATTACATTACAGAAGCTTTTTCACTATTGGGAGGGGAACAGTCTGGAAAGGCTTAAAATTCACCTCCAGACTCTTTCAGGTTCCTTCCTTCCCCCTATTACTATCATTTATCTAGATCCATTCCATACTGAGGGAGATTTCCGCCCTGAGTACTGTGTGAATTAGCCCCATTTTGGGTGTTTTCTTGTGGGACATGATTTGCCTCATTTGAGTTATTATTTCCATAATTATTATTCCTAAAATTATTATTATTCCTGAAATTTATATTTTTGCATACCAGATTATCATTATATCACTACTTTTCGCACAGAAATAATACATTAATGGTTGATTTGTGGATTACTGCAAAGGAGTTAAGGCCACTCCTTGATATACTTTTTAAAAAATTTTTTCCATTAGTTCTCTTATTTCCTTCCTTAATTTAATGCCTCCACTAAATCACTGTTATCTTCATCTTTCTTTTTATGGCCATTAAGGACATAAACTGCTACTATTCTTAATTCCTTGAGATAGGTCCATATTAGCCCAGTTTGGGCAATTAGTCTTAAAAAAGTCTTTGACCACCTTACAACAGTTCTTTACAAACTGTCTTCTTATTTGTCTGATATAACTTTCTCTGGAAAGATCCAGGTCTTTCTCTGGAAAGATCCTTTCTCAGGAAAGATCCCTTTCTCTGGAAAGATCCATATCTACATCCCAGTTCAATAAGTCTATCTATAAACTGGGAGGGGTTTTCACCATGTTTTTGTTCAATATTTTTGAATTTTGTCTATGTACTAGGTCTATCAGAGGAAGTTCTCATTGTATCTAATATTAAATTCTTAGCCTGACATAATCACAAATATTCTTCCTCTATATTTGCATTCCATTTTGGGTCTTCCTTTGGCCAATGAATTGCTCCCCTTCCCTGGACCTGATTAACAAGAGGAACAATTTTAATTTTTTTTCTCTTTCTGTTAGAAAGCAAATTTTCCACATCAATCAATGTGGGATCATAAGTGCAGTAAATACTCTCAAGCTTTTTTATAATTACAATTGGATCATCTTCAAAGGAAGGTATGTTTACTTTGAATCTCTCAATATCTTGTGGAGGGAAAGGTATACGGTATTTTAAGTTCACTAAATCTCTACTATTAAAAGTGGGTACTTCCCTTAAGGGGAAATAGTCCTTCAATTGAATTATCTTCAATTACTGTTGCTTGGCTTTTTGTTGGGTTTGCAATGGAGGAGGTAAGGGGATGGGGAGGAGTAATGGGGGCAGGGGAGAGATGGATTGGGTAGTAGGAGGAGAAATGGGTCTGGTAGGGATGGTTTGGGTAGATTGAGAGATAGTTTGAATAGGGGGAGGTATGGGTTGAGTAGGGGGAAGGATGGGTTGAGCAGGGAGAGGGATGGGTCAGATGGGATGAGAAATGGACCGGATGGGAAAAGGGATGAATTGGACAGGGTAAGGCAGAGACTGAGTAGGCTTAGATGGTGAAGGAGTATAGGGAAATGAATTTCCCTTCTGAGTCTTGAGGGTACTCAAGATATTTTCCAGTTTTTTCTCAGGGTATTCTATCTGAGTCTTGAGATCAATCAAGTTGTCTTCCATTGTTTTCTCTTGAGGAGAAATAGATAAACTACAAGGTATCCTATTAGTATAAGTACACTCAGGAACAGTATTAAACAAAGTCATTCTGAAACTGTGGGCTGTTTGAACTCAGTAATGTTGTCTGGGAACAGGGGCTATTTGAGATAGGCAGGAAACTGCTCTTTCAGAATGTTGGCCATGCATTTCAGCATCATATTCAGTTGCCTATTTATTTTAAAAATTTAACTATTAAATTTCCTGCAATTTTACTTCCTATCTATAGATTGGGCTACCCTAGATTGGGCTACCCTAGTGTGTGCTGGCTAGGGGTTATAGTTTCACAAGGCTAGTGGGTGGGGTGTTCTAAAGACATTAGAGGAAAAAAAAATTGGTGTAAACACAGACTTACCCTAATTAACTAGCCTTTTTTATGGAGAGTGGCTAGAAAACCTTAGCCTGAGGCTAAATTTAGGAGGGAAAGCAAGAAAAGTAAAAAGCTTTCTATTTAGGCAAAATCAAACACACTTTTTGTAGATAAAACTCTTAGGATACAGCCTAAATTTAGCTAAGAACTTTGGAAGAGTTTTCTCTCTTCCCCTCCCCTCTAAGGGTTAAAACAAAAAACAAACAAACAAACAAAAAAACAAAAACAACAACAACAACAACAAAAACCCAGCCAATGGCCAAGTGCTTCCATAGCCACTTGCTTCCAAGGCCCTGTGGGAAGGGTGTGAAAATGTCCCCCCAGGTAAAAGCCCTGAGGGGGCTGATTGTTGCTAAAAGATACCTGGCTTATCAGGCAGCAGCAAGTTACAAATGAAGAAACTGAGGCCAATAGGGTTCAGTGATTTGCTCAGGGTCACACAGCTAGTAAGTATCTGAGGTCAGATTTGAACTCCTGAAGATAATTCTTCCTGACACCAGGCCTAGATCTTTGTCTGTCCATTATATAAATATTTATTTCCTGTTATTTCTCGAGAAAGCAAGTTTGGCTGGATTGTAAAGTGCAGGAAGGGCTTTGAGGTATAATAAAACTGGACAGGTAGTGGAGCCTCATTATGAAGAGCTTTTAATGACAAGGAGGTTTCTTTTTGACCCTATAGACAATAAATAAGGAGTACTGAAGTGTAATAAAAATAGATGGATTATATGGATTGGAGAAGTAAAAGATTTGAAGCAAAGTGACCAATTACAAATGGACTTGAATGATCAGAGTGAATTTATTGACTTAAGAGAAAGGAGTAGTGGAAACTTTCACATAAGGAAAATCATTTTGTCACTGCATGGAGGATGAAGTAGTGAGAGACCAAAGAGGAGAATAATTATAACAGAATGGTGAGGTCATACCTGTGTGACTCACTCAATTCCCTAAAAACAAAAAGCTGAAATGGGGATCTCATTCCTAGGTCACCGCCCCAGATCCCAGGGCCATTTCAGGAACTGGGGCATAGCAACAAATAAGATGGAGAAGAGGAAAATTTTGTAACTTTATCCTGAGTGTCCAGGTTGGTTAACAGCCCTGGACACTGATGCTTGGCACAGAAGGGGAGAGTAAAGAAGTTTGCATATTGGTTGGAGAGAGGAGTAAGAAGGAGCTGGATGATAATACTATATACAGTTCACAAATTCACATTATGCAAATCTGACTTATTTTTGTTACAACCCTGCACTCACCAGTGCTCCAGCTTGGGCTTTTGGCAGCCTAGTGATGGGGTCTCCTGCTTCAGGAACTGAAGCTGCTCTAGCTGTGGGGTTACAGGGTCACAGAAGGGGTGGGGTCACAAGGAACCCCTTGAGGGAAGGAGAGGTCTGTGGAAGGGTCCACTTACATTAAGAGACTACTGACTGTAATAGAAACCTCCTCTTTCTTCTTTTGCAATATGCCCTTCCATCATTCACGCTTTGTTAACCCTCTATCCTGAGTTATTCTTGTCATCTACCTTCTCTGCCCTTACCCTTTCCCTGGAACAATTAATGCCCTCGGTTTTGGAACTTCTGCCCTAGGCCCTAGCCAGACCATGCTTTCCCATCCTATATAGCTGCCCACCTTGACCATTTTGCCATCTGCCCTTTCCCTAACCCACTTCACTGTACCTGGAACTGCATTTTTCAGACTAGACTTCCAGAAGCCATATCTTAGGAAAGCTCATTTACTCATCTTGGAATTCCCACCCTAAGACTGAGTGAGTAGTAACTACAAACTCACCTAGCCCGTTATATTTGCCTTGCTCCAATCAGATCATTATCACATTCCAACTATCTTTTTACCTCAACTTCTCAACATCTGTCCTGCAGACTCACTGCCCTTGGACCCATCAACTAACACTTTCAATGCAAGTCATATGGAAAGGTCTCATTAAGGTGCAGCAGTAAAACAGGTGGTGATGCTTCTTCTTTAATGATGGGAGATGTGACATGCAAGAGAAGTTGTAGAGAGAGAAACAAGATTTAACAATTAGATATATGGGGTAAGAGTGGGGAATTGAGGATGACAGGTTGATGAAAGATAGTGCTTCTCTGGACAGTAAAAGGGAAGTTCAGAAGAGGGGTGGGCTTTGGGGAAAAGATAATGAGTTCTGAGTTTGAGATACATATAGGATGTCCAATTCAAAGTGATTGAATTTGTGATACTAGAGAAGGATATTCTTTTAGTGTCTTTTACATTTAAAAAGTGCTGGTATCAGTTATTTGTAGTCTGTTCAGGAATGGGGGAGGGGAATCTTTTCATTTAGGAAGAAATTTCAAAGTATTTAGGAGTAATTTGTATTACTTGGGGGAAAGGATGTAATCACTGGGTACAGAATCCTCAGTTCCCTAAGGGACCTTATTTTTAGCTATCTAGTTTCAGTGACTATCCTTCCTTGCCAGTAAAATTCTCTAGATCCAAAGACATGAATAGGGGATAAGGTATGGTCCTATGATTTCATTGTCAGAGGCAACTTCAGGATAAGGAACTCTCTGTACAAATGGAGGTAGACCCATTCTCTATAACTGAGAATCTCACCTGGAGCACTAGGAAGTCAATGATTTGCTCAGGATCACTTAGCTAGTATGTGTCAGCCTAGGACTTCAAATCTGACACTGTCCATTATCCATATCTGTTCCTATTTTTAAAGACCCTTTTTATTTTAATGCCAGTAATAAAAGCTCCTAGACTTAGTTTGGATTAGTACATGGAAAACTGGCCTCCAGCAAGAAACAGAGGTATTCCTGACTATATGCTAAAAATCAACAATCATTTCCTAGTTACCTGCCATGTATCAGTCACCATGCTATTTAATAGCAATAATAGCTTGCATCTATATCTCCTTTTAAGGTTTCCAAACTGCTTTACATAAGTAACACTTAGACATCAATCAATCAAATGTTGAATAGGCACCTACTCTGTGCTAGGTTAGTGCTAAATGATAGAATAAAAGTACAAAGAATGAAACAATCCCTACTTGCAATAAACATCCATTCTAATGGGGGAAGCCAAATATATGTAAAACGCATGCACAGCTTATATACAAAGTAGTTAAATACAAGGTCATTAGGGAATAAGGGTACCAAGGAGTGAGGTAAGGAAAGGTTTCCAGCAGAAGATAGCATCTGAGATAACTTTTTAAAGGAAGATACAGGCTCTAAGAGTTGAAGGTAAGGAATTCATTAATAATTAACGACTGCAAGTAGCTGGAACTTTGAGGTTAGAATATATACACCTCAAAGCAATCTGGTTGGTTTGTTGTTCAGTCATTTTCAATCATGATTCTTCGTGAGCCCATTTTTTTGTTTTTTTTTTTGGCAAAGGTACTGGAGTGGTTTGTCATTTCCTTCTCCAGCTCATATAACAGATGAGGAAACCGAGACAGACAGGATTAAGTGACTTGCTCATATCACACAGATAGAATTTAAGGTCAAATCTGAATTCAGGTCTTCCTGACACCAATTGCAGTGCTTTATTCACTGTGCCACCAAGCTATCCTTAACCCGGCTTGGTTATTATCACTATTATCATCCCTATTTTACAGATGTGGAAACTTAAGGCTGAGTGAGGTTAAGTAACTCTAGTCCAGGCTCGCTCAACTAGTACGTATCCCAGGAAGCACTTTAACTCAAGTGTTCCTGACGTCCCATACAGCGATTAATTACTTCGTCGTCACTAGAACGGGGTATTCATCGCTCATCAGAAGATCACAACAGACCTTTAGCAGGTCTAAGCGGAACTAACTCCACCGCCCCCAAATTTATTCGAAAAAGTAAAGTGGAAAGACGGACACCTGACCAGATTACTTTCTGCGCCTGCGCAGCTCAACATCCGGGTAGTTGGGGAATTTGAAGGCCTATACGTAACTTGCCGGTGGGGAAAGGCGCTTCCTTTTCTGGAGCGGAATCGGAGGCGGCACGGAAATGACGTACCAGAGGCGGGCGCGTATTCCCGCGACGGGCGGCAAGTCGCACCTACCCGAGCGGTGGGAGGGGAGAGAACGGGAGGAAGAGAGGTGGAGAAGACTCCTGTCCCGCGCAGTGGCTGCTGGGTGCTCCCACGCTTTCTTTTCCTCGCCTCTCCCCGCCCCCCGCCCCCTTTCTCCTCCTCCCTGTCCCCCCCGCCCCCGCCCCC
>NC_058130.1:392127500-392202270 GCF_016433145.1 Gracilinanus agilis
GCCCCCGCCCCCGCCCGGCCGCCGGCCCCGCTCCGTCCCTGGCGTGACTCGGCACGTCGGTCGCGGTGAGGAGAAGACGCCGAGGCGTCTGCGTGTCTTCGTCCCCGCTTTCCCGGGCGTCCTCCCTCCTCGGTCCGGAACCCGGTGGTTCCTGCAGGCCCCTCCCGCGACCATGGTGGGAGTGAAGGTGGTCGGGACAGACCCGGATTTCCAGCCGGAGCTGAGTGGCGCGGGCTCCCGACTCGCTGTGGTCAAGTTCACCATGAGAGGGTGAGGCCCCGGTCCCGCTCCAGGGCCTCGAGCCTCCCACTAGGCCTCAGCCCCCCGCCCCGGGGCCTGATCCCCCCTTCCGGGAACCGTGACTCTCCCTGTTCGGGAAGCGCCGCTCAGATCCCGCCGCTCCTGCCAGGGCCCGTGCGCTCCTGGGGGGGTGGGGGAGGGCAGGTGGGTCCGAGCCGGCTGTCACCTGGAGCTCTCTGTGCCCGAGGCCGCGCTCCCGGGGCAGGCCCGGGCTCCCTCTGGCTTCCCTTCCCCTGACCGGGGGTGGTCGCGAAATAGCCCCCTAGCGGGGAGGGTCCTCGGGATGCGGTTTAGGCCAGGCCTTCTTTACTTGGTCTGTGAACTTGGTTTTTAAAAATATTTCAAAAACTTAAATTTCATTATTATTGATCCCTTTTGTAATTCTGTTTATCATGTACATTTGAAAATATCCCGGAAAGGGTCCGTAGACTTTACTAAACTCAAAAAAGTCCATGACGTGAAAAAAATGATTAAGAGCATTTAGGAGTGTGCTTGATGGTATATTTTATTTACTTTTCACATGTTCTTTCTTTACCATTAATTTTATCAAGTTATATGTGTATTTATGCATACTGTAAAGTTGGTATATGTGTGGTATTGATCGGTTTTTTTAGGCTCAATTTTCGAATATCTGCACCAAAGAAATAGCTACCTAGAGTAATGTATATTTAGTGGTATAATTGTTTCACTAGTATTGAAGCTAGGGAACCCCAAGATATTAGAATAGTTAGATATTATTGGATAAGGTTGATATTCTAAGATAGGGTATCTGTATTTATAGGCAGACTTGTTTTTTCACAACCGAAGTAAGAAAGGGGATGAATCTTTAATAAACTCTTCAAAGAACAATGTTACTGCTTTAATGAAGCAATTTAAAGGTTTTTCTTCACCTCGGTGACTTTTTTACACATAAGCATACTAAATGTTAATGCCCTTTTAGCTCCAAATTCATCATCCTATAATAAAAACTGTCAGTTGGAAGAGAGATTTTCTGTCACTGAAATAAAACTTATCTTGAACGTCATTTCCCTATCCATTCCTGCCAATTCAGGAAATAGATTTCTAATGGTTTTGAAGGGGAGGCAGCCTTTAAAGGAGAGTCAGGGATAAGTAAAGCTGAAGTAGATATTTCTGCCCCCTACAGCTAGGTGGCAGGGCTGGCAGCAAACAGTAAAATGAGTGTCAGTTTGCTGATTGACTCATCTGATAGGTGGAATTTTATGCTTATAATATTAATAAGGATTTATCAGTAACCACAATGTGCAGTAACTGAGTTTTCCCAGTAACATACTTCATCAGGTTTTATGCAGAGTCTTCCATAAAACTGAAATTCTAGGATGTATCTGCATATTTTAAGAGAACCAATTTTCATAATCTTTGGCCAAAACTGAAATGGGAAAAGGTAAGTTTTAAAAAAGAAGCAGTTTTTTTTCCCCCAGATACACTAAATTCTTTATCATTTCATAGTGGAAAGTGTACTGATTCTAGAAGCAGAGTACCTATTTTCAAATCCTATCTCTCATTGTGAGTCCTTGGGGGAAGTCACTCAATATCCTTGATCCACAGTTTCCTAATTTTTAAAATGGGAGGTGGACCACATGGCCTTTTAAATAGAGATTCTTTTTTTTTAAACCCTTACCTTCTGTCTTAGAATCAATACTTTGTATTGACAGAAGAGTGGTAAATGGGAGGTTAAGTGACTTGCCCAGGGTCATACAGCTAGGAAGTGTCTGAGACCAGATTTGAACCTCCTGTCTCTAGGCCTGACTCAATCCACTGAGCCACTCAGCTGCCCCCTAAGTAGAGGTTCTTATCTGAGGTCTTATTTCTTAAACTTGTTTAAACTGAGGATTAAAAAAAAAATTGACAACTATTTAAATATAACTGGTTTACTTTGTAATCATATTTACTTTAAAATGTTATGAGTCCATAGGCTTCACCTGACTGCCCAAAGGTTCCGTGACACAAAAAAGTTAAGAATTCCTAGATTCTATGATTTTCTGCCATTTTTGTTCAGTGAAGAGAAAAGGAAATGGTAGATCAGTAAATGCTTTTTGATTAGAGATAAAATTGTTTTACTGAGGGAATAATTCTTCATTAGAAATCTTGTGCCATAAGGTTCTGAAATACATTTAACAAAAGATAAGCACTTTGAGGAAAGGAACTTTTAAAAAAATATTTGTATCCCCAGCCCTCCATAATGCTTTACCCATAAGCAATTAAATTGTTCAAATTTAATAGAATGTTATGTATACTGAGCAGTGAATTCAATAGTATTAAATTATTCAGTGTCCTTTACTGCCTTTCGATCTTTTCTGAAAACTGATTAAGACTTTTATAAATTAATTTTGAGATATTTCAGGTTAGAAATTCTACATAAGAAATCCTTGGTTACATTCATAAACTTGATTATGTAGATAAACTTAAATAGTTTAGATACTTTTAACATAGAATCACAGAATCTCAAATTTGGAGGTGATTTTGTGATTCTTTGTTAAAAACTTTCAAATTTTTAACTGCCATCTGATCCAGCCCTATCACATCAGTAGTAAGTCCTCCCATATCTTTCCAACAAATGGTCATTCAGGCAGTTCTACCTTCACTTAAAGTAAGGGGAAACTCACTTTTTCTTGAAACAACTCATTTTACACTTAGTACTAAATGTTAGTTTTTTCTCATAGGACCTGCCTTTGCAACTTTTGCCTATCATTACTACTTATGCCCTGTAAGGTTGAGCAGAAAAATTGAACTCTACAATTCAGCAATCATTTAGTAAGGTTTAATGTGGGGATACAAAGTCAAAAAGGAAACAGTCTCTGTCCTCAAGGATCTTACATACCACAGGTACCCAAATAAAAAAAGTCCAGTACTGTATTTACAAAAATGTTTTGGAGGTAGGGAAGGAGAACACATAGTAACTAGGACAATTAGGAAAGACCTCTTGAGGAAATGGCCTTTGAACTGAACCTTGAAAGAATTCTACTAGATGGAAATGAGGGAAAGCATTCCAGACCAGAGGAACAGTTAAAAAAATTTTTTTTAAATTTTTATTTAAAATATCTTTCCATATTTACATGATTCATTTTCTTTCCCTCCTCCAGCCAACAAGCAATTCCACTGGGTTGTACAAATGTTATCAATTAATACCTATTTCCATATTATTCATTTTTGCTACAGAGTGGTTTTTTTAAAGCCTAAACTCCAAATCATATATATGTGATAAGTGATGTCATATGTTTTGCTTTTGCATTTCTACTCCCATAGTTCTTTCTTTCATTGTGGATAGCATTCTTTTACAATAAGTCCTTCAGGAATGTCCTGCCTTGTTGCATTGCTACTAGTAGCAAAGTCTATTACATTGGATTGTTCCACAATGTTGTACTTTCTGTGTACAATGTTCTCTTGGTTCTGCTCATTTCACTCTGCATCAGTTCATGGAGGTTCTCCCAGTTCATATAGAAATCCCATAACCATCATATACCACAATTTGTTCAGCCATTCCCCATTTGAGGGACAACCCCTTATTTCAGAGGAACAGTTTGTACAGAGACACAATGACAGCAGTTAGATTTTTGTGTTGGAGGATATCATGAAGACCAGAGAAGTCATGAAGAGGCTGAGGGCACAAGCTACAAAACTCCCAAGTACAGAGAACCTGATTAAAATGTAATTGGAAAATGTTTAACAAAATAAAAATAGAATGCAATAATATTAACTTGTGGGTTTCAAAGTTAATATGCAGCCTCAGGGGTCTCTATTTGAGTTTGACACTACTGATACAGAAAATTCCCCTTGCTGGTTCTTCCATTTCTTGCCTATCAGTAAGGCAATCTGAGAAAATAATTAGCTGCTCATCCTCTGGTGGAGGACTCATCAGTCTATATATTTGAAGAAGTCCCTCATCACTATTCAAATCAAGGAGGAGCATTCGTTAATCACCAGAGCATACTAGGTACTGGGGAGTATAAATTCATAAAATGAAACAACTTTTTTTTCTGAAGGTTTATATTCTGTCATGGAAGACATACATATATTAACATATAAGAAATATAAAATAAACTCAAAGTAGTTAGGGAGTTGAGGGTGCTAGCATTAGGGGGAATCAGGAAAGGCTTCTTGTAGATGGTGGTCTTTGAGTTTCATCTTGAAGGAAGAGAAAGGTTCTCTGAGGAAAAGCTACAGGGGAATGAATGCATGTCACATGTAGGAGATGCCCAGTGCAAAGGCTTGGAGACAGGAAGTGGAGTGTTGTGTATGATGAACAGAGAAAGTTTAGTTGGACTATAAAGTATGAGGAAGAGACTATGAGGCTGGAAGGATAGATTGGACCAAGTTGTAAAGTACCTTAAAAAGCCAAAGAGAAGTTAATATTTGATTCTACAGAAAATAGAGAGCTACTAGAGTTTATTGTGTAGAAGAGTAAAGTGGTCAGAGTTACATTTAAGGAAAATCACTCTGGCAGAGATGAATTAGGAGGCTGTTGCCAAAGTCCAACTAAAAAGTGATGAGGACCTGCACTGAGGTGGGCGTAGCACTGAGTAGAGAAGGTTTCAGAATGATATAGTTTAGGCAAGGTTTGTCAGCTAATTGGATAAGAGGGATGAGGAATCAAAGATAACACTGTGAACCCTAGAGCCTGGAAGCATGAAGATGTCCTCTGGGGAATTTAGATGAAATTGGATTAAGGCTTTATAATCTTTAATCACCTAGAGTCTTTTTTGGTGGTATTATTTGTGCCCATTAGTTGTGTCCAGATGACTCCAGAAGTTGATAGTATTCATCAGCATTAACACATTTTGGGGATCCTTTGTCACATCCTAGGATAAATGTCCTAGGAAAATAACAGAATGACAAAAAACTGCCTTGGTAACCCTCAGCAAGGTCTCACCATCCACCTTTCTTCTCTCTGGTAGATTTTTCACGAATATCTATTTTCTCATTTCTGAATAAAATTTCTGAATAAAATCATCTATTTGTTAACTTTTAAAAATTATTTTTATTTAAGTATTTTTCTATGGTTACATGATTTATGTTCTTTCCCTCCCCATTTCCTTTCCCAGTGCCAAAAAGCAATTCCACTGGGTTATACATGTGTTATCATTCAATACCTATTTCCATATTAATCATTTTTGTAATCTTTTTTTTTTTAACCCTTACCTTCTGTCTTAGAATCAGTACTATGTATTGGTTCCAAGGCGAGTGGTAAGGACCATGCAATGGGGGTTAAGTGACTTACCCAAGGTCACATAGCTGAGGCCAGATTTGAACCTAGGACCTCCTTTCTCTAGATCTGGCTCTCAATCCACTGAGCTACCCAGCTGACCCTTGTAATAATCTTTTAAAAACCAAAACCCCATATACCATATGTTGGTTAACTCTTCAGTGCTCACTGGTCTATCTCTTTTTTTCCCTTAGTGTCTTTAAACCTTCCAGTCCTTGTTTTTACATTGAGGTATTCCTACTCCCCCTCCCCCTTTCCTTTTTAGACACAAATTCTTATAATGTCATGGTGGGTTTATTTGTTTCTTTTTTCTTTTACATTTAAGATTTCCTTTTCTTCATAGTTCAGATTTGACCCTTTAATCTGGGAAAGGAATATTAGATAGATACTGTAGCTTACTGTGATGAAAGGCACACTTTAAGTATCCCTGTTTCTTGAAGTTTAGGGAAAGTTGGAAGGAGACAAAAATGAGAGAAAGAATAGGGAGTATGTGTTGACTTTTCCACTTATCCTTTTTAGAATGCTTCCTAACCTCTTTATCTTAATGGACATAAATAAAGCATGAGAAATACCTGATAAGAGAGGCTTCCATTGGTAATATTGCCTGTTTCAAAGCATGAAAAAGTTGTTATAAATAGCTTAATTCCTTCTTTTCCTGCCACTAGCAATTTGTTAGGTATGAGTGAAGTTTAATTTCATTTTTAGAGTAGAGAATTTTGTGCAAGTGAAAGTCCTATTAAAATGTGAGTCCTATTGGAATAGGACTAATAGTTACTAAAGCATTCCAAATTTATGATTTTCTTTAAACCATTAGAATTGACACTAAGTATTAGTTCCAACATAGAAGAGCAGAAAGGGCTAGAAATTGGGATTAAGTATCTTGCCCAAGGTCATAAGCTAGGAGATATGTGAGCTCATATTTGAGCCCAGGACCTCCTGTCTCTAGGCCAGGCTCTCTGTCCAGTAAGCTTACTAGCCACCTCTAAATGTGTGATTTAAGAATTCTGAAGGGAGTCTAGTTTAAGATTATCCTATCAAGACTATTAAATTAATCCTAACAGATTTTGTTTTTTTTTTTTTGTATTTATCTTTAAAATTAATTTTTTTTCAATGAACAAAAAATATTTTCTCACTCCCTACTCCTATATCTCCTTACAAGAAAAGGGATGGGGGACCTTAAGATGAGTATTCATAGTCAAGCAAAATAAGTTCTCCCATATTGTCCATTTAAAAAAAATTCCTTAATCAGTGTCCTGAGTACCTCACCTATCTATTATAAAGTGAGAAGCATGCTCCATGGATCCCCTAGAATCATGGCTAATCATTGAGTGATCATATTTCATTTTCTAAAAGTTATTTTTTCTATGAAGTTGTTATATATATTGTTCTTTGGTTCTTTTCCTTAACTCTGTATCAGCTTATACAGGTCTTCTCAAGTTTCTCTGAAGTCATCTCTTTAATCATTTTTTTAGCACAATAGTATTATTTTTCATTTATATAATCAGATTAAAAAATTTTCTAGGTAATATTTTATTTAAGCTAAATTAACAGAATTTTTGCTTTCAGTTAGAACAGGAATAAATTTTTCTTTTAATTCTGATTTGTAAATATTAGTGGACTATAATTTGGCAAGACATTATACAGATTCCTGGGAATAAAAAGACAAAGGAGAAGTGAGTCCTTGATCTTAAGGAGCAAGCTTTTGAATTTAAGTTCTGGCTTTGTTTTAGTTTGTTGTGAGATATTAGCATATCATGTGACCTGTTTGACTGTAGTTTTCTGGTCTAAGGTAAAACTCTGTCAACATCTGTAAATGTAAGCCACTATTATCTCAAAGGGTTGGGGACACTGATAAGTTATTTCCTCATTTTTGTACTGAATCTATGATTATATAAGCGCTTGGAACTCCCAGTGAATTGATATCTCCTCCCCATTTTATAGTCTTAGGTGCACTGAGAGATTAAGGAACTTGCTCAGGGTCAGAAGTGAGGCTTCAGCTCAGCTGCTTACTACTCTGTCATCTTGAGAGTAAGCCAGTGCCAGGGTCTCGGTTTCCTTATCATGTCTTAATGATTCAGGCCTGACCTATTTCTGTCTGATCGTGTGTCTCAGTTTGTCTCTCTTTTTCTGTTTGCTTTTCTGTTATTATCTTTGTCTCTGTAGCTCTGTCTCATACACAACTGCACACATACACAGCGAGCTAGTGTAGTGGTAATACTTTTTAAAATTCCTTTCTATAGACTTGTTATTTCATTTGGTATAGGGGATAGCTTAGTCATCCTTCTGCTCCCTTTACTAATGTTGAACAATGATAATCTATAAGTGATAATATTAATGGGTTTTCTGGACACTAAGAAGTAATTTATTCAGGGTCCCAGAGAAACTCGCTGTGCATTATTTGTAGCTTTAGGCCCTTGGTGCACTGCCAGAGGAGGCACTCAGAGCCTTCTCGGTGGGCACACACGTGCAGTCACTCCAACACAGTTCAACAGAATTTGTTACTAGAAAATCATAGGGAGAAGGGGTTGGATTACAACCCTCTCCCTTGACACCTGAGTACATTTCTCACATCATCCGCCCTTCAAAAAAGTTTGTCATCACTGCTCTCAGCAGTCTCTAAGACCATATAAATTGTAGGGGAGATGTTGTCCTGGAAGCCAGTTTCATACATGATATCTGCCTTGTTAGAGTATGAACTTCTTGGGGTCATGTTTTTTCCTTTTATATATCCCTAATTAATAGATAGACTAAGGAATGAACATGAAGTTCTCAAGAGAAGAAACTCAGGCTGTCTAAAGTTCCATGAAATGTACTCCAAAACACTATTAATTAAAAAATTGAATTTAAAGCAATTCTGATATTTTACCTCATGCTTATCAGAGGAGCAAAAATGACAAGGAAAATAACTATTGGAGGAGCTGGGAGAAAACAGTCATTCTAAGCACTGTTGTTGGATCATCAGAATTCAGAATTCAGAAAAGCAAGTTGGAATTATACACAAAAGTTACTAAACAGTGTGTGCCTTTTGACATAGCTATATTGTTGCTAGGTTGATACCCAAAAGAGATCAAAGAAAGGAGAAAGGGAACTTTTATAAAACTAGAGGATGCATAGTCAGTGAGGCATAGCTGAATGTGATAGAATACTGTTGTGCCATAAGAAATGGAAAGACTTGAAAGTCTTGCTGTGTTTGAGAGTAAACAGAACTGAAAGAACAATTTGTATTCTTAACATTAGTATTATAAAATAAAATATTTTGAGGACTTTTAACTGATGGTGAAATGAGCAAAACTAGAATAGTTTATATAATAATGCTGTAAAGACAAACAACTTTGAAAGCTATAAGAATTATAATCAGTACAATGATCATTCTTGATTCCAGAGAACTAATGTCAAAGCAGCTTCTATTACAGTCATAGGTGATGGATTTAGGCTGCAGAATGAGAAAGATAATGAGTTTGTATTGCTTGACTATACATACTTGTTTACAAGAAAAATGTTTTTTTCTGTGTGTGTGTGTGGGGGGGGTGTTGTGTTTCCCCTCAGTGAGATGGGAGATTGGAGGGAGAGAAATAGCTGTCTATTGAGTCAGGGCAAGGGGTGCTGTGCATCAGATGTGAAAGGTTGCATGCACTTTTAGGTGAGGTCACTGTAATTAGTTTTACTTAACTTTTTCACGCTGTTACAAGAGATCTCTCAGAAAGCGGGAGTAATCTATAAATATTTATAGTGGAAAAACAAAACATCTATATAACAGAAAGTAAGTAGGCTTGAAGAATTTATGTGCATGTCCAAGGTTATATAGTAAATTAAGGAGTTTGAGATTTGAACAGTACATTTTCACATTCCTCTAGAGCTCTTTTTAGTGCACTATTGTAGGTTTATACAAGAAACCATCTTGCTTTTAGGACCGGTGATTTTAGTATTAATAGTAAATATTTCTACTTCTTCCTCATTTCCAATTTTCCTTCCCCATCGATTGAGAAAGCAAAAAACCCAACTCATTACCAATGTGTATAATTAAGCAAACAAATTCATACATTGTTCATGTCCAAAAAAATGTCATCACCTCTCTATCTGGAGGTAGGTAGCATGTTTCCTTCATGAGTCCTCTGGATCTGGTTAGTTCCATTATCTTGATCAAGGTTATAGGTTATAAGTCTTTAAATGTTTGTCCTTTACCGTATTGTTACTGCATTAATTGTCCTCCTGATTCTGCTCATTATACTTTGTCAGTTCATATAAGTTCAGATTTTTCTAAAACTATCCTTTTCAAAATTTCTAGCCTAATAGCACAACATTGTTTAAAAAATGGCTTTGATGAATCCATGATCTTGTTGGTGTTTTCTTTAGTAGGACTTTATTGTAAACAATCTAAAAATTCTAATATGTACTTTCTCATCCAACTCACAATATATTTGTTTGATGGAGGACCTGCCTTCATCTAGGTGTTTTTAACATTTCTTGAGTATTTCAGAATGTAGCTCTGAAGTCCTACTGTTATTCCTAGTTGAATATAACTAATTGGTCTACCTCCTTGTCCAAGCATAACATATCTTTACATTATATCTTATTTGCAAGTCATTTTTGGTAGTATGCTGTGGCCTACTTGCATCCAAGATTCTCCATTGTTCTCATTAATTAATATTCTACTGTCCGATCTTTATATTTTATTTTTACTATCAAATTACTACAAAATGAGAGTGAGATGTTAAATTTTGCTCGTTTTTAGATACAATGAAAATATGTGTGTTAGAGGTAAAGATTAAATTCAAAATGAATAATAAAAACAATATGCAAACATGAGAATTAAAATTAACTTCATCCCACAAATGTGAGGGGAAATCATTTTGTTAGAAGAGAGCAAAATATGGTTTAGCACCAAACTGAACTTTAAGATAGAGGAGACATGTTTTAGTCCTCCCTCTACTACTCTGTTTCATGAACAAATCATTTAAAAACTCTTGGCCTCACAATTTTTTATCTTTAAAATGAAGAGCTTACACTTGATTATAATTAAGATTCTTTCCATCTCAGGATTTCCGACTTGTCAATAGGAGAATATTGACAAAATCAATTGGAGTTAGGAAATGCAAAATTGAAGTTCAAACGTATCTACAATTTTTGCATTTTAAATTTGGAAATGACTTTGATAATCTAGGCTAGTGATGGGAACCTTTTGGAACTTTTTAGGGACTCCCATGCCATCCCCCACCTTCCCCTACCCCACATTGTGTGCCCTGTCCTAGGGCTAGGCTTTGAGCTCTTCAGGGAGATTCCAGTGCCTTCTTTCATGGAGGGGGAAGTGGGCGGGGCATGGCCAGGCTCCCAGCTGGCCAAGCCAGGAGCCTGCATGTGGTGCTCATAGAGAGGTCTCTGTATGCCCTCTTTGGCATATGTGCCAAAGATCATTGATCTAGGCCAACATTTCTCTTACAAATGAGGAAATAACCAGAGCATATAAATGATTATCTAAAGTCACAAAGGTTTTTACCAAAATGTATCACCCAAAAAACAATTTTATTTAAAGTGTTATTTTCTAATAGCAGCATAAATGAGATATTAACTTAGACTGTTACTAACTCTTATTTGAATTAGGCCATCTACCTAATCCTTTTTCTAGTCCATCCTTCACAAAACTGCCAGAATAACCTTTATGTACAAATTTGACCATGTTATTTCTTTGCTTAAGAACTATAATGGCTCCCAGTTACTTCTAGTATAAAAACCACAAACTCCTTGGGTGTTACTCCTCTATAGTTTGACTCTACTCTGTCTTTCCAGACTTATTCATATTACTCTTTTCCTTTTTTTTTTTAAACCCTTATCTTCTGTTTTAGAATAAATATTGTGTATTGGTTCCCAGGCAGAAGACCAGTAAGGGCTAGGCAATGAGAGTTAAGTGACTTGCCCAGAGTCACAAAACTAGGAAATTTCCAAGGGCAGAATTCACATTACTTTTCTTAAAGAAGTTTCAGCCAAACTGGGCTACTGTTTCCAATTTTGCCTTGAATTGTTCAACTTCTCTGCATTAGTGCAGACTATTTCTCATGCCTGGAATGTATTTATTCTTCATCTCCATTAGCTAAAATGTTATTCTCTCCTTTGAGCTTTAGCTTGGATGTTAGCTCTTCCAACAAAACCTTGCCTTATGATTATTCCCTCCACCTTTAAATTCCCTACCCTCAAGTGAAATAGTTTACTCCTTCCTTAATTTTTCCTAGAGTACTGGAGTCTCTCCATCTACTCCATTTGAATCTACTTATACTTGTTTGTGCATGTATTGTGTTTCTCCTACTAAATTAAAAGCTACTTGAGAATAAAATTTGCCTTTTTTTCTTCCTTGTTTCCTCAATGTCTAGCACAGACATTGTCTAGCACAGTTTCTTGCAAATAGTAGAGGCTTACTATAAGTTTGTTAAATTGAGTTGTCTGGGGAAGATCAAGGAAAGCTTAATGGAGATACCATCATAACTGAGCCTTGAATGGTAAATTTGAGGAGTAAAAGGTAGAGGGAGTAAGGGAAATAATTTCAAAATCAGCATGAGCAAAGATGTGGGGTCTTCACTTTTATGTGGCTAAAATGTAAAGTTGAGTTAATAATAGCCTTACTTCATTAGTGTACTTTAGCCAAAAGAGACTTCTTAATGCTAAAATTCTAATAGGAAAAAAATTTGCAAGATACAGTGAATTATTATTACCAGTACCATCTATTTTTAGTATTTCATGTTTGAGATGAATTTAAGTTAGCCAACAAACATCCTGTTCTCAAAATTTAGTACAGTATTAGCAAATTAGATGTTGGCTGACATTGACATTATCCAGTCACATACAGTTATCAGCAGATTATTTTTTGTTGTTTTTATGAATTGAATTTCAGAATTGAAGTCATATCTTTAGGTCTAATTTTAACATGCAAAAGTTGAAATTTTAGTTGAGATTTTATTGGAATTTTAGAATAAAAGCAGATCTGATGCAAGTGTTATAAATGGGTATAGAATATCTTATAATTTTATGGTCTTTAGAATTCACAAAATGCTTTCTTCACTGTACCCCTGTACATGTATGTATATGACCTTCGTCTTGCAGATAATAGCATCTGACACTAAGATAGTGCTATAAAATTTGCAGAGTGCTTTTGCATACATTTGAACCTCACCAACACCTCTATAAGCTAAGTGATAAAAAGTTTTTTCCAGATGAGGAAACAGGATTAGAAAGCAATTCGCCCATAGCCAGTTAACCTGATTAGTGTCAGACTAGAATATAGCATATGTTTATGACTTTAGCTAAAATTTGTCCAGAGCACCATGTTATCTTTTTTCACTTTTTACAACATTAGTAAAAATTGAAGCCTTAGTGGGGTTCTTGTTAGATATATTTTCTTTCTTCATTTTTAAACAGGTGTGGGCCATGTTTACGGATAGCACCAGCTTTCAATGCTCTGAGCAATAAGTATCCACAGGCAGTTTTTTTGGAAGTGGATGTTCATCAGTGCCAGGTAAGTAGAAGTCTGTGGTTCTTTTTAGTTTTTTCAAGAATCAGTTTGATATTCAGCTATATTCCTATCATCCTTCACACTTTTATTTTTCGTTATATGGTATTCTTTTGAAGATGACTAAAACAGTAGGTACTATTATTATATAGCCACATTATTTAAGAAAGTTTTCATAAGCTGTGCTTGAGTGTCAAATTTTAATTCTTATTTTAATTTTATATCTTCTCTAATGATGATTTTTTTGAAATTTGTTAGTGATTATTATAATAGTTTGCAGAACAGTGATGTTAAAACTGAGGAACATATGTGGCTAAAGTAATAGAAATATTAGAGGATTATCCTGTTAGAATTCTTTTGTTAAACTGATAACTTCTCTATGTATCTATGAAGCAGAGACTGTAAGAGATATATTGTTCATTGAATCACTGTATATTTGTAGTTGATTAGCTAGATTGAACACAATAGCCCAATGCTTATGTAACTTATGCATTTGTATTTTTTATATTGAGGAGAAGTTCTCCTTGGATATACTAAAATGAAAAGTTTTGTTTTTCTGGAAGAGAAGCTAGACTCCTTAATCTTAAAAATAAATTTCAGTCTTTAACTTGAAATACTGACGTATAGCTTCCGTTGGTTCAAAACAGTACCGATCTTATGTCTTACATACATTGCTAGATATGAAAATTTGATTTGGTTTTTAGATATGAAGAGATGCAAAGGAAAACATTCTGTATTTGTTAAATGCTCATTCTAGATCTACTTTTAATTATTAATATAGGTTTTTGAACCGTAGCATTTTTTGACCTAGAAAGAACATTTTTAATGAGCTTATTTTTCAGATAAAGGTTTTAAAAGTAGATTATTGGCTAAATCTTTGTTTCAGTTTTACAAAGTAATATATTATAAAGACTTGTCTTCATGATACTTGAGTATACCCTCAGATATTAAATCTCAAGATGACTATTTTTTTAGTTTCATTTGTCGATATTGTTTTCTTGCTATAAAAGGTTCATACTAATTGCTGTTGCAAATTTTAGTTCTTTTGCTCTTTTTCCTTTTAGTCTTTATGATTGCTAAGTTTTATTCAGTTGTGCTCTAATCTCCCTTTTTGACCAAAGTATGGTACATAAGGTAGTTGGCTATCATCTTTAGCTGTAAAATAAGAGATTCTCCATATAGAGTTAACTAGTCAATAAAATTAAACTAGTCCACCAGTCAGAAATCACAACAAATATGTACATTTTAATGATATCAAAGCTATGTGATATTTGTCCACAACTATGTATAAATCATTTTTCATTATATGCTGAGGGCTTTTCTCTAGCTCTCTGGGTATAATTTAGGTGCCAGTATAGCATGTTGTGATGGCAATGCCTTTAACTTTTTTTGAAGAGATAGCAGGAATAACATTTAAGGCTATGGGAAACTTTTCAGTTTGGCATCTCTTTGGAACAGATAACTTTTAGTTCTAATTTGTATATTGGAATAAGGGCATTTTTTAATGAAGCCTAATCTTTTGTATACATGTTTTTAGTTCTTGCTAATTAAGCTTTTTGCACTTATAAAGGTAATATGAATACTGAATGGTTTTTAGGATTTTAATTCATAACACTGTCTAAATTGTGAATTTTAGGGAACAGCTGCCACCAACAATATATCAGCAACACCCACATTTCTCTTTTTTCGAAACAAAGTGAGAATCGACCAGTATCAAGGAGCAGATGCTGTGGGATTAGAAGATAAAATTAAACAACACTTAGAAAACGACCCTGGAAACAATGAAGACACGGATATCCCCAAAGGCTATGTATGTAGTTTGAGAAAATCATACTTTTATGATAGTTGAAGGTAGAAGGGCATAGTTTGTTTAGAATTAACTGTGAATATTTAAAGTACCAAGCTATTTATGCTGCAGAGATTATTAAATATTCACTTGGCTTGTGTTTTCATTAATTCATTTCTCTCAAAGAAGCATTTTGAAAATTCATTGAGTATATTGGAATATTCATATTTTTAATGAGATAACCATTTTTCTTGCTGAGTTGTTGGATTTTCTGTCATTTGTTTTATTGCTACTTTAAAGAATTGTTTAAATAGTCATTTTTTTCTTAACACTTGTTCTATGCATATTTTTTCATGGTAAGTGAAGAAGTGTGCCTTGGAAAGTAAATGTTCCCACTTCATGACAATCGTGTAAAATAATTTGTAAATTTTAATATGCAACCATTATGTATTGAACTACTTCCTCTGCTATTTCCCTCCCTTAATTTTTCTCTCCTTTTAAATGTCTTCCCTTTTGTTTTTGGCATATCATTTAAGGGGGACAAAAAGAAAATCTAGCTATGTCCTTTAATTCTAGACGTAATTGGCATGTCAGAATAGTTGGTTAATACTTAAAAGTCACAAATTCTTTAAAGAATTAGGTAAAAAGGAGTCACCTAGGTGGCTGAGTGGTTTGAAAGCCAGGCCTAGAGATAGGAGGTCGTGGGCTCAAATCTAGCCTCAGATACTTCCTAGCTGTGTGACTGGACAAGCCACTTAATCTGTATTGCCTAAGCTCATTATGCTCTTCTGTCTTGAAACCAATACATAGTATTTTTTCTAAGGCAGAAGGTAAGAGTTAAAAAAAAAAGAATTATTTAAAATATCCAAAATTATTATATTTAACCATTAAATACATTTGCCAGGCAGTTAAAGATTTCTTAAGATCTGATAGAATTAAAAAATGATGCTTGAAAATATTAAATTGTAGTTTGTAACGTAAAATGCATTGTCTTTACCTAATCTCCCTCATCTGAAAAGAAAGTAAAATTGAGATCTAGTTTTCTATTTATAGGTTTATTGATATGCTTATGGATTCTGAACTTAGTAAAATCGAATGATTTGAATTGACTAACCTTTGCTATATTTAGTATTAATTTTTTCATTGCTTCTATCACAGATTGCATCATTCCCATATCAGAATTAAAATATTTTAAATAACTATTTAGAACTAATAATTACAGTTCAGGCTATTATATTAACATAGGTAAATACTGAATAAGCCAAAAAATATGTGTTTATGTTGCCAATTTTTTTTGTTTTAAAATGCCATCAATGAGACACCTTTGCTTTCCTTTTTAGTACTATTCATATTTTTAAAAGTGTAATATTATTATTATATTGTGTAATGTCTGCTTAGGAAAGTGTGGTATTGTATAAGTCAGGGTTGTGACACCTTTTGGAAAATTTTGGAAAGCATTTTCATTGTAAACTGTTGTTTACATCTTTTATTTCTCTTCCTTTATTACTAAGGGTGTTTGCATGAAAAAGTCTTATGAGCTCCACAGTTCTGCTGCTTAGCCACAGGGATACTTCCTTACACATCAGCTAATTGTGATATCAATGTTTTGACTTCAGGTAGGAAATAAGCAGGAAAAAATGAAATTTAAAGAATTAGAAATTTTATTTTCATGCAAATGTTATAGATGAAATGTGAAAAGTCTTTAAAAATGTTTTCATTTTTTTCCATGAGGTGTCAAATACATTTAAAAACTTGAACAATTTGGGCCCAGTAGGGTAACTTAAATACTTTGGCATCTTACAATCAAGAGCTACATTTATTCTGCCAGTAAGTGCAACAGACCTAATCAGATAACACTAAGCAAAAATTTGTATGTTAAAAAAAAAATTAAGTATAAATGTAACAAGTGCTGAGGATGAATGAAGTATCTATTTAAGAGGCCCTGGATTCCTAGGAGCAAGTGATTTTCATCTCTTATAATACATTAAGTTTTCTCCAGATATTTTATGGTATGTTTGGAAATTGCCTCCAGATTCTCAAAATAAAATTTTTTATTTAATTTTACTTTTTAAAATCCTATGTAATACTTTCAGAGCATTTAGAGTATTTTAAATAAACAAAAAGTGATAGAACAACACCAAAAGATTGAAAAATATTGCCTACGGTTTAAGGTAATTGTCCATTCTTTTTCTTGCCCCAAAAAAGTGATTCAGTCATTTGCAATATTTAAGACTGTTCTTGCCTTCCTCTGATGCCTCAGGCAAAATCGTCTTTTTTTGTTTTGGGAGTTTGAGTGGTTGCTGTTTTTCAGCCATTTTTCAGTCTTTTGACCCCATTTAGGATTGTCCTGACAAAGATCCTGTAGTTATCTGCCATTTCCTTCTTTAGCTCATTTTACAGATGAGAAAACTTGAGGCAAACAGGATTAAGTGACTTGCCCATGGCCACATAACTAGTAAGTGTCTGAGGCTACATTTGAACTCAGGAAGGTGAACCTTCTTGACTCCAGGCCCAGAACTCTTTCCACTGTTTTATAATTAACAAAGAGCTTTCTGCAGAGTAGCCCTTTGAGGGTAGAAAGTACAAGGCTATGTCCTCATCTTACAGATGGAGACTTTGAATTGTTGAAGGTTATATAGATAGAGAATAACACAGGATTTGAACTTGAGTCTTCTGTCTCTTAAGCCCAGTATTCTTACTATTTTTCTGTATTAGGGGTGTCAAATGCAAATAGTAATTGATTCCTATGGTCATATATCGACTTAGAAAACTACTAATTAGCATTGTTTATGTTTTACCTTTCCCCTAAAATAGAAATTCAAGCCCATAACTTTGACTTAAATGTGTCACTGCAGTAGGGGTATGACCACCTCTTAACACTATTCAGAAGCCAAATCTAGTCATCCATTTTATAGCACAGCTAATGGAGCTTAGTACATAGGATGCCCCTTGTTTGGACATTTGGTAAAACTTGCTTTAGCATGGAGAAAAAAAAATTATTTGACTGGCTATTGACTCAAGTTGAAAATTTTCACTGACTTTTGTAACTCATAGAAACCATTTTAAAGTAGGAATAAATGTCAGTTTCTTAAACATCACATCTCCCAACTCAGGTAACATTATGTTATCCAAGTCAGCCGATTGATCTACTATTGTAGATGATACTTGTTCTAAAATATTGCATGTATCTAGGAAAGGAAGTATAATATATTATGGAGAACCCTGTAGAGCCATGAAAGCGGGGTTGTTTCTAGATTCTAGTTCTGACTCTCCTTTTTATTGATTGTGTAAAATAAGTCAAACCTTTGGGTCTCAGATTCCTCGTGTAAAATGGGAAGAATAATACCTAATTTCCCTACCCCATAGGCTATGATGTTCAAAAGAGATAATATCTTTGAAAGATCTTTGAAAACTAGAAATTTATGTTGTTGAGGTTTTTGTTGTGCTTCTACACTCACTTGTGCTTTGTTGAAAATAAAAATTATATACTATAAATGCCCAATAGATAAATACAAGGTGTCCCAAAAATCTTAGTGCAATTTTTGAGCTTCTAAAGCTTACAGCTGCACCACAACTTTTGGGACAGCCTGAATTCTTGGCAGTTGTAATAATAACAACACATTTAAGTGGGAAATTGCTCCAACACCCTCAGAAATGTCATTGTAAGTGATATTCTTTTGGACAGCTTTTCAGAAAGGGTTCTATCTGCCTTCTTTCTCTGCTTGCAAGTATTTAAAAATCTAATCTTTAAGGTTTTAAGGTGTAAAAAATGACAAATCTCCTTAAAACAGAATGAGGAATAATATATATACTTAGGTGATGAATATTTGCTTCTTTTTTTTGTATTATGATATATTCAACTAAATTGTGAGTTACATAAATATTGTTAAGTGCAGTAACATCCTTTGTGTAAATATTACTGTCAACACTTAAAATTCATAGTTAAATATGTAGTGCATCTATTATTGTGCCGAAGAATTTACATGAAGTTTGGCTAATATTTTCTTTGATATCTTTACTCGGAGTAATTTTATATATGTGTGTAAGTAACGAATGGGAAAAAAAATCAGTATCCTGGGGTGTGAGTTTGAGGCCTATGATAAAATTTATGCTTCTTTTCTTAAATAATTATGTTGTTTTGGACAAGGTAGATAAATTTTGGATATATATCTCATGGTGGAAGCCTCTTCCCCTATTTGCAAAGATATTTAAAGCAATATGATAGTTGGTCTAAAAGTAGAAAAGTTGAACACATTATAAAAATACATGATATTGTTATATCTATATATTCTATAAGTTGGAGGAAATTATCTCTTTTCTTTAGGTGTAGTAGATGCAAATTTCTACTTGCTTTGCAAATACCTTCTAGATTTTATTTAACATTGTTCAAAATATCTTAAAGAGCATGATTTTGAACCATATAATAGCTTATATAAAATACTTGTCTTTATCTTAAATTAACAACTTAATCACATACCTTATTCAAAAGGAAGTACTATTTAATGGCTTTAAAGCCCTAGGGTTTTTCTTCTGGTTTCCTTTTCCTTTAGTTCTGAATCTAAGAATGTGATTAAGGAGAGTTCTTTTGAGCCAATAATAATGGCTGTAAGATCTGAACCATAGTATAGTCATACCATTGTACTTTGCCTCTTTTGTAGAGAACATTGTAGTTTCTAGTAATTGATTCAAAAAACCCTCAAAAACTTTATTCACCTGTTCTTAGAATAAAAGTAAACAAAGACTTTTATCTTAGAATGCATTTCCTGTACTATTAATTGTCCCCCTCCCCCTTTCTTTTTAAAAACTGAGATACTAATGATGTACTGGGAAAATGACTTCTAAATGTTGAAGATTGCAGAATTTAGTTTAGTATTTATTCATGCCTGGATTTTAATATTAAAAAATTTTTAAAAAAGTTATTTTAATAGAATCTAGAAATTGTTAGAAGATGCTTATATAAAATGTTTCTCCTGATAGTACTTTACTGCAGATACTTTCTTGGAACCCTGAGATTACATTGAATATAGCTTAAATGCAACTATATAAGAATGTCGTTAGGAAATTTGTAATAATATAAATAATGATATTTTACAAATATTATTAAGGATTTTTTCCTGTACCTTCAAATAGCCTAACTCCCTAAATCTACTCATTTCCCATGAGTTACCCTTTTTCCCTTCATCTATATACAAATTGTTATTTTATTCTAAAAAAAGTAGTGAACTTATGATTACTTCTAATGAAAATTTATTTTTTAGTTCACTTTATTAGGTGTGGTTTTTAGAGTATTAGAAAGAATGTTACTACTTTGCCATGTCTTTGACGTGTGAGTAAATGTGAAAAAAACTTTAGTCTTAGTTTTTTATAATTATAGAATCTTAAGTTGGAAAGGACTAAAGAGGTCTTATACCTGACCTTCACTTTGTCAATGAAGGACAAATGTTCTGTCTCCAGCAGTGGAGAATTAACCATTCCCTGAGGTGGTCTATACCACTTTTGGATAGCTCTAATATGTTAGGAAAATTTTCCTTCTGCAACTAAGATCGATCTCTAACTTCCAACCATTGCTTCTAGGTCTATTCTCGAAGACAGTGCAAAACAAGTGTAATCCTCTTTTCTTCTACAGCTCAGTCCTTCAGTTACTTGAAGAGGTATATGTTCACATACAAGTGGTACCTTTTCCAGGCTCAATATCTCCAGTTTCTTCAACTATGTTTAATGTGGCATGGTTTTCTCCTTACACATTCTGGTTGTCCTTCTTTGAATAAGTACTCCATTCCTTTCTAAAATGTGCCATTCATAATTGAATATTCCTTCTACTAATGAAGTTCAATAACATGCTACTATTTTTACAATCATATCAGCTCATTAGTTCTTAGGTCTTTTATGAATCTTTTGTTTTTATAACAACTTATATTTTCCACTGTATCTCTCCTTCCACCCCTCCCAGAGAGTGTCATCCCTTTTTAATAAAGAGTAAAAAGGAAGAAAGGAAAACAAAAATTTCAAAAACTAATCAATATATCCCAAAAGACTGACATTAAGTGTAGTTTTCCACACCCATGGTCTCCTACCTCTTCAAAGAAAGTGGAGGGGTGAGTAGTTGTCTTCTCGTCTCTTCTTTGGGATCAGGCTTGGATGCTGTAATATTAGAGGGGAAATTAATTTTTTATTCAGCATATGCATCATTTCTTACTGCATAGTAATACTCCATAACGTTTCTATGCCATAATTTATTTAGCTATTCTCCATTTAGTCACCATTTACTTTATTTCCTGTTCTTTGCCTCTACAAAAAGTACTGCTGTAAATAGTTTGGTGCATATGAGACTTTTCGATTGTCCTCCTGGGATTGTCCTAAGGAAGTCAGTGGAATCTTTGGAGCTAAGGTTATGAATATTTTAGTTCTTTGGTTTTTCTTAATTTCATCTTATTTTACAGTATAGTTGGATTACTTCACAGTGCCTCTTCTTCCTCCCTCAGGGAGCTCAGCCCAACTACTTTATCCTTTCTACTCCAATGCCTGTCTTTATACTAAGATTTCAACATGTTGCTCTTCCCTCAACTATCCTTTCTCTGAATCCTGTTCAATTCTTACAATCTACTCTTCACTTGTGCTATACACAGATACAGTTCATATCCTTGTTTTTGTCGTTACCCACAATGTTCTTTGTCTATATCAATGATTCCCAAAGTGGGTGCCACTACCCCCTGGTGGGTGTTGCAGCAATCCAGGGGGGTGGTGATGGCCACAGGTGCATTTATCTTTCATATTAATTGTTATTAAAATTAAAAAAAAATTAATTTCCAGGGGGCTAAGTAATATTTTTTCTGGAAAGGGGACGGTAGGCCAAAAAAGTTTGGGAACCACTGATCTATATCTAGGAATTCAACATATGTGAATTTATCATTACACATTTCTAAATGTCTTACAGCCCCAATTCCAATATTCATCCTCTCCATTTCCTCTACTCCTCAGTGTTTTTGTAGGCCATCACCCTTTTCTAACTATTCTCTCTACCTTTTGGTGAAACGGTAACATTGTAATATCTACTAATCTTGAATCCCCTGACTTCTGCCAAGTTACTGATTATCTTTACCAAAACCATCTACCTTTTTTTGCTTTTATTCACAAGACCCTGAATGGAGCTAGAGAATCACAGAATTTCTGATTGGGTCCCCTACAAATATATGTTACATAATCTAAACTGGGCCCTCACTGGATTCGGGCAATATTTTGATACTTCCCTAATTGATTCTTTTTCCTCTTTGCAACAGAAATTGTTCCAAATTCCTCAACTCCCTTGTGAACTGATCCAACCATTCCGGAGTACAGTTTGGAATTATGCCCAAAGGGCTATAAAAGATTGCATACCTTTTCATCCCTGTAATACCACCACTATGTCTGTATCCTAAAGAAATTTTAAAAAAATGGGTAGGGACTTGTTTGTACAAAAATATTTATAGCCACTCTTTTTGTGGTGGCAAAGAATTGGAAACCAAAGTGATGTCCCCCAATTGGGAATTGATTGTGAACACAGTGATGGAATACTGTTATGCTATAAGGAATGATGAATAGAATGATTTCAAAAAGAGCTAGAAAGACCTATGTTAAGTGATGAAGAGTGAAATAAACAGAACCAGGAGAATATTATACACAGTAACAGCAATATGTGGAACAATCAAATGTGATAGACTTTACTACTAACAGTAACATAACCATTTTGCGGGACTTATGAAAAAGAGTGCTATCCACCTCCAGAGAAATAACTGTTAGAGTAGGAATGCAGTTGAAAACATGATTTATCACTTGTTTGTTTGGGTATTTGTTTAGGAGTTTTCATTTTATAAGATTATTCACCTAATAAAAATAAATAAATGGAAATATGTTTTGTGTGATAATATATGTATAACCCAGAAAAAAATTATTAAAAAAAAAAACAAATTCCTCAACTCCCGTACCTTCTCCACTGAGAAATTCTCATATTTCATCAGGACATTGAGGCCATTTTTATCTTTTCTCTTCTGCTTTTCTCATGACATTGGGCTAACTTCTCCCAATATCTTCTTTACTTTTGTCTCTGAAGAAGTGGTTTTTATGATTTCATCTATATTCCTTTTTTTTTAACTTTCTATTCCTTTTGCTTTTTTGGCAGTTACATGTAGAAACTTTTTTTAACAATTGCTTTCTGACATTTTGCGATTCAGATTCTCATCCTACCTTCTTTTCTCCCTATTCCCCAGGTGGTAAACAATCTGATATAGATTATTGCAGTATTATCATGCAGTGCAAATTTCCTTATTCCTCATGTTGTGAAAGAAGACATATATTGCACATGTAAGAAAAAAGCTCACAAAATAAATGAGGCAAGAAAATAATATGGTTTAATCTACATTTATACTCTATAACTGTTCCTTCTAAGGCTGTGGATAGCATTTGTCATGATGAATCCCTTGAAGTTGCTTTGGTCCTTGCTTTGCTTGATAATAATTTAGTCCTTCATAGTTGATCATTGAATAATATTTCTGTTATTGTATACTCTATTCTTTTAGTTCTGTTTACTTCACTGCATCAATTCATACAAGTCTACAATTTTTTAAAAAATATCCTGTTTGTCATTTCTTATGGCATAAGTGTTCAATTACAACCATACCCATTCCTTTTTTTTTTTTTTAAAGATTTTAAAATCTTTAATCTCCTTTTTTTCAGTCCCTTTTCTATGGCCTATTAGCATACCTATGTCTCCCTAGCCTTTAAAAAAAAACCAACTTGCTTATTCCAACTATTCCCATAGCTCATAGTTCATTATGTCTATTGCCCCTTTAGAGCTTAACTCCTTGAGAAAGCCATGTTCACTAGGAGCTTCCCCCCTCCCCCCCTTTTCTTTACTAACATTCAGCATTTTGGTTGCAGACCTGGATCATTCCATTGGAACTGTCCTTTCTAAAATTGCCAGTAACCAAATTGTTCTCAATCTTCGTCCTTCTTAGCCACTTTTGACATTGCTGATAACTGTTGTCCTCCTGGACCAAAAAAAATCCTAATTGAGAGCCATAAGGGGGTGCCAATGAATACTGTGCTGTTCCTGGAATCAGGGAGACCCACATCCCAGTCTCCTGTCACACCCTTATTTGCTGTGGGACTCTGGGCAAGCCATTTAACCTTTTTTAGTCTCATTTTCTATAAAATTTTCTATAATAGTAGCTCTCTCGCAGAGTTTTTGTAAGTATATAAAGCACTTTGGTTACTCTTTCTCAGTCTCTCTTGCTAGATCTTCATACATGCCACCCCCATTAATAGTGGGGGTCCTGAAGGCTCTATTCTAGACCCTCTTTTCACAATATTTTCTTTTTTAATATTCATATCAGCTTCCTTAAATTTTTGTCTCTTCATCCATAATTCCCAGATCTTTATATCCAGCTTCTGTTTCTCTCCAGAGCCATAGTCACTTGCCACCTTTTAGATATCTCAAAACTAAAAGTCATATGCCATTACCCATAATGTTCTGTGTGTTTTTGAATGCTGAAATTCTTAAACTTAAATCCACCATGTCCAAAACAACTCATTATCTTCACTCTTAAAGCCACTCTTCTTTCTAACTTAACTCTTCTCATTTTCCTAGTCACCCAGACTCACAACTTTGATATTACTTCTTCTTGCATTCATACCACAATCCACCTTCACGTAAATCCTCTTCTCTCCATTCATTCAGGCACCACCCTAGTTCAGGCCCATATTACCTTTTGCCTGGATTCTATCTACTATATCCTTTTAATTGTTTTCCTTGTCTCAAAAGTCTCTCCTTACTTCCATTCATGCTCCTCCACTCTTCTGCTTTTCCTTAAGGTATAGATCTGGCCATGTCAGCACCTCTTTTTTTTTTTTTTTTTTTTAACCTTTAACTTCTGTATATTGGCTCCTAGGTGGAAGAGTGTTAAGGGTGGGCAATGGGGGTCAAATGACTTGCCCAGGGTCACACAGCTGGGAAGTGTCTGAGGCCAGATTTGAAGCCAGGATCTCCTGTCTCTAGGCCTGACTTTCAATTCACTGAGCTGCCCCCTATGTCAGCACCTCTTACTCAGCAACTATGGTGACTCTTACTTCTAGATGCAAATATAAAGTCTTTTGGCCTTAAAGCCCTTTATAGCCCTTCTCCTTCCAACCTTTCCAGTTTTTCTCACTCTTTACCTTCCTCCTCAACATGCTGTAATCCTAATAAGTAGAAAATTCTACTCTTTGCAAGGGGCCTTTATCGGTTTCCTCCCATTTCTCATTGCCTTCACTCTGAAAGTACTTTCTATCTACTCTTTACTTACCTGGTATATTTTCTACTCCCATCAGAATGAGATCCTTGGGAATAGAGACTTCACACTGCACCTATCACATTGTAAATGCTTGGTAAATACTTGTTTTCTGTTTGCTAATTGTTTTTTTCTGATCTCTTCCAGCATCGACTCTTCCATTTTTCTTGCATTTTTTAAGTTTCCTGGGTATAAAATGATGCCCCAGCTTATTTTGATTTGTTTATTTCTTATTAATAGTGATTGGGTACTTTTTTTCATGCGTTTAATAGTTTCCAGTTGCTTTGAGAGTTTGTTGTTAATAACTTTTGACCATTAATTGAGGAATATGCTTTTGGCAGTACATCATTGTTAGTTTCCTCTATTTTTTTGGATGTCAAGACCGTTATCAGAGAAACTTGTTATAAAACTTCCCCATTCCCCAACACTTAAAAAAATCTTTGCTATGTTAAATTTCTCTATACAAAAGCTTTTCAATTTCATATAATCATAATTAGTTTTAATTGCCTCTATCTTTTGTTGGTTAAGAATTCAATCCCCAACTCATAGCTGTGAGAAATAAGTCTGCTTTTTATTAATATCATCTTTAACATTTGTGTCATATATTTTTTCAAAATTTCTTATGAAATGTGATATAAGATACTTTTTTAAATCTCATTTTTGCCACATTGCTTTCCAGTTTTCTGAGCATTTCTAGCCAGATAAGGAATAATTTCTTAATTAATTTTTAAGGGATTATTGAATTTTGTTATTTATGCTTTTTCTTCTTTTTTTTTTTTAAACCCTTAACTTCTGTGCACTGGCTCCGTGGTGGAAGAGTGGTAAGGGTGGGCAATGGGGGTCACACAGGGTCACACAGCTGGGAAGTGTCTGAGGCTGGATTTGAACCTAGGACCTCCCGTCTTTAGGCCTGGCTCTCAATCCACTGAGCTACCCAGCTGCCCCGTTATTTATGCTTTTTACTGTTATTATACACACACACGTCTAGAAGTAGTTTTTTGTTCATTTTTATGTCTCTTAATTAGCTCTTTTGTTTCTTCAAAATTTGTTAATAATTTGCCCACTTCCAAGGTATCCTTTTTGCAGTTTGATATAGCACTAATTCAGTGAGTTAATTTTGGCAGGATTTGGCAGCACATATACTAAAAGTTGTTGTTTAAACTGTTTTGTATTTATTGCTAAATAGGTATTGAGTGTACTTTAATAGATTGTCTTAAAATTTTTATGCATTTTTTTAGCTATTTTGAATGCAACTTCCCTTTTTATTTTTGCCTCCTGGATTTTGTACTTACTGTATAGGTATTGATTTTTGTGGATTTATTTTGTGTCTTACTACTTTACTGATGCTATTGTCTTAATTTATAGATACCTCAGAATTTTCTTAGTAAACCATTATGCCATCATCAAGAAAAGATAATTTTGCTTTTGCTGATCTTCATACATTTTGATTTCTTTTTCTTATTGCTATTGTTAGCATTTCTAAAATTCTAAAAGGAGTCATTCTTGCTTTATTTCTATACTAACTCGGAAAGTTTCTAGTGTTTACCCACCTTAGGTCTTTTTTAACAGGAAATTTTGTTTCATCATTTCTTCCATCCAGTACTTAATAAAGTTGATTTTGTAAACGACCATATAATACATTTACATATGTTACATTTGATCCTGTTGAATTTGACTTATTTTAGTCTGTCATGAGCCATGGCTAAGGGGGGAAAAAAAGAATTTTTAAAGATCCTAGAGAGATATTAAATTTGCATTGCTACTTCAGTCTCCTAGAATGAAATTTGAGAATGTAATTAAATAATTTGCTGTTTGTGGATTAGTGAGTTGTTTCCAAATAAGTTTGTTATTAAGTGGGTCTTTAGGTTTTAATTCTTAGTACTTGGTAGTCAAGATAAGCAAATAGTAACCAACATAAATTGGGGAAATTTTTCTTTTTTTTTTTCCATAGTTAAAATGTTTTATTCTGTAGAATTAAATGATGTACTTGTTGTGTAGAGAGTTGTATTTTTTTTAAGCATCATAATTGTTTAATGTTTATAGTAATATTTAGCAGACATTTTGATTTTGATATATTTTGGGGGTCCTCGAGTGATATCTGATAATAGTGTGTTTCAATCAGCAGTTAAGAGGAAGGAAGAGTATAGGATCATTACAAATTATGTATACATTCTCTTAAAAAATAATGAGAAGTATTATACTCATTTTTCCCCTAAATTTTTATTATGGTCTTAGAGTGTTAGATCTTTTACTTAAAGTCTTAATTTAATTTCTTTTCCAGATGGATTTAATGCCCTTTATTAACAAAGCTGGCTGTGAATGTCTTAATGAAAGTGATGAGCATGGATTTGATAACTGTTTACGCAAAGACCCTTCCTTTTTGGAATCTGACTGTGATGAACAGGTAAAATTTAGCTTATTCCAGTTATTCATCAGGAGTGCTTGGAAATCTTCTATTTTATTAACTGACCATACTTCCCCCTGAAAGAATATAGTCAGTTTTGATAGGTAATTCTTGGTTGTAGACCTAGTTCCCTTCCCTTCTGGAATATCATATTCCAAGGCTTCTGGTCCTTCAGTGTGGAACCTACTAGATTCTGTGTAATCCTGACTGGGTCTCCATGATATTTGAACCTTTTCTTTCTGGCTACTTGTAGTGTTTTCTCCTTCTCCTGGGAGCTCTTAAACTTGACTATAACATTCCTGGGAGTTGTCATTTGAGGATTTATTGTAGGAAGCCATCTGTGACTTTTTTCGATTTCTATTTTACCCTGTTAATCAAGCACATCAGGACAGTTTTCTTGGATAATTTCTTGTAATATGATGTTTTAAGTTTGTTTGTTTTTTTTTTTTTTCTGGTCATGAATTTGAAGTAGTCCAATAATTCTTAAATTGTCTCTCCTGGTTCTATTTTCTAGGTCAGTTGTTTTTTTCAGTGAGATATTTCATATTTTCTTCTATTTTTTTCATTCTTTTCATTTTGTTTTATTATTTCTTGATGTCTCATGAAGTCATTAGCTTTCTGTTTGCCCAGTTCTAATTTTTATAGATTGGATTTCTTTCATGACCTTTTGATTCTCCTTTTCCATTTGGTCCATTCTTTTCATGCCACTCTTTTCTTCATTGGATTTTTATGCCTATTTTTCCAGTTGACCAATTTTGATTTTTAAGCTATTATTTTCTTTTTACATTACTTTCATTTCTTTTTCACATTTTTCTTCAAAGCCTCTTATTTGATTTTTTAGTTTCTTTTTGAGTTCTTTCAGAGCTTTAGACTAATTCCTTTTTTTTTTTTTTTTTTGCTTATATTTGCTTGGATTTCACCATCCTCTGTTGTTTCTGCTCTTTACTTTTTTTCCCTGTAGAAGTTTTCATAGGTTACATGTTTTTTCTGTTGTTTGCTCTATTTTTTTCTCTTGTCTTTGGACTGTGAATTCTGCAAGGTGCTTGCTGATTCTGTCTCTACTGCTTGCAGGATTGGGCAATGCGAACTAATTTGCCCTGGGACCAAGTCTTCAACTGCAGAGGAGGCTTGAAAGGGCCCAGCCTGATGGGCTTCTGGGCCTCACTGTGGGTTGGTGCCAGGGTCTGGGACTTAAAAGGGGTTCATCTAAAATGCTCTTTAGCTAGTGTGGCCCCCATCCTGGGATCCCGAAGTTAGTCCAATCACAGAACCTAGTATAATAAGTGTGTGTGGGGGAAAGGGGGTTGGCCAGCATTCCTCTGTTTGTTGTTTTGTTTCTGTTTCCCCCTTAGCCCGTGAAAATCGACTTTCTGCCTACTTTCAAATTGTGTTCAGTGAGAAAGCCCCCTGACTCTGTCTTGCTATTGGATTTTGATTCCTATCATTTTGAAGCACTTTTTAAAGATTGGTTTGGAAGAATAGAGTTGTTTTAGCTTTTGCTGTTACTAAGCTGCCATATTGGCTCCCCTCCCTGCAGTTATTCAAATAAATGTATCTTTCTGTTTTCTCTGGAATCTTGTGTTTGTATTTCAAAGTTCATATTTAGCTCTGGTCTTTTCATTAGGAAAGTCCTCTTTTCTATTAAAAGTTCAATTTTACAAAGTAGGATTTTTTTCACCTAATTAACAAGCATTTGTTTTTTGTCCTTCCTGCTCACCCCAAAGAAGGCAAGAAGACAAAGAAAGCTAAGCTCTTGCAATAAATGTCAAACAAAAATAAATTCCCTTATTGACCATATCCAAAAAAATGTGTATCATTCTATACATTTACTTTATCACCTCTCCTTTATGTCTTCTAGAATCATGGTTGATCTTTCATTAAACTGAGTTTTTAAGTCTTTTAAAATTGTTCATTTTTACATTGTTATAGTATAACTTGTTCTCTTGGTTCTGCTTATTTTACTCCAAATCAACTCATTCAAATCTTTGCAGTTTTTTCAAAAAGTATACCCTTCACTTTACTACAAAATAGTTTTCCAGTACATATACAACCAATCCTTAACTTTTAGGGGAATAACATTCCTAGAAACCAGTGTAAAAGTCAAAAAAAGTGAATGGTGATATGTTGAATCTGTTGGAAATGGTGTGCTAGGTTCCCACAACTACTAAAAACTGTGATCTCAACTGTAATCTAGATGTTGCTAAAAATACAGTTTCTGCATATAGTTCTTTATAATAAAATTTTAGTTATAATAATATGTACTTTTCCTAACGTAGCCATGAAATAATCCATAAAATGCAGTACATAAAATAAAATTATTAACATGCAAAACATTTTTCTCACTAGTAATTCCCTAGAATTCTGTGACTTTTTGTGCTAAAATCTCAATTTTTAAAAATCCCAGAAACATTGATTTCAGACAATATTCAATTTTCATAACATGAAATCTGCAGTACCATAAATATTTTGCCTCTTTTTTTTTATAGATATAATGAATCATGGATTCTTTAACACCAAACTCACCACTAACAGCAAATTGACATTCTGAAACAAAATATATCAAATATTTTTATTTTCTTACTAAGTTGGATCACTGACTTTGCACACTTGGGCTTAAAGTTCAAAGGACTTGTACTCTTGGTTGGGGGCATAATTAAAATACAAAATTTGAGTTTTATAGGCAATGTGAATATGCAACAAATGAATGGGGAGTAGTTTACAAAGACAGAGTAAAAAAGATCGGTGAAGTGTCTAGTAGGATATCAGACACTCTACAAACTTGCACTCATTTTTTCTTTTTTTTTCTCTTATTTCTTTTTTTAATCATTACCTTCTGTCTTAGAGCTAATATGACTCCATGGCAGAAAAGCAATAAGGGCTAGGCAATTGGAGTTAAGTGATTTGCCATGGGTCACACGACTAAGAAATGTCTTGAGGCCAGATTTGAACCCAGGACCTTCTGCTTTCAGAGCTGACACTGTTCACTGAGTCATCTAGCTGTCCTCTCATTTTTTTTTTTCTTTTTTGTTCATAGTTGCCAATGCAAAAGTGAAAATTAGGTTACTTACAGAATATGTTGAGAATTGACTATACCACGATTTGGCCATTCTCTAGTTAAATCTTTAGGATTATACTCTGCTTTTCAGAAAAATTTATTCTTGATTTTAAGCCTATATTTATCCTTTGCTTTTGCCATTTAGAATATTGTATTCCAAGGTCTTCTCTTGTTTACAGTAGTTGCTGCTAGGTTTTGTGTGATTAAAAAAAGAAACTGGTTCTTGTTTACTTTGAATCACTTTTTGATAAGTGCAATATTTTTTCTTTGACAAAGAGTTCATAATTTTGGCAATAATATTACTGGTACTTTGAGTTTTGGAGTTCCTTTCAGGAGGTGATCATTGGAGTCTTAATATCTACACTTTTCTGTTATGATTTCTTACAATAAAATTCTCCAGCCTTTTTTAAAAAATCATTTTCAGAGAGTCTAGTGATCCTTAAGTTTTCCTTCTCTATCTTATTTTCCAAGTTAGTTGTACTTTTTAATATCAGACATCTTAAAATTTCTTCAGACTTTTTGGTCTGGTTTTGTTCTTATATTTCTTGCAGTCTTTTGTGGTCATTGATTTCTGTTCTGGTTTTCAGAGATCCTATTTCTTGGTTGAAGTGTACCAATTTCTCTTCTAAGTTGTTTATTCTAATCTAATTTTTTCCTCAAGAGCTTTTATTTCATTTAAAAATTTTTTGTTTAATTTCTTCTAGATCTTTATGTAGTAGACCTCGAGGAAAATCTATTTTTTCCTTTGAGAGTTTCTGCTTGCACTTATTATTGAGTTTCTTCCTTTTAGTGGATCTTTGAGTATGTAATCATTTTTCATACTTTTGCTTTCTTCTTTGGTTGGTTTGGTTATAATTCCTGGAATGAGACTTTTTTTTGTTTGACAGTCTGGTTTGTCATCAGGTTTCTTGATTATTTTGTCTGGTGTGAATTTCAGGTTTTGCCTGGAATAAGTTTTGGAGAATTGAATGGTCTGTCATGGTTCAGGCTAAAAATCATTCCTGCTATGGTTATAGTGTTGATTTATCTTGATTTATGTTGATTATATTGATTTGAGAGGCAAGGTACTTCTTAATGCTACTACTTATAAATCTTCTACACTTTGGGTCTTTGGGCATTATAATTAATTGAGGGAGATGAAGGATGAAGGGAAGAAAAATTATGTAGTAGAAGGTCTTAATTTAGCCTATGACTGAATATACATTTCTTATTCACTATAAAGCAATAGGACCATATTCTCATAGCTTTGTTTGGTGTCTTCTAAACATTTTTTCAAAGCACAGGGACTCATTTATCCATATGATCAGCCATAAGCTATGGCACATTGGGAGTTTGAATGAGGAACTGTAGTTCTTAGGGAATATGAGGTAAGCAAATGACAATACTGATATGACATTTTAGAATCATATTTCTAACCCAAAAGAGAGTCTCAAGAGCCATCTTGTTTTACAGATGAATAAACTGAAGTTCTGACACTTGACTATAATCACATCAGTAGTAAGTGCATGGTCTGAATTTAATTTGTGGGAGCTAGTCTTCCGACTTTAAGGAATACTATTTATATAGGTGCAGAAAGTAGGTAATTTACTTTTTTATGTAGAGTCTTGGCATCTGTGAAATAAATGAACAGACTAATTAGGAGGCTCAATTAGACCTGGAATTACAGGTCATTGCTCACCTTTGGAAGGAGCAGTATCAGTAGAGTAGTAGGAGAAGACAGATTGCAAAAGTTTAAAGAGGTAATAGAATGTAAAGAAGTTGAGGCATTAAGCATAGTTACCCTTTTTAAAAAAAATACATTTTAATGATGTCTTTTGTTTTTACATTGCCTAAAATTCCCTCCATACCCTCCTCCCTTTCAGAAAACTATTCCATATAATAAATTTGCTTATTTGTTTTTAAGAAAAAGAGACAGAAAAACTGATCATAGAAAAACATCTGACAATATGTGCTATGTTACACACTCATGGAACAGAAATTGAGGAGCTTGATCTTTCTGATCTTACAGCATTCACTATTAATTGTTTTTTTGGTGTTTTTTTTTTTTTCCATTTCCATTGTCGTGAGTCATTGTGAATATTGTTTCCTTGGTTCTGCTTAATTTGGTTTGCATCACTTCATGGAAGTCTTTCTAGGCATCTTTATATTCCTCATATTTTTTTTATTACAGCACAATTATATTCACATACCATAATTTACTTAGACATTTCCCAATCACTTGACTATAGTTAATTTTTTTAAAGCTTTTTGATGCTAGAGGTAGCTAGTTAGTGTAGTGGAAGAGCACCAGGTCTGGAGATGGGAGACCCTGGGTTCAAATCTGTCCTCAGACTGTGAGACCCTAGACTTAAAACCCCAGTTAACCTGACCCTTTCCATTCTTCTGCCTTAAAATTTATATTTAGTATTGATTCTAAGATAGAAGATAAGGGTTAAAAAAAAAAGTAACAGACTGATTTTTGCTATTGTATTTCAGTTGTGGATATTGAATGAGGTTGGTAGCAAGTTGTTTGGTTAATCTTTTCTTTTGTGTATGCTCATCTAGCAATACAACAAACATTTCTTAAGTGTTTGCTATTGTTGGCGAAACATTGATAGATGCTTGGGAATCTAAAGAACTTCTTAGCTTTTAAGGAGCAGAAGGATGACAGTGGCACAGCTAATACAGTATTACATGGGGGAGATTGTTGAAGGAGCAGGAAAGGCTTCCTGGTAGCATTTGAGTTACCATCCTTTAAAAACATAAACTGCTTCCAAAAAAAAGAACGGATGGAGTCTGAATCAAGACCAATGCAAACTTTTTAAACTTTTTTCATTTCAAGTTTCCTTCCTCAAAAGGATTAATATAGAAAAAAATTTAAATGATTGCACATGTAAAATTTATATCAGGTTGTTTACCATCTCAGCAGGGGGGTAAACTGTTGAGAAGGGGAGGGATAGAATTTGAGACTCAGTTTCAAAATGTTGGAAACAGGGGCAGCTGGGTAGCTCAGTGGAGTGAGAGTCAGGCCTAGAGACAGGAGGTCCTAGGTTCAAACCCGGCCTCAGCCACTTCCCAGCTGTGTGACCCTGGGCAAGTCACTTGACCCCCATTGCCCACCCTTACCACTCTTCCACCTATGAGACAGTACACCGAAGTACAAGGGTTTAAAAAAAAAATTGCTAAAAAAAAAAATGTTGGAAACTTTACATGTAATTGGAGGGAAAATAAAATAAAATTAAACCTTAAAAAAAGAGAGAAACTATAATAAATAAGTGAAGGGACTTAATTAAGGGAAGGAGTGAAGGAACATTCCACTTATATTGGAGGAACAAAGTAATACAATTTGCTTTGGCTGTGAGAGCACACTAATATGAAATTAGGATAGTATCAGATCAAAAAAGTCTTTTTAGTGCCAGATGAAAGAGTTTATTTGCTAGGTCCTAGGGCAGTGTGTCAAAATTCACCAAAAAAACGAGCATAACTTGGGTGGTGTGTCACTTCAAGGGGGAAAAAAACATAATTTCACAATATTCATAGTTTAAATAACAAAAATGTGTGATTGTAATATACAACTGTATTTAATAAACCAAAATAGGTAAATTAATATAGGTAGAATTGTTATCTATAGTGCACAGAGTGTCTACACTACACTACAGCAAATGTTTCATCCTCGGCATCTAGCTCCATGTCATCGAAAATGGCTACACATGTCATAGGTTTGCCATCTCCATCCTAGGGAATCACTGAGGGCTTTGAACACAGAAATATCAAGACCAGAAATTATTTATCTGGATGCTTCTGTGTGAAAGATTCTATGAGAGGGGTAAAGTTTCCACTTGTTGCCTCTCCAATGCTGTTTAGAACAGTACTAGACAGTCAATAATTGCTGCTTGGATTGAATCCAATAAATATTGATTAATTCAGCAAACACTTATTCAATATCTACTATCTACAAGGCTTTGTTCTAAAAGCTTTGAGGGATGCAGATCTAAATATAGCAGGCCCTCAAAGAATTGTAGTCTAGTGGGCAAAAAAAATTTCTATACACGACTATGATAAGGATTTTTTTTTTATCCATAACTTTCTGTCTTAGAATTGATACAAGTATCAGTAAGGGCTAGGCAACTGGGGTTAAGTGACTCCCCCAGGGTCACAGAGCTAAGAAGTGCCTGAGATCACATCTGAACCCAGGTCCTCCCAGCTCTGGCCTAGCACTCTTACCTACTGAGCCATCTAGTTGCTCCTTATGATAAGGATTTTAAGAAAGTCACAAAGAAAGTCAGTCATCTGGTATATTAAGATATAAGGAGAGCTAGAGAAGGACCTTGTGGAACACCACTGAGTACCACAAGTTAATTCCTGGAAGAAAATACAATATTAAGCAAAAAAAATATTGCTTGGAGCACCTAGTTTTTATGCCATTAAGTATCACATTAATTCTAGGAAAATGGAATGTCAGGCAAAAGAAGACTGCCAAGAGAACCTAATTTTTCCAATGTGAGAGTTTTTTTTTTACATGTATAGCCAAAATTCAGAGTCTACAAGATGTAAAGAGGAGAAACTGTATTTTTTTGTTTGAAATGAATCTTTCACTGAGTGAGGTGAAATAGGTTCTTGTAGGACATTGAGAATACTCAGTGTTTCTTGTTCCTTCCATCCCACCTCTGAGTGAGCGCCTTTTCTTTGGGGTATAATATAATAGCTCTGTGGAAGAGAAAGGTTAACTCTAGGAAGAGCTGAAACAACTTGCTCCATCCATTAAAAAAAAACTTTTCTTGTTACTTATTGTTTTTATTTCAGTCATTTCTCCTTCACTCATAGCACCAACCTTCAAACTTATGAGGAAAATCAAATGTTACAGTGACTGTTCCAAAGACTTCTCCCCCAACTTCTGTTCTAAAAGTAGTGATAAATGTTTCATCAATAGTTTTCCACAATAGATTGTTACAGTGAAAGTTCGACTGCCTTATAACATTTGTTAGTGTTATTATTTTTCTGAACTTGCTTGCTTCATTATGCAGACTTTACAAAGGATTTCTCATATCTCAGTATTCATATTTTCCTATGGTGGGATATATTCAGTTATATTCATATGCTATAATTCGTTTATCCGTTCCCCAGTTGCCCCAGTTGTTGTACATATATCTCATTTTCATTTTTTTTGCAACCAAGACATTCTATGAATATTTTAGTATGCTTGGAATTTCTCCTTTGACCTTTTTTTAAACCCTTGTAAGAAATAAAATGGATATAAAAGGATAGATTTAAAAATATTATGGTTTTAAAAGATTTATTGGTATCCATTAGAAAAATAAAGCCATGTGCCTGTTAAGAGTTAGTTTGAAAGTTGCACCCTGTTGCCTCCTCCTCCCATCCTGGCTCCTGCTCCCAAGACAGGAAAGAGCAAGTACCAACCCAGACCCTCACTATTTATCCTTCTGTTTACATTATTACACAACTGTCTTACATCACCATATAAGACAAGAAGCCAGTTGGATCATGGGAAATGTAGTTTGAAAGAGCCCTAAATGTCCACAGGAAGTTTAGATCAGGGACTCCAAAATTAGTTCAAGGACCTCCAAATTTCCAATATCACATTCCCCCCTGAAGAGCAGAGGGAGACTGGTCTCCCCGAAAGCTCTTGTAAACATAACTGACTTTTAAATTACAGAAATTTGGGAATAAAAAGAAAAGAGGACAAAACCAATGATCCAGTGATTGCTAGGCGCATTGGCAAAAAGCCAATTAGGGGGCAGTCCCCTTTGGCATAAGAGTGTACATTCTAAACAAATGCATTCAACTCCCCACAGTCCAATCAACTGTACCCCGAAGTTCATTGTGGATCTTCTTGATGCAGTGTAGGTTTCTGTAGGCATCTTCATGGATCCTTCTCCAAACAGGTTCATTGTCTGGATTCTGGGCAGGTGGCAAATTTCTTATCCTGAAATTACTCTCAAAAGAATTTAAACTTCACACTATAGATTATAAAACATATCTTCCACTTTAGAATCAATACTGTGTATTGGTTTCAAGGCAGAAGAGTGGTAAGGGCTAAGCAATGGGGGTTAAGTGACTTCCCCGGGGTCACAGAGCTATGATATGAGGCTAGATTTGAACCTAGGACCTCCCATCTCTAATCTGGCTCTTAATCCACTGCACTACACAGCTACCCCCAACTTTGACCTTGCTTAGTAATGGGATGGCCAGAGGGTTTTTGAGGTTTATAAACACTTGAGACATTTTTCTTGTGTATTCTCAAAATATTTTTCAAAATAGTTAATACCCAGTTCTATTAATAATATGTAAGTGTGCTTGTCTTTCTATGTTGTTTGCATTATTTTATTCTCTCTATTACTTTAAAAGGTTATGAGATGAAAAATGATTTGGTTTAAACTCTTCTGTCTTAGATGTGATACCAAGTATAATTTCCATGGCAGAAAAACAGTAAAATGCATGGTGATTGGAGTTACATGACTTGCCCAGGGCCACGTAGCTAGGTAGTATCTAAGATCCAATTTGACCTTTCATTTCCAGGCCTGATGCTCTATCCATTGGGCCACTAGAATTGTCTTATTTCGCATTTCTCATTTCCAACCTATTTTGGGCAATGAGATTTTAATGTTAAAATATACATACCTCTAATATATTTTTTTTGCCAGTTTTTGACATTTTATGTTAATTGAAATGCTAGATTTTTTTTCCATTCACTCTGCTCAGACTTTTTGTGATGATGAAACTTATATTTTCTTCACAGTTGCTTATTACTGTGGCTTTCAATCAACCTGTTAAGCTTTATTCCATGAAATTTCAAGGGCCAGATAATGGTGAGTAAAATATAACCCTTCTATTGATTGTCATTTTAAAAATTTCTTATAGTTAACTCAATTTTTTGTTTTGATGAAGAAGAATTACATGGAGGTGAGGAGTGTTTGACCATCTTTAATGATATGAACTGCTGGGTACTATTTACTAATCACTACATAAACTTAATTTTGCATTCAGAATTCTAGTATTGACTTTAAATCCATTGGAGTAGTACATCTACTTTAGCTGAAGTGGACAAAAGGTTAAATCTAAAAATAAACTTTTATGTTCTTGATTTCATGTGGTTATAAAATTTTGATAGGCTATTAAGTGTTGAAATCAGGTTTCATTGTTTTAAGAGTTCATGAGAAACTTATAAAAAATTGAAGCTTCATGGTATCAAGAGACCCTGCTATGTTAAGCTAATCTTTTTTTTACTTCCCGTTGCCTAACACAATGCTCTGCAGATAGTTTGCATTCTAAACAAATGTTGAATGAACACAATTTTATCTTTCACTTGAAATTAAGAAGTAATTAATTTGATTACAAGTGGTTAGTTATGGGAGTTTATGATTTTGGATCAGTCTGTTTATAGGAAAGTAGCATTTTCTTTTTAGAAAATGAGCATTTTAAAATTGGACATTACAAAGGAGAAATATGTTTAAACTTGACTGTGATATATTTTAAAAACTGTATCCAAGGCATAAAGTTTGTTGGTGGGGTTTTTTGGAGCCTTTGATGGAAAGTTTTCATCCCCCTTGATGATTTGAAAAACCCAAACTTCTCAGGATTCAGAATAGGCCCAAATTTACATTTCCTTATTAAGTATGGAAATTTTTTTTCATATAATAGATTAGGTAACTAGTTCATATTTAAGACTCTGGATTAACAAGAAATAATCACTTGTTTTGAGATCATCAGATATTAAAGTTATGAGCAAAAAAAGGTAACTTTGACTATCATAGAAGGTATCAACGTTTTTGAACAAATAAACAGTTTCTCAATTCTGAAAAGTTAGCTTAGTGACCTTTTTTTAAAAAAAAAAAGCCAATTGGGTTTCAAGTTATACTCCTAATGTCACTTGTATTTTCCTCTGTCTTTTTAGATATTTTGTCTGTTTATTAAACTGTACCATTTGAAATTAGTTTACTCTACAAATTTAAAACATTAAAACAAAAAAAATGCTGTAGAAAACTTGTTGGGATCTGGGTTATTTAATTTTATTTCACTAGGCCTTAGTTTCCTCATCTGTAAAATAAATATTGAATTAGATCTCATGTCCTGTTCAGTTCTAAAGTCTTTGAAACATAAGACTCCCCTATCAGCTAAATTTCTCATTTCTCTCCCTCCAAAATTATTTTAGAAATAGGAATTTTAGTATGCCCCAAGAGTTAGAGTGAGTTATTAATATTAATTTCCCATTAAAAATATGGTTTCAAATCCCTAAAATGAAATTTGGTAAATTTAGTCATCTCTGTCTTAATTTTAAAGCCTTCTTGCTTGTAGGCCCCTACTTATATCACTTCTTAAATCTTTAAATAACTATTGAATATTAGGAAACTATATAAAAGTTTCCCTAAAACTTTCTGATCCAGAGGTTTAAAAAATATCCTTTTTTTTTTTTTGTAGGTCAGGGTCCTAAATATATAAAAATCTTTATCAATCTACCCCGATCTATGGATTTTGAAGAGGCAGAAAGAAGTGAACCAACTCAAGCCCTGGAACTAACACAAGATGATATTAAAGAAGATGGTATTGTCCAACTTCGTTATGTAAAATTCCAAAATGTTAACAGTGTAACTGTAAGTAATATTTCATGAAAGCATAGAAAAGATTTGTTAATGACAGTTAATATTTAAATTATAATGATTCTAAAATCATTGTAACTAGCCATTCACCTTCAGCCTTCCAATCTATATATACTAGACTAATTTAATTTTTCTTTCTTAAATTTGTGAATTCTTCGCCTATCCGCAGAGATGTAGGCATACTTGTTGGGGGAAAAATTATCCCTTAGCCTATTTTGAGGTCTCATAAAATACATGTGGACAATGTTAGTGTAACTTGGATCAACCTTTTAAAAAGTAAATTACTTTTAAAGATATATTTAATTCTTTAAAACTTCCATGTAACTGTAGAGGGCAGAATTTGGACTGGAAGGGTAAAAATTACAGAGATTGTTGTAAAATTTAAACAATTAGAACTCTATTTAGAGATGCAGAGATCCCGTCTGGATCCTGGATGATTGTTTATCAACAGTGTTGCAGAAAAAGCATTGATACTAATAGACTTTAAAAAGAGTGGGGAAAAAAGTCCTGGACTTAATACACACACTATATAGGCAGCTGGGTGGTGTAGCAGATAGAATATTGAGCCTATAGTCATGAAGACTAGAATTGAAATCTGATCTCTAACACTAACTGGCTGTGTGACCTTGGGCAAGTCACTTAAATTCTATTTGCCTCTGTTTTGTCAATTATAAAATAGGAATCAGAGCACCTCTCTACCAGGGTTGTTTTGAGGGTCAAATGTGAAGTGCTTATTAGTAGAATTTAGAATGTTCTTGACACATAGTAGACCCTTTGTGAATGCTGGTTCTTATTATTTACTTCTACTACTACTATCACTTTCTAGCCACCAGGGCAAATCACCTAAAGAAATCTGCTTGAGTCTCAGTTTTTGTTATCTATAAAATATGAGTAACATTAGGAGTGTTTTGAGGAGAACGTTTTTATAGTGCTTTATAGTTAGTATGAAAAAATAGGTTAACTATATAAAAGAAAGAACTAGAGAATGAGAGTAAATGAGAGTCTGTGGGAATTGGTTTACCTTAAAGTAGATTAAGAATTAATTGATGGGAACAAGTCCTGACTTTAAAAAAGAATAGGAATTTTTAAAATTAAGGAAGGAAAACAATATTAGAAACAAATGGATAAAATATAAACTTAATGCTTATCATTTTAAATGTGACTAGATTAAATAATTCAAAAATAATGAAAGTAATCAGATTAGATAAGGAAAAAAAGACTTTACAATTAGTTGCTTACTTTTAGAAACGCACCTAAAAAACATAGACATATTCAGATTAAAAATAAAGGGCTGTAACAAAATTTACTGTGCATCAGGTGAATCCAAAAAAGCAGGAGTTAGAATCATTCAACAGTTAAACTAAGAAAAAACAAAAAAATTAAATATTGAATCTTTCAAGAGAAAACAGGTCCTATATTTTGTAGCATTTGAACTTCCCTTTTTAAACTCTAAATCCTGTATGTTATTATGTTCTTGCCCGAAGTAGAAAGTTATCCTCATGTTTCTTTAAAATGAGATTTCCAATTGATTATCTTTCTACTTAAAACAGTATATGGGTGTTAGATGATTTGTAGTTGGAGAGTATATGGAAGAAGCCTTCAATGGCTTCCACATATGGATACTATGACTTCTGCAGTTTTCTATTTTTGCCCATTGGGACATAAGCTTTGTGGTACAAAGTGAGAAAAATATACTAAAATTAAAAATAAAACTCATTTTGCCTTATTGATTAATATACTATTTTTAATTAATTTTTTTCTAAAGATTGTAAAGAATTTAAATATCAGGTAGCCTAATTTAGCCTAATTCGAATTTAGAATTGAAAAGACCTGGCATCCCTTCTGAGGCATCTGAAGAGTTACATTGTTAAGTTCAACAACATTTAAGCACATATATGCAAGGCTAATGCTAAAATGACTGAACAGTAATTTGCCAGGCCCTGTGTTAGGTGCTATGGATACAAACACAAAAATAAAAATGACCCCTGCCTTCAAGGAGTTTAAATTCTACATGAACCTTTTGAAAATGTGTTCTAACAGCATCAGAAATTCTGCCATTCTGTCAACAGTTATTTTCTTTTATTAAGGCATAAGCCTTTGTTGTTTGTTTTTTTTTTCTTGTTTTGTCTTTGTATGTCTAGGTAACTATGCCAGTTCTTAGAGAGTCTGGGTGGGGACTATAAGAACTAAGTGAATAAAGGTCATGATACAAGGAGGCCCTTAAAAAGTATGATGATGATGATGATGATGATGATGATGATGATGATGATAGCAGCAACCCATTCTTTAAATTTCATTTTTTCTTTAACATCATTTGCTTTTACAATTGTAATGCAATTTAGATGTAACCTCAAAGAAATTATTTAGAAAATGAAAAAATAAACAACCTAACTTATTGTATGTTTATCAGAAATTCATTGGTTAAATGTAGGTATCAAAAACCTCTTTCTTTATTTTAGTTATTTGTTCAGTCCAATCAAGGTGAAGAAGAAACAACAAGAGTTTCATATTTTACATTTATTGGTACTCCAGTTCAAGCAACAAATATGAATGACTTCAAACGAGTAAGTTTTCTCAAAATAATAATTTCCCAGAAGAAACATAGAGCCTAAAGAATTATTCCTTATTTAAAGAAAATATATACACATTTAATTTGCTACTTTAAAGGGATACAATCAGGTCTTCTATGCTGGAACAATTTAAAATTGGAGTTTCTACACTGAAGAAAAACATTTCTTTGATCACATGGTTCGATGGGGATATGATTAGGGATGTAGACTCTAAATGATCACTTTAGTGCAAATATTAATAATATGGAAATGTGTCTTGATCAGTGATACATGTAAAACCCAGTTGACTTGCTCATTGGCTACAGGAGGGGTGTGAGAGGAGGAGAGGGAAAGAATACAAATCATGTATCATGGAAAACTACTCTAAATTAATTAATTAAATGATTTTTAGGAAGATTTAAAAATAAAATTGGAGTTCCTACAGAAGAACTGAAGTTATATAATCAGATAAGATACGTTGTCTCATCAACTAAAAGGCACCGTACTGTATTAGATAGCTATTATCTTTAATATCTAATTCTTCTTGCTATGCTAGGTATTTGTTAATCTCACTTTAGACAAGTTACAGGGTGAATGATAGAAAGGTGGCTGACATAATATTGCTAGCACTTAGAGCTTAAAAGAAGTGGATTGATTTGACTGCCAAGTGGTAGCACTTGGTTGTAATGAACACCTTAAAAGTTGCAGTGGTGCAGAGATTTTTATTATTGTTCTATTTCAAGATGTATCTTAAAAACATTGCAATTTGAGGAATTTATTGTGCAGAAGTACTGAATTTTCAAAAGAAAAATGGACTCAAGGCATTTCACAAGATGAAACTTTTTAAATTAATTTTCAGCTATTGCAGTATTTATTCCTTATGTAAAAAGACAACTTATAATTTTATTTTAATTGACTTAATAAGAACTCATAAAATATATTTGAAAGCTTTGGGGTCCTAGAGCTTCATTCTTAAATAGAAGTTTTTTCTAGGAGTGACATCCTCCCAGTATGGAGCACACATCACTTCATCTTAAGAAAACTATTTGTTGTTAATAGTAGTAGGCTAGTAACCACTTCAAACTTGGGTCTCTAGAATGAATCATGGAACTTGATCATCACCAGAAGTAACACAAAATCTAAATTAATCTATTTATAAAAACATTGAAGTGTTTACCACATCCCAGGTTGTGGCATTTCAAGTAGAAACACAAAAATTGCTTCCTATGAGGGGTATATTTGTTCACAAATAAGTGTTGAGGGAATATACAAAATTAAGGCAGAAGAGTAAGTAGGGGTGAGTTAGGATGGAGTTGGGAGACACTAATAACCAGGAATCAGCAAATCTGGAAAGGATGTGAGCTGAACAGAGTCTTGAAGGGCAAGTTCCAAAGAACAGAGGTAAGAAGGCCAAATAGTTCAGGAATGGGGGATGCTCAGTTCCTCTTCTGTAAATGATTTCTTAAATCACATGTTTCTATAAAACTCAAAACATTGATACATAACTTAGCTGGGTATAGTTGACTAGCCATGGAATACTGGAAAGACTGCTCAATTTGGAGTCAGAGGGCTTGGATTCAAATCTCAGCCCTGCTTCAGGGCAACTTATCCTGCTTGGGCATCACTTTTATTATCTGGAAAAAAGAGGGTTGGGCTGACTGCATCTACAAGTCTATGATCAAATACCCAAGTATTTTCATAGTTCAAAGCATGATTAACTTTCTGGAACCACATTACCATTTCAAACAGGATTTATAACTGTATACCTATATATGTTGAACCAAATGAAGGCTTAAAAAAGTGTAACCTTGGGATATGGTGTGAACAATAAAAACATTTTTCAGTTGACTGGCTGCATATAAGTCAGATGGCATTTTATTTAAATGACTTTTAGCTATACTTTGGAGTTCTCCAATGTCCCCCACTCCCCCAAAGTCCTTGCTTATAGTCTCTTTATGGGTTATTAATAACTATAAAAGGCGTATGTTTATATTTCTAATTTTCTTACTCCATCCCCTTACATCACTCATCACAATTTACACTAATGGTTGATTTCACATATAAACGTCGTATATACCTTTTACCTTTTCATCTCTCATCTATCCATACTTGTTCTACTTGTATATTTGCCATATCTCCATGGTCTTTATACATTTACTTTCATTATCCCTCACATCTAGTCTAGTCGTCTTTATTTTCTTTTGCTACATCAGTATTCTTCTCTTCCTTTACATCCTTCAAGTTGGCCAATAACATATTACGAGTACACTATCCTTGACTTGTGTGCCTATTAATTTTAGAAATTTGCTACAGTCATCTCATTAGCTTGTTTGTTTTATGCCCTTATTATTTAAATTACTTTATACTCTTCAAACGTTTTTATGTTTTGCCTCTCCATTCCTATACTATTAGTGTAGTATTCAGTGAATGTGAATTGATGACCTATTTAACCTTATTAAATATTACATATTTTCCTCCTTTTTTTACTATAGTTACTTGTTTATAGTAAAGATTTTTGCAAAAGTTGGTCAAAAAGTAGAGATTTTATGACATTTGTTTTGAGTTTTTCTTTAGAATTGACAGTTGGCATTCTATAGTCAAGAATCATTTATGCATTAAAAATGAATTTTATTATGAAAAAGTAGACATTTACTCAACACTTATGCTTTATTTAACTACTAGAGATGAAATGAAATCTAAAAGATTCCTGTTAACTGAAGAATTTCTGGTCTAGTTATGAAGGCAAAGGTGTAAATATTTGGAAAATTAAATTACAGATTTAGAAAGTAACCCAGCCAATAGTAAAAGAAATGTCACAGAGGTACTACGTGATTGGTATAGAGACAGTGCTATGAAGTTGAGAAAAGAAAAAATTCTCTAGGAAGCCTTTGTGGTAAAGTAATAGAACTTCAGCCAAGTCTTTTTAATTAGGAGTGGAGAGAGGCTATGTCATTCATTCAGCAAATGTTTGTATGCTTAAAAAGCATCAAAGGAGATAAACAAAAAGCCACAGTGCCATGGGCTTTTATAAATTAATATAAATGGCAGGAGCAAAATCATAGAATCAGGAAAGCATGAGACTTCCTGATGGGGCCATGTTTATTACTTAGTCCACATTTAAATGGTCTAAAATTTTTTTTTGTCGAGTTAAAATTAACCTAGGGGGAGTTCTCTTCAGGATACTAAAAAATATTTGATGTGTATAGTGAAGTAAATAGTGGGTTGTTTTTTTTTTTTTGGTTATAATATTGCTGAAAAGCAGAAAATAAAATTTTTAGCTTAATTTTTTTGGGGTTGTATAATTAACATTACTATCTTTGAGAGTAAAAGTTCCAGCAGTGCTAAAAGTATACAATGGAATATGAACAAAATTTTTTCTCTTAAAATATTTTTTCCTCCCCCATTCCCACATGCCATTATGTGATTTTTCAAGTGACATAAGAATTGTTTGAAATTAACGAGTGGATAAAATTAGCACTATTGATTACAAATTGTATTGTTACAGTAATATTAGGTAGGGAAATTAGAGTGGGGATTTTTGGTACTAAAATGTGCTGTTCATGTAGGTTGCTTTGTCTCACTACTTTTTCTTAAAATCAAAAATTATAGTTGTCTTTAAATGAGTAAAAAGTAAGTGTTTCAAGATGAGCAAAAATGTAGCTGCTTCTGTCTATTTGTATGTGGAAATGATACTCATATAAAAAGCCAAGCGAGTTTTTATTACTGTAGTGAAACTATACTTCCCCTTATTCTCTAAATTGGCCACTCACATTTACCAGCTATTTTTGTAACACTTCTGTTTGTTTATTTTTCAGCTGATTAATCCAACTCAAATGAACTAAAAACACAGAAGATTTTTTTTAATGAAGTAACATAAAGATTGATCTTGTCCCACTCTACTCCCCTCCTTGCTTCTCTGCTCATCTAGCACCTGTCTGCTCTCACCCTTTCCACAATATCACCATTGTTGGTGCAAGAGCCTTCTCTACAGCTCCTATCATCTGGATCAGCCTTCTTGTATCTATATTTCATCAACCATCTCTCTTCAATTCCCATCTTAGTCATTTCTCTCACTTGGGCTATTAATTTTGTTTTCTTTACAACTAAGTGCTTTTATTTATTTACCATACCATCTGTCTTATACTGCTTTCTGTTAATTTTTAATTTTCTACTGTTTTGTACTTAATTTCATAAAGCATTTTAAGAAGTTGCACTTCAAATTACAATTTGAAGTACAATTCTAGCTAATTTTTATATTTGCTAAATTAATGTGATATGAAATAATTAGACCTGAAGGCTGCTTTTGTTTTTGTTTTAGGATATCATGTATTCTTTAGTTGATTTCATTTAGCATATTAAATATTGCTTAACCCATAATAGCATTTTCATATTCTTTTGTACTCACAAAATGTTTTGGGTAGACTATGAAAGCTATAGAAGAGTGAGGAGAGAAGAGAATCTCATTTCTGATTGATTTTGTACCCTGATTTTTTTTGTACCCTGATTAGGCTTTCCTAAAAGTAGCTGTTTCTTATTTGTTTTTATTTAACTTATGTTTATTTTAAACTTAAAAAAAACGTAGATTAAAGATGTACTATGTATCTTACATAACAAAAAGCTCAGGGCCAAATGTAGGGTAAGGCTAATAGTAAAATCGAAGGCTGTTGGAATCTTTTCTAAAAAACGAAATTTTTAGCACTGATACATACCATATGCTGTTAGTCAGTAGAATGAAGTATGGGCTCAGAGAAGAAACAAAAACCCTCAAGGCTTGGGGGTGGGAAATCCAAATGTACTGGTATGCTTAATTTCTTTTTTTTGCAGAGAGTACACATTGGCAAGTTGAGAGGTATCAACCTGTGAAACCAGTATGCAGATTTGTATCTTCACTGTTACACATCTGCTAACATTTTAATATTTAATATATTGGGGGGGGGTTTGTTTTGTTTTGTTGTTTGGTGGGGTGATGTTGCTTAATCCAAAAGCTTATTGTTGTGTTTATTACTACAGTAATAAAGGTGAACAATAAATGCTTTTAATTATCTTAATTGACTTCTGAACACAATTGAATCTCTTTCACTGCCCCTAGTAGTTCTTAAGTATTCTTTACTTCTTTTTCCATTTCCTATTCTTAAAACTCTATGTGCTACTATTAGTATTTTAATAGTTTCTTGATTTATGTTAGTTTTGTTAGTAACTAGAATAATTGCCCCTGGATAGGAGAAAAACATGTACTTAGACTACTGAAATGCTAGTCAGGAGGGCTCTTAAAGATCATCTGGTCTCCCATATTGTAAATGACCTTTGAACCAATGGATGGCATTCTGAACTTTTTTACCTTCTGTTATGTTATATACAACATGTTCTAAAAGTTTTAGTGCAGTTTTAAGCTGTTAAAGATTAATGTAACAAGAAATAATAAAACTAAAATTTGATAGCTTAAAGCCACACTAAGATTTTTGGGATATCCTGTATATTGGAGAGTTAGCATGAATGTTGTATGATACAAAATAACTGCTGTTGTCAGGAGATAATATATAAATGGTAAATTGCAGTGCATTTTATATTCACCTATTTATATTAAAATCCAGTTTATTTGATTGTAGACTTTTAGCACTAAGTGTGATTGTGATGTAAATTTTATATTTTTATGTAAAAATAGACTTGTAGGTCTTTTGGCAGAAACAAGCTTTTACTTACATTTTTTGAACTTTATATATTTATTGGAGCCAGTATGCCAAATCCCAAAGAAAACAATGAAATCTAGTAGAAAACAGTATACATTAAGAAAAATAGCATCTCTTCCTGCAAAAATTAGTTTGTTTGATTGGCTTTTTATTGCATGTCTGTACACTGTAGAGGAAATTTAGAAAAAATGTCAATGGTATTAAAAAGATGGATTTAGCATATAGCTAATTTAACTTTTTTCAATAGGCACTTAATTAAAAAAACTTTTTTTTAATAGTATGGAAGATATATTCTATTGCATTCATAAGAGCTTTTTGTTTTGTTAACTTTTCTAAATCATCAACCTTGCTTGGAAAACTGTGTGGAAAGCCAGAAAAAGCCTGCATGTGTTCCATTTATTCTTTGGCAGTTGGGGGTCACAATTTATTCTATCACTGAAAATAGATTGCATGCCAAAAAGATGCTGTGGCAAAATTTTATGCCAATTTGGGTGGTTGTTTTGTTTGTGTTTTGAAAATGCATGTTTCTGAGTCAATTTATGGATTTAAAGTTACTTTTCTTTCTTTCTAGGTAGTTGGTAAGAAAGGAGAAAGCCATTAAGATACAGACTACACTGGAAAGAACTTATTGCAATCAAAATGGATCTTCACTTTATCTTCAGCTCCTGGATAATTGCTTGACCCTAGCCAGAGACTGTCAATGTTTCCTTTAATGCCATTACCAATAAATCATTGCTTTTGTTCAGATGGTTTCACTAGTGTTTCTATTGTAATCTTGATACATGTATTTGTAAATAAAAGTCATTACTTTTGCCAAATTTAATTTTTGTCATTTTAAGTATGTAAGAATTTTGAATTTTCATTTGTTTCAAAATTTGCTGGCTTCTGATTTTAGGAGACTTAATATATCCTGTATGTTATTGGCTGACAGTTGACTTTTTAAAATTGAGAAACTGTCATAATAAGGGTTATCTGTTTTTGAGAAAGTATCAGTTTAATACAATAAAAATTTGAAATGCAAGGGACTGGGAAAAATCGATTTTGAAGTGCCCATGTTTGTATTATGTAATATTTTTATTAGAGAACAGCTGGTTATCTAGGGAATAGGAATTTTACTTTAACTTTTGAATAGACGTAAGATTCAATTGTCTACAAATGTTACCTGCAAACTATTGGATAATAGGACTGAAAATTTCTAGGTCTCATCCCTTACCACACTAAAATTTTTATGCCCTCTGAATCATTTGTGAGTCACCATTACATTTATTGTGGCTATATGGACATTAATCATTAGGTAAAAATATAGTATTTGAAATGAAAAGTCATTTAGTGTCATTAAATAAAGTTATTCCTATTATTTCATTCATTTAATAAATGATCATTGTGTTCACTACCTAAGTATTCAATACATATGTAGAGTTGATGATTCAGGTATAAAAATACCAAAGGGAAGAGGAATATGGCTGGAATGGCAAAATACGTATATTTACTTAAAGGATCCTTCAAAACAATTTGGAGAACGTGGGCTTAAGTCAGAGAAACCAAAGTTTGATGTCATCTTGAGCTGTAATCTTAAAGCATCAGTAAATTTACTTTAAAAATATCCCTGCATAGTTTAAAATTTGAATGATTATATAAGAATACACATGGCACATATAATTGTATAGTTAAAGTAACTGAGTACTGTCAGTCTGGTTTTTGGGGTTTTGTGTGTGTGTGTGTGTGTGTCAAGGAAACAGAGTTAGAGATTCTGTTTTGTCTAGAAATAGATTTGATTTTGACTTTGGGAGATTACTGTGTTTAAATATATAGTTTTCTGGGTGTTAATCCTGAGAAAGCATAGCATTTATTTTATGAAACACGTGTACCACTAGAAGTTTTTCATTTTTATGTACCATTGCACATTAAATGGAATCTAGTGATGCCTTTATTTCTTATGTACTTCCTAGCAATGTTGCCTTGGATGAAGTCAAGGCAGAGAGCCAAGAGAGATAAGGCATATATAAGACTATATGTAGAGAGTCTCCAATGAATCATTTCTAAAGTTTAGGACTAGATGAATATTAAGAGCAATTTCTGTTATAGTTTTGTACACAACTACCTTTTTGGGTGATTGTTAAAAAGTGCCTCATCTTACATATTGCTGACCTCATTCTATTTATACTTGACGATTTGATAACCTAGTGGTAGCGATTTTTCATATTTGTAAAGGATTGGACATCAAACCTATATTGTTTATGTAACTTTTCTATAACTTAATTGGTTACAATATACAAATCTTCCATAATACAAATTGTAAATAGTTTTAAATGAAATGTTTATAGGTAACTGTAAAATGTTTCACTTAATGGGGAGTTTTAATACTACAAATAAACATGTCTTCTTGACATAACTTAAAATACCAAGCTGAAATCCTGATGTTTTCTCATGCTAAGAGAGTTAAATTTAAAGGACATTTGGAATTGCTTATAGGAATAAAAGCTGCCTTGGGAAAATACAGCCATTTTAACTTAAGCTCATTTGAACAACTTGTCCATTAAACAAAACTTTCTCTACAAAGTTTGGTGTAGAACTAAAATTTTTAGTTCAGAATAGTGAAACCTCTCTAGCATTTGGGAAAACCTTTGATTTTTCTTTCATTAGGTTTTGATGTTGTTATAGAGCAATAAATTTGTTTTTTACATTTGATTCATCTTTTCTAATTTAAAATTCTGTCTGGGTTCTGATGGATAATTCTACACTTGTAGGTGACATATCACCTTAATCACTAAGTCTGTACACAATGACAATTTAATATAAGAAATATTGTGCCTACCAAGTGCATTGATTAGTCTCTGCCTTTGTGGAACTTAAGACTGCATTTTCATTTGCTCCTGCCATAAATCTGATGCTGGAACTTTTGCCTAATGTTCATAAAAGGTGGACAAGAGTATTATAGTTGTTTCTCCATTGCTAATATAATCAGAATATAAAAAATGAGTTAGTCATTCCTGTGTTATCTTCAAAGTTAGTTTTTCTAAAATTGTATTTATACATGCTGCTTGCTATTGAAAATAGGGAGCCTAACTAGGTTTCTGATGCCTGCATGCCTGATGCCTTACCAGCTCTAGATCTGTGATCTTTAATGGTCACTTTTAAGAAATGTTAGGATCGCTTTTATTGCTGTATAGGTTATAGTCAGTGGATAATTAAAATATACATAACATCTGAAGGCAGCTTTTTTGGAGAGGAAGAAAAAAAATTTCTGACATTTTGCCTATTAAAATTATCCGTTATATTGTAGAAGCAGAGGAAAATCTATTAGGAAATTTAGTAGTACTGAGGGAAAAAATCTTGAAGGAATAAGAAAGTTTTTTTTTCTTCCTTGTTTGCAATTGTGATGTGCAATTTTAGTAGGAGTATTTGGCATTATTCAGATTGAAGAGCAGTTTCCAGCCCTTTTGTATCCCTCTGTGTGTGTAGGAACCATTTAAAGTGTAACAACTGAATTATATCTTAAGTATTTAATACCCATTTCCTCAGACTAGTGGTGCTAGGAAAATTGGGTATGTTGAGGGCATACATGCAGGATGATTTCTAATTGAAATGCCATGATTCAAAGTTATTTTTGTAAATCAAATGTGAATCCGCACCACTTTGAAGGGACTGTAAGGATGGGAAGAGCAGGGAAACCAAGATAAAGTGTGAGACAAGATTCCTTGCCTTGAAAAGTTTATAAATCCATTTTACCATCTTCTAAAGTCTGGGGGTTATGTTACGATACTACAGGAGAGCATGTGACTAAAATTGAGACTGTATATCTATCTTGAAATCTGACACCAACTCAAAGTTCCTACTGTATTATTTTTCCTCTGCTTTCATCCCAAAGGAATGCTTTGGGAGATTTAAGCAGTCAGTATGTTGAAAACCATGAGGTGTGTCTATTTCTATTGTATATATCAGCAAGCAACATAACAGGCATAGCTGCTGAGCAGCAACAAGTTAAATCCTCGAGAACTAGAAATAGGTTCACCTTCATAACAAACACCATACACACACAAAAAGATTTTTTTCCCCCTTTAGGGGTAGTAAATCCAGTAGTGAAAAGAAAACATTTTGCCTAGTGAATCTATAGTAAATTTCCCCTCTGCATTTGTCATCAGTGAAATATAATCTACAGTTCTTAAGTCTTGAATATTGGCCTAAATTCTATCCATGAATCTTACCAATTTGTATCAGTTATAAAATTTGTACCCCCACCGTGTTCAGTCTCATTGCTTACAATGATTAAATTATATCTTCAAACTGAATAGGATATATACTTCTCAAAGATGAGATGTTAATTTTCTGAAAAGGTGACTTTAAATCTTGAGTGGAAAGAAAGTTCAATGTCCTAAATAACCTCCCCCAAACAATTCTTTCTGTAACATTTCCGATGAAATAGACCTCCAGCCACTGCTAAAATATTCCTTTGATAGAGCCCTCATAGTGTATGGACATCACACTGATAGGAAGTTGAATATAAGCTCTAGAGTACAGTACTAAAATTTCCATTTTTTCTCTATATTGCCAGAGTTTAGTACAGAGTGCTTTCAGTAAGGTTGGTGCTTAATGCACCATCTTTTCCAGTACCTAAACATTTGGAGTCAGAGCAAAATGCATATTAATCCTCTGCAGCCTTCAAAACCTTTTTAAAATCCTTGGGGCTAATTCTCCTCTTACACCACCATGAAAGATAAGCACCTATTCTTATGATACCTGTGCCAGGAATAATAAACTTGAAAAAAAAGAAATGTAGAGAACTCTGTTACAGTCTGGCTAACTAATGTTATGGGAAAATGGCCTAAAATGGAATAGAACAAACTACCAAGTCCATGCAAACCATTACCAGAGGGGGATGTTGATCAGTATCTTAACCATTTCTCCATCATACTTCTTCAGAAACTCCACTTCTCAAGTAGCTTGATTTAACAGTCTTCAGTGTTTAAACAAGTTACTTTATTTTTCCTCTCATTTTATGTATTTTAAAATTTTAAAAATTACCAACAAAAAATCCACATTTTCCTCCCCTGGTCCCCACTGAAAAAGAGAAAAATGAACCTTATGCAGCATACGTATAGCTAAACAAATTACTTTAATGACCATGTCTCATCATATTAATTATATGCCTCAAACAGTACACTGAATCCATCAACTGTTGGGAAGTACATAGTATATTTTATCATCATCATCACATTTATATAGTGCTTTAGGTTTTCAAAGTGCTTTACAAATATTGTTTAATCTTATCCTCACAGATGAGGATGGAGATGATTGCTATTCTTGTCCTCATTTTATAGCTGAGAAAACAGGTAAAAAGAGGGTGATGTCCAGAGTCACACAACTATTACATATCTAAGGCAGGACTTGAACTTGGGTCTTTCTGATTCCAGGCCCAGACTTCATATATGAATTGTGCCAACTACTACATTATCTTGAGCTCCACATTTCTGGAGAATTCTGAACAGAGTTCCTAAGTCTCCTAAAATTGTCTTCACAGTGTTATTAGTGTAGAAATTGTTCTGGACCTTCTTCCTTCAATCTGCATTTATTCTTACAAGTCTTCCCAGATTTCTTTGAAACCTGCCCCTTCATCGTTTTGTATATGTTAGTCTTTGTGACAGAAACCTTCAATTTAATAATACACCCCCTTCTCTTTGAAACTACCAACACAGGTACAGGCCCATATCTTACCTGAACTAAAGCCTGCTGGAGGATTTACCTACCTCAAGGCTCTTCCCACTCCAATACATTCTTCATTCAGTTACCAAAGTGATTTTCTTAAAACATAGGTCTGGCCACAGCACCCCCACCACCACCCACTTAGTAAGTTTTGTGTAACTCCCTACTGCTTCTGTACAAGACCACCTCTTTGGTATTCAAAACCCATCATAACCTATCCCCAGTCTTTGATGATCTTATTCCTGGCCACATACTATTCAATCCAGTGACCCTGACTTTGCCCTTCCATAAACAAGAAACTACATCTTTTGGCCCCTAGTATTTTCTCTGGCTGTCTCCCATGCCTAGCATGTTCTTCCTCCTCATCTCTGTCTACTGGCTTCCTTTATCCCAACTAAAATTCCATTCTTTACAGGAAGCTTTTCTCAACTCTTAATTTTAGTGTTTTCTCTCTGTTAACTATTTCCTTTTTATCTTGTATATAGTCTCTTTATACATATTTACTTGCTTATTGTCTTCCTTATTAGAATGTGAACTCTTTGTAGACAGAGTGTTTCACTTCTTAGTATAATGCTTGGCAACTAATAAGCCATTAATGAATGTTTAGTAATTGACTAAAGTTAACTGCATAAATTCTCGGCCTTAATTTCCAAATTTGTCAAATGATAGAATCAGTTTACAATATTGTTATGAACCTTTCCAGTTCTATTATTTCTTGAAGTCTCATGAAATCATTAGCTTCTAGTTTCCCAATTCTAATTTTTAAGAAATGATATTCCTCCTTCATTTTTTGAACTTCCTTTTTCATTTGGCCCATTTCTTCTTTCATTGCTTTCATCTCTCCCCCAATTTTCCTCTGCCTCTCTTAATTGATTTTTTAATTCCTTTTTGAGCTTTTCCAGAATCTGAGTCCAATTCATATTTTTCTTTAGGATTTTCCATGTGTTTGCTTTGCTTTTACTGTCCCCTTCTGTGTTTGTGTCTTGCTCTTTCTCTCTATAAAAACTCTTTATAGTTAGGTGTTTTTTGTTTTGATATCTGTCTTGAGCTTTTGACAAGAGGATCAGGGGGCCCAGCTTCAGGTCTACAAACTACCCTAACCTGTGATCTATGTCCTCATCACAGACCTGGGATGAGACTCCTGGCCTCACTTTGGGCCCATATAGATCAGGCTGCACAGCACAGACTGCCCTGGCCTGGAATTCTGGACCCAACTGCAGGTTTGCTTGGAACTTTAAGGGGTATGCATTGATTTGCCCAGGTAGGGTCTCAAGGTCTGGATGTTGGTTTGGGCTTAGGTTCATAACCTGGCACAGTAGATGTTTGGAGTGGGGAGGGGGTGCTTGCTCTTGGTTTGCTCTTTCCTCCTTGCTATAACTTCCTGCTGGCTGTGCTCCCCTCTCACCCAAGTGCCCCAGATGTTCTCTGCCTACATTTTAGGTTTTTCTCTTCTTGAAAGTTGCTTCACTCTGACTTCTTGTTGGTTCTTTCACTCCTGAATTTGTTTTGTGCTATTTTTTAAAGATTGGTTAGAGACGATTCTCATGGTAGTTTCAAGCTTTCCTGCTTCTACTCTGCCATCTTGGCTCAATTCTTTCCAGTTCTATAATTTTGTTTTGTTAATGGAATCTATTCCTGAGCAAAATTAAATAGGGTCAAGATTTGTACCCTAACAAGTAGAATCAGTCACTCGACATCTCATCCTTTTAGTTAGTCAATAAACATTTATTAAGTACCTACAATGTACCAGGCACTGGTAAAGTGCTGGGGATATAACACCCCCAACCCCCAAGACAGTTCTTGCCCTCAAGAAACTTACAATTTAACATACAAAAGAAAGCTAAAAAGGTGAAAGGCAGGGAAATGGGGTAAGTAATGTACTTGACCAAGGGGCACTGGTGGAAAAGTCAGAAGAGTCCTAAAGTAGTGCAACAAGATTAAAATGGATATAAAATGATAGATTTAAAAATATTAGGGTATTAAAAGATTTATTGGTAGCCATTAGAAAATTGAAGCCATGTGCATGCTGAGAGTCATTTTAAAAGATCCACCATTATCTCTGTCCCCATGCTGCTTCACCTGGAAAAAGAGAGTGAGCAAGCCCAGCCACTCATTTTTAACCTCTGGTCCATGTCATTACATAACTGCATATCATTACATTCATGTCATTACATAACTTACATATCATTTATGTAAGCCAGGAATGATGGTAAATGTAGTTTGAAAGACCCCTAAATTTCCACAGGAAGTTTAGATCAGAGTCCTTAAAATTTCAATTACACATTCCCCTCCTTGAAGAGCCAAGAGAGACTGGTCTCCCTGAAGGCTCTTGTAAACATAACTAACTTTTAAATTATAGAAATTTGGGGATAAAAAGAAGAGAGGACAAAATCAATGATCCAATGATTGCTATGTGCATTGGCAAAAAGCCAATTGGGGGAAGTCTTTGGCATAAGAGTGTACATTCTAAACAAATGCATTCAACTCCCCATGGTTCAATCAACTGCACCCCAAAGTTCATTGTGGATCTTCTTGATGCAGGCATCTTCATGGTGCCTTCTCTGAACAGATTTGTTGTCTGGATTCTGGGGAGGTAGCAAATTTCTTATCATGAAATTACTCTCAAAAGAATTTAAACTTTACATTATAGATTAATACATACATTCCCTTCTGAGGAGAATTACACATTCCCCCCCCCTGAAATTACTCAAAAGAATTTAAATTTTACATTATAGATTATAATACAGACATTCTGATTATAAAACATACATACCCCCCTGAGGAAAATTAATAACACATTCTCCCCTGAAGAAGGTTAGAGTGTACCCAGATCAGCTAAGGATACATGGTTGAGTTATGGGGTTGTGTGAATCAATTGACAAAAGAAATTTTAAAAAATTTAAAATATCCAAATAAAAGAGAAAAAATAACTTGTGAATGAAATGTAAAATATCAAAGTCTTATGTGCAAAAATGTAGGGAAAAATAAACCTTGAATCAAGGTCCGACTAAAGTGTTTTAAGCAATTGTGCAATTACCCATTCAGTAGACATGACTACAGAAAGTTGCCACACTTATAAGGGAAGGAAAAGGACCAAATTTCATATGAAAATGGAAGTATCTTTCCCTGCTCTGATTTGCCTGCACTTCTCAGAGATAGGGTGAGCTAGGATGATGGCCAACCTTTGGTACTTGACTAGGATGAAGTTCAGGGAAGTCTGGCCTCTAACATATGACAGAAAAGCTGCAACCCCAAACCCCAATTGCTAAGTTTCAAGTCCTTCAGTATTGGCATAGTGATTCTGTCAGTCCTACCTGGATTGATATGATCTTTTTTGACCTTGTGTTGCTAGGCACTGTGCAGTTTCTCACCAATCCCATTGGGACTGGGTGGTCTCCACCTTGTGGCTCTTTTGTTCCCTTCTCCTGGAATCAGACAGAATCATTAATCACAGTCCCATAATATTTATCAATAATTGTCAGGTTACCATAGTCTAAGGCTTTTTGGGTATGCACTAATATTATAGCAGTTATATATTTATATATTAAACTTATATTACTGTAAAATCAAAAGGGATTAATATTGATTATATGTACTTTAAGTACAAAAATGAGAAAAAGGGAAAAGGAGTCAATTATTATATTAAAAAATAAAAGGTAAAGCAATAAGAAAATTAAAAATTCAGGGAAAAATATTTTCAAGTATAAAAGTGAGAAAAGAAACTCATACTGTATTGCACATAGAAGGGAAAAAATAATAAAAGAATGTTTTAAAAATAAAAAAATATATAACTTAGAATCAGTGAAAGGTTTGTCACCCAAAAATGAGATCCATTTCCTTGTAAGCTTTTCCATGAACTACTGTGAATGTAAATGATTTTTACAAAATAGCAGATTTATAATACACATTCAAATAAAGTACCAAAATTTCCAAAATTACATTTAAAGACAATACCAAACAAACTTATATGAGTTTTCTATATAACCACTTGCTGTGATGTTTAAAAAATGTATACTTGTCACAAATTCAACAGGTATAATAAATCATTCAACCCTGGCTGTGATATATTTAACAAAATCTATTACAACCTTCATCCAAATGTGGGGGCAGAGCTTAGAAAAAAATCTGATAAAAAAAAAACCTTTTGGTTCTAAAATATCACCAAGAATTCTAGGTCCTTCAGAGAAAAACAGAAACAAAAACAAAAACACTAAAATAGCAGAAGGAGATATATATATCCATTCAAGTTACTAGGTATCCTGAAGTCAATTTTAAAGGCCTCTTATAAAATTATAATTTAAATTCTTGTCATCATAGTCTTCAAGGTTGTATATAATTGTCTAGATAGAATAAAAACTTTTAAGGCAACATATGATCTCAATAGGTGAGATGACAAAATTCAGTATACATAAGATTTATGGGCTTTTACAACTTAAAAAAATTTGTATAAGATGTTCATGGTCTTTTACAATGATATGCTGTTCTATAAAATCATATGTAAATGATACAGATAAAGAATCATATAACAGAATTAGATTAATACAGATAAACTTAAAAAAATGTTAAACCTTAAAGAAATCAGAAAATACAATATAAGCAAATGACAAATTACAAGCAGTGTAGTTAATAAAAACTTTTTTACCAATCAGAATAGACTTGTTCACTATTAAGAAGTTACAATAAAATCATGAACAGAATTTATCTAGCAGCCAAAAACTTAGCTTAAAATGATTCAGTATAACAGAAAGATAATGATCAGATTAATATATGAACTTAAAACAGCAAAATTAAATCATAAAACAACAATCAGCAAAATACAATAAGATACAGAGACTTTCAAAAAACAATGGAGACTGAGGAAGTTTAAAATCCACCTCCACTCTTAAAAGTTCCTGTTTGGTAAAAGGTTAGAAGTCCATGTGCTATCCCAGTCCCTCCCGCATAGGCAGAGCATGGAAGCCAACTGGGGTAAGGACTGGAACCCATGTGAAAGACTCGTGGGGGGGGGGGGGGGAGGAAGGGTAGACAAGCGGCTAGATCAGGTTTGAAAAAAAAAAACACTTGGAGGGCTTGTGGGCCTAGAAGCTCTCCTTCTTTAAAAGTCATTGTCTAAGAGGAAATACACTTAGAGCCGCTAAGTAAGGACTGTTCCCAATGAAAAAGAAGTGGGATTATACTTTCCAAGTCTCTGGAGCTCCAGGAATAGCCATAGTCCTCAAGTAGAAGCATTAGCAAGAGTAGCTGGAACTCAGGCAGGGGGTCAGGTGTCTGGTATCCGAGGGGATGGGGAATTGGAATCTGAAACAGCAGGGAACAGCTAGGATCTGGGATCAGTGATCAGGCAGGCAGGCGGCAGTGGGAAGATAGGGAAGGTCAGCAGCAGTATTGAGCCCAGGGAAGGTCTGGCTTGAGGGGCCAGCACCAGCAGCCAAGAAGACTGGAGCTATCAGCAAAAGCATGGCTTTTGCCAGAAAAGTAAATTTCCCCTTTCCCTGAAAAGTAGCCATGTGGTTGGGGAGAATGAGGAGAAGAGAAAAACAGAAACAAAAACAAAAACACTAAAATAGCAGAAGGAGAATTTTGAGTTCTCTCAGGGTTCTGCCTGTGGGGGGAAGGTAAAAAATCATAGCAGAAGAAGTGTGGCTTGTTAGGCTCTCTGAAAAAAATAAGAACTCTTTGTCCAAAAACTTCTGGTCACTATTAACGTAACATAATGAAATAAAATGGATATAAAAGGATAGATTTAAAAATATTAGGGTATTAAAAGATTTATTGGTAGCCATTACAAAATTGAAGCCATGTGCCATGCTGAGTAATTTTTTTTCTTTTTTTTTTTAAACCCTTAACTTCTGTGTATTGGCTCATAGGTGGAAGAGTGGTAAGGGCGGGCAATGGGGGTCAAGTGACTTGCCCAGGGTCACACAGCTGGGAAGTGTCTGAGGCCGGATTTGAACCTAGGGCCTCCCATCTCTAGGCCTGATTCCCAATCCACTGAACTACCCAGCTGCCCCTACTGAGAGTCATTTTAAAAGACCCACTATTACCTCTGTCCCCATGCTGCTTCAGCAGGAAAAAATGAGCAAGCCCAGCTACTCGTTTTTAAGCTCTGGTTCACGTCATTATATAACTTCCTACATCATTTATGTAAGCCAGGAATCATGGAAATGTAGTTTGAAAGACCCCTAAACTTCCACAGGAAGTTTAGATCAGAGACCTCAAAATTTCAATTACACAAATGGAGTTTTTGGAATTCATGGCTTTACCTTTCAAACACAGGGACAGATGGCAGTGATGGGGTCATAGCAGATTTGAAACGCCAATTGAAACAGGCAAAATGGGAGAAGGAAATAGAGGAAGTGAAAAATTTTGCTCTCCAAACAAGTAGAAATCAAAATCAATTTAGACAACCTGCTAGCAACACCCAAAGATCAAAATTGTCCCCACCTTGCTATGTGGACGGATTGGGCACGTCCTTCGTTTTTGTAGATTTAGGCAACAAATAGATTTTTCTAGAAACAATAATCAAAGAGACAGAGGCAACAGAAAGATCTTTTATAATTCTAAATGGTCTAAGAACAATGAATCCAAAAGAAATTATGAGAATAAACATGAGGGCGCATGCTGTAATCATGCATGTAAAAAATATAGTCAAATACCTTCATTAGATGACATGGAGAGATATCTGCAAATGGGAACGAAACCTAAGAAATCATTATGAATCGAGATTCCTGATTTAAAACCTTCTAATCAATGTAATTTGGGTGTGGCAGAGTCTAATTTAAGTGAGGAAAGCAAAATGAGAAATCTGGGCAAAATAGAGCAAGTAATCTACACAGAAGATACACATAGATCTGTGGTAGATAATGATCAATGGGAAAAGATAATGCAAATGCGCAAAGAAATATATGATATTAATGAGGATGATTATATAAGGGATCAGCTTTCTCATTCCATATCACACACATTGGGTGAGAAGCATAAAGATCAAACATGCCATTGAAACAACTCACATCAAGTAGTTTTGCAATCGTGTTCAGAATCATCAAGAACTCAAATTCCTCTCTTTATTCCAAGTATAAAACAAAGGGGCAACTTGGATAAAGAACATTATGGCGAGGATTTACAAAGTTTCCAGAAAGGAACACTTTCAGTAACTTCGGGGGAATTAGATGCCAAAATTCTTTTCCATTCAAGTGCTTTAGACACGGTGTCACAGTTAGAGGTTAAAGAGCAAGACAGTCTAGACGTTGGCAAGGATTTGACTTTAAAGACACAACCCACTGAATTGCAGGATGATAGCAGCTGTTTAGGAAATTCCAAATCCACCTTTCTCAACCCCTTAGCTACAGAATTTCATCCAAAACTTTGAGGAAGAGATAGGGAACAGTTGTTTTCTCCTGTAACCAGTGTGGCTAATCATAACATCAATGAAACTATTGCTGTGATTGATAACAAAAATCATCTGACCTCAGTCACAGAAACAGCAGGGCAAAATAGAGAATATCAGTCAGCTTTTGAATCAGTAGTTGTACCTGAAGTGTTGAAGGGAACGCAATCTAACTACCATACATTCTTGGATACTACTGAGGGGAAAATTTCTGATTTGAACCCTGACAGTTCTTTAAATAGCAGAGTGGACAGTAAGTCAAATCAAACCTCCATTTCTGAAGCCCTTAGAGATAGCCAACATGAAATCTGCACAAATGACAATGACTTACCAGCTCTCAATGAGAGAATGTTCTTTAAGCCTGCTTTCTGTATTTCTGATTCTAAACTGAACTTGCCTAATGGTGCTATAGGAAGTGTGGGTTTAGAGACAAAAGACCATATGCAACACAGAACCAATGATAAGTGTACACAAAATACTGAGGATTCTTTATTACTCCTAGTGCCAGTGAAGTCCAATGACAGTGGAGAACCATTAGTTACCCTAGAAATCAGGGCGGGGGGTTACACTATGAGGGACTACTGGACACTGGTGCAACTTGTTCTGTGTTACATGAGCCACCTGAAGGATGTCAATTTCAAGACAGTTTAAGAGTAAGAGGAGCTTCTGGGGTAGCACAACAAGTCCTGAAGCTAAAAGTTAAAATGCTAAAATTTGGACCTCTAACTCTTGACCACACCTTCCTATTGATGCCATCATGTCCTTCAAACCTCGTGGGTAGAGATCTCCTATGCAAATTGGCCGCAACCATCCAATGTCAACCAGATGGACAAATTTATTTACACATACCCAAGAGATCTCTGAAACACCATCCCATTTTATTTTTAGACCCATGTAGTGAGAAACCATCATACCAATCAACCAATAACATCTATGAGGTTCCAGATAATATTCCAGATTATGTGTGAGCTAAAAATTCAAATGAGGTGGGCAGGATATTGTCAGCGGAACCAGTGAAGATAGAGGTAAAAGAAGGCTTACCTCTAAGAATTCCTCAGTTCAGACTTAGCCAAGAGGTGATAGAAGGAGTGAAACCCATCATAGAGAGTTTATTAAAGCAGGGTATATTAAAATATGGCTTTTCACAATATAATACACCAATCATGCCAGTAAAGAAAGCCAAATTATTTCCTGATAGGAAGACTCAATGGTGTTTAGTACAAGATCTCAGAGCAATAAATGACCATGTGCAAAAGACTTATGCCATGGTACCAAGTCCATCACAAATCATTGCAGCCATTCTACCTGCAGCTGCTTGGTTTACTGTTCTGGACCTGAGCTCTGCGTACTTCTCTGTTCCCCTGCACAGAGAGAGCCAGAAGCTGTTTGCTTTCTTATGGGAAGGCAAATCCATCTATTGGACGCGTTTGCCCCAAGGTTTCGCAGATTCAGCTTCGGTCTTCTGTCAAATACTGCAGAGAGACCTTGAGTCGATAACATTCTAAAACAGCAAAATGGTACATTATGTTGATGACATCCTGCTAATGTCACCATCTGCTGAAGTCTGTTACACTGATAGCATACACTTAATCAAAGAGCTAGGCAAAAGGGGCCATAAAATTTCCAAATCGAAACTTCAATTCATGAAGGAAAAAGTAAATTATTTAGGATTCATCCTAGAAAAAGGATCCAGAAGAATTTCCCAAAAGAGAACACAGGATATACAAAATTTGAGTTTGCCTAAGACCAAAAAACAACTCAGGGCAATCATAGGAATAACGAGCTTCTGTAGAAACTGGATTCCAGGTTATGCTCACATTGCAAGACCTCTGATAGAGCTAACCAGGAAGGAAGTTCCAGAACCGTTAAAGCTGAATAAAGATCATATCCATGCACTAGAGAAATTAAAATCACTTACTCTATCAGCTCCAGCCCTAGGTATCCCTGATCATGACAAACCATTCCTACTTTATGTGCATGAAGATAAAGGGATAGCTTCTCACACAAACATTCGGGAATAGACTTAGACCAGTTGCTTATTACAGCTCTAAATTAGATTCAGTGATTTGTGATATGCCTAGTTGTCTAAAAGCCATAGCTGCTGTAGCCATCATGATTAGAAAGTCTTCATCCTTGGTATTAGGGAGTGAACTGAAAGTATTTTCTCCACACCAAGTGGAATCTACTTTGAGAAACACCAACTTGCAAGTGTTCACCTCTCAAAGACTATCATAATACCAAGCAATCTTGTTGGCTAATGAAAATGTAACTTTTCACCGGTGCAGAAACCTAAATCCTGTGACTGATTCCAGATTTACCTCTGGAGGGAGAAAGTCTACACATCTGTGGATATGCACTTAACATCGTGCATAAAACAAGACCTTATTTAGACAATAAGCCCATGAAAGACCCCAATATTACCTTATTCACAGATGGATCGTCATATATAGTAGACAATCAGAGATATACCGGAGCAGCCGTAGTGACAGACTCTGAGACTCTTTGGTACTCATCATTACCATCTACCATGAGTGTTCAAGGAACAGAATTAGTCGGTTTGATACACGCTCTGAAATTTGCAGAAAATTGCAAAGCAAACATTTTTACCGATTCGCGTTATGCTTTTTTAGTCATGCATCGTTCTGCTGAGATCTGGAAAAATTGAGGCTTCATTACATCCAATGGCAAACAAATAGCGTATGGCAATTTAATCAATAAGTTGTTGGATGCAATCCAATTACCAGCCCAAGTGTCAGTCATCCATTGCAAAGCTCATACTAAAATCCAAGGGCCAGTTGAATTAAGGAACAAACGTGCAGACATCACAGCCAAATACACAGCAAAGTATGGACCACTTACAATTTTAAACTTATCTTTGGTGGAGGAAGATGATCTTGAAAATGCATACTCCCCAAAGGAAGTGAAGGATTGGAAGAAACATCATGGTGCATACCTTGTTAACGGAGTTTGGCTGGGAGCAAATGGGAAACCTATGTTACCTAAATCCCTATATTTCACCTTTTGCAATGCACTACACCAGAAAGGGCATTATGGAAGTCTGGGCATGGCCGATTCTATAAATAGGTATTGGAATGCAAGGGGCATATATGAAGTTGCTATGAGAGTTTCACAGGGGTGCAAAATTTGTATGCATTACAACCAGACAATCACAAAAGTTCATAGTCTGGGAGGAAAACCTTTAGCATACACACCTTTTGAATGCTTACAAATTGATTACATCACAATGCCAAGGAGTCAAAGTTATAGATATGCTTTAGTAATAGTGGATAGATTAACTAAGTGGCCAGAAGCTTTTCCAGCAAAACATAACACCTCAGCTTTTGTTGTGAAAATCTTACTGAGAGAATTAATACCTAGATTCTCTATTCCGTTACATATTGCATCAGATTCTTGGTCCCATTTTGTGAATAAAATTTTAGCTACAGTTTATGAAACATTAGGAATTAAGAGACATCTTCACTCAATATTTAGACCACAATAGAACGGACAAATTGAACAAGTGAATAAATCTCTGAAAAATCTTGTAGAAAAATTATGTGCAGAATCTCACATGAAATGGCCTGATGCATTACCATTGGCACTATTCCACCTAAGAAGCAAATCCAACAGCATCACACACATTTCACCATTCAAAATGCTGTATGGACATCCACCTTACCATGGCAAAGCACCTCAAAGCATTCACAATTATCATACCTAGGTATGGAATGCAAACTCTACGAATATATCAAATTATGCAAGCATCGATTAAATCAACTCTACAAATTAGGCTTGATACATCAAAGAGTACCCTTTGATTTTAATCTACCCAACTTCCCACCTGGAGATTATGTTTACACCAGAAACTTTGCTAGGAAGTCTGTGTTAGAACCCAAGTGGCTTGGACCTTTCCCAATTATTCTAACGACTCCGAGTGCAATCAAAATTGAAGGAAAGGATCCTTGGTTCCATGTCACCCATGTTAAGCCAGCAAAAGACATATCCCAACAACAACCAAAAGACCCAGAAACTATTCAGCACAAAGATCAACTAGCACCAACTGATCAATCAAATAAGTCCTCAGAAAATCCACAATCTGTACAATAGACCATAGAGACAAAACAGCATTCAGAACAACAATCAGAGCATGAATCAGAACCAGAAGTAGACCAAGAGCCAGTAAACAATCAGATATTACACCAAATTTTATACCCAAATGATTATCCCAATCCCAATCACTTAGAAGAATCATCTGTAAATAATTATGTCAATGGAAAAGAATCAACGAAAGAAGAAGACACAACATTTGATTTGCAATAAATCCCAGATCTAGAAACTGATGACAACAAATGAATGAAAGCACAAAGATTTAATCACGAACTCTTTTTAAAAAATTTTTTAAACATTTATTAATAATCATTTTTAACATGGTTACATGATTCATGCTCCTATTTTCCCCTTCACCCCCTGCACCCTCCCCACCCATGGCCGACGCACATTTCCACTGGTTTTATCATGTGTCATTGATCAAAACCTATTTCCAAATTGTTGCATTGGTGTGGTAGTTGTGAGTCAACATCCCCAATCATGTCCGCCTCAACCCATGCGTTCAAGCAGTTGTTTTTCTTATATGTTTCCTCTCCTGCAGTCCTTCCTCTGAATGTGGGTAGCGTTCTTTACCATAAATCCCTCAGAGCAGTCCTGTGTCATTGCTTTCTGCTGGTACAGAAGTCCATTACATTCTATTTTACCACAGTACATCAGTCTCTGTGTACAGTGTTCTTCTGGCTCTGCTCCTTTCGCTCTGCATCAGTTCCTGGTGGTCTTTCCAGTTCACCTGGAACTCCTCTAGTTTATTATTCCTTTTAGCACAATCGTATTCCATCACCAGCATATACCACAATTTGTTCAGCCATTCCCCAATTGAAGGACATACCCTCCTTTTCCAGTTCTTTGCCACCACAAAAAGCACAGCTATAAATATTTTCATACAAGTCTGTTTATCTATGATCTCTTTGGGGTACAAACCCAGCAATGGTATGGCTGGATCAAAGGGCAGGCACACGAACTCTTTTGTTACCTTTATTTTTGTTATCTTTATTAAAACTACAAAAGGAAAAAGAAAGAAGAAAATTATTCACGTTTGATAGACATTTGAACTTTGTTCTTGACCCAAGTCAGAAGATGACAAGCGCGGATGCATCAAACAACACAAGTGCAAGTTGACAAGCGCGGGATAACATCAAACAACACAAGTGAGATGTTGCTGACTTCGCAGATCTTCATGAGGACAGCAAACCTGAGAACTACAAAGACATCCGTGACCAAATACATCTATCGTAAGAAGGACATCCACACTGTGAAGAGGAACATCGGATCAGCGTTGGACACATGTATTTGGAAGGAGATAACTTACACCCAACAGAATTCTCATGGCACACAACACTAGATTCCATTCAAGCAGTACATGCACATTGCAAAAGAATTCCAGTGGAATAAGTGTAACACATCATTACACGGATAAGTCACTAGACAACACATAAAACATTTTCCTGACTTCACATCTACATGTGAAACACTAAACTTACACTTAAGAGAGAAGAGTATGTCTGCCTTAGTACAGAATTTTCTCTTACTTTGGTTCAGGCACCTTCTACTCAAATCACCTCACACTTCATGTATATATGTAATTATGCTTACTAACCCTTGGCAATAACTTTTACTAACACACAGGGACAGTTTAGTTAGTTTAGTAAGTTAAAACAGGGACAGATTTTCTAAATTTTCTTTGTAAATATTGTACATAGCATAAGTCTATGGTTTGACCAATAGACTTACAAATAATATAGTCTTACTTATTATTACTAACATTTCTAACATAGGCATAAGTGTATTAATCTATTCATACACTAACTTTAGCAATTGAACTAGAATTTAGGAGCTTAGATTGCAAAATTTTTTCTTAGTTAATAATTTTCTTGTTAGTTCATAATATTAGATAGATGAATAGATAGAATTCATTACTTTGTTCTAGTTAGCAAATGTTAGCCTTAAGAATGTTTGTGAATGTTTAAATTTAATTTGTTTTCCTTTCTGTTCAAAATTTTTTTGCAAACTTAAAATCCCCATTCCTTTCCTATGCTTTTACCATAACCCGTCTTAGTTTAGCTTAGTTTAGTTTTAGCATAGTTTAGGAGATAGCAACCTTTTTCTTATTTTGCAAACTTAGTTAGGGATAAGAGCTTAGTTAGAATTTAGCTTAGTATAAGAGTAGTAATCCCTTAGACTTTAGTAACTACTAAAATGTTGCTAGATGCAAATTTTAAAAAGAAAAGAGGCATAATGTGGTGAAGAGAAGGGGCATAACTGATTTTCAGAATTCTTCTTTTTTTTTTTAATAATTTTTTATTTTTAGAAAAAATTTCCCTGGTTACATAAGTCATGTTTTTACTTTACCCTTCACCCCCTTCACTACTCCCAACCCCCGACTCACCCCTTCCCCCCGCCTTAGCTAATTCGCATTTCCACTAGTGTGGTCAGTCAAGACTTATTTACACATTATTGATAGTTACATGGGTGTGGTCTTTTCAGGTCTACATCCCCAATCATGTTCTCAACAACCCAAGTGTCCACGCAGTTGTTTTTCTTCTGTGTTTCTACTCCTGCAGTTCTTCCTCTGAATGTGGATAGTGTTCCTTTCCATAAATCCCTCCGAATTGTCTTGAGTCATTGCATTGCTGCTAGTACAGATGTCCATTACATTCGATTTTACCATAATATATCAGTCTCTGTGTACAATGTTCTTCTGGCTCTGCTCCTTTCACTCTGCATCAATTCCTGGAGGTCTTTCCAGTTCACATGGAATTCCTCCAGTTTATTATTCCTTTGAGCACAATAGTATTCCATCACCAACATATACCACAATTTGTTCAGCCATTCCCCAAATGAAGGGCATACCCTTGCTTTCTAGATTTTTGCCACCACAAAGAGCGCTGCTATAAATATTTTTGTGCAAGTCTGTTTATCTATGATCTCTTTGGGGTACAAACCCAGCCGTGGTATGGCTGGATCAAAGGGCAGGCATTCTTTTATCGCTCTTTGGGCATAGTTCCAAATTGCCCTCCAGAATGGTTGGATCAGTTCACAACTCCACCAGCAATGCATTAAGGTCCCAATTTGGCCACATCCCCTCCAACATTCATTACTTTCCCCTGCTATCATTTTAGCCAATCTCCTAGGTGTGAGGTGGTACCTCAGAGTTGTTTTGATTTGCATTTCTCTAATTATTAGAGATTTAGAACACTTTCTCATGTGCTTATTGATACTTTTGATTTCTTTATCTGAAAATTGCCTATTCATGTCCCTTGCCCATTTATTAATTGGGGAATGACTTGATTTTTTATACAATTGATTTAGCTCCTTGTATATTTGAGTAATTAGACCTCTGTCAGAATTTTTTGTTATAAAGATTTTTTCCCAGTTTGTTGTTTCTCTTCTGATTTTGGTTGCAACAAAATAAATGCACATAAATCATCAGCATTTCTATATATTTCCAACACATTAGAGCAGCAAGAGGTAGAAAGAGAAAACCATTTAAAATCACCCTAGACAATATAAAATACTTAGGAATCTATCTACCAAAACAAATACAGGAATTATACAAACATAACTACAAAACACTTTCCAAAAAAATAAAACTAGATCTAAACAATTGGAAAAACATTGAGTGCTCATGGGTAGGATGAGCTAACATAATAAAAATGACCATTCTACCCAAATTAATTTACGTATTTAGTGCTATACCTATCAAACTACCAAAAACATTTTTTACTACATTAGAAAAAACCATAACAAAGTTTATTTGGAAGAACAAAAGATCAAGAATATCAAGGGAAATAATGAAAAAAAAAACGTGAAGGAAGGTGGCTTAGCAGTACCAGATATTAAGCTATACTATAAAGCAGCTGTCATCAAAACAATATGGTACTGGCTAAGAGATAGAAGGGAGGATCAGTGGAATAGACTTGGGGTAAGTGATGTCAGCAAGACAGTGTATGATAAACCCAAAGAGTCTAACTTTTGGGACAAAAATCCACTATATGACAAAAACTGCTGGGAAAATTGGAAAACAATATGGGAGAGATTAGGTTTAGATCAACATCTCACACCATACACCAAGATAAATTCAGAATGGGTGAAAGACTTGAATATAAAGATGGAAACTATAAGTAAATTAGGTGAACACAGAATAATATACTTGTCATATCTCTGGGAAAGGAAAGATTTTAAAACCAAACAAGAGTTAGAGAAAATTACAAAATATAAAATAAATAAGTTTGATTATAGTAAATTAAAAAGTTTTTGTACAAGAAAACAGAATTCTTCTGTCAGTTAAGGAATTTAGAATCTTGGGAAATAGTTGACAGTTGGTACTGGCAACTTGTGGAGAGTACCAAGGTCCATCTGAGCTCCTTCTTTAGATTGAAACCTGGCCTATATTTTGCAGCTTTTCTTTTGAGATTTGTTAATTTAGCTAATTCCTTTGAATCTCCCTACCCTACCTTATTCCCACCTTCATTTTCCCTGCCTGAATTCCTGTGAGGGTTTGAAAGGAGGGTAGTTTGGAGTGTTAGTTTAAACTTGATATTTTAAATAGTCAAATAGGGCTTACCCTTGCTACACTTTACCTATTGAATCATTGTATCCAACTTTCCTAACCCCATTGATTACAAACCCATCTGAGAGCTGAGTTAAGGCAGGTCCTTTCTCAGTCTCACGTTCCTGCTTCCCTTCCCCCACCTGAAGTTTCTCGAAGCGGCTGTTAGGGCTACCTTGTATCCTCTACCCTGCCAATCCATCCTAGAAGACAATAAACCCCATTTTTATTTAATCAAACCCTTTGGCTACTTCTTTAGTTGATTAATAAGAGAGGGAGAAAAGAGAGAGGAATAACATACTCTCTGGAGTTTGAGGGAAGCTGAGGGTATCCATTTTGAAGGAAGTGTAACTTCATTACTTCCTTCAAGTCCCTTCCTGTGAAGCTGACTAAAGCCTCAAGTCAGTTTCAGGCCAGTCTTGGCTGGCTCTAATCTGGCTCTGTAAAGTGTCCTTTTACTTGAAGGGCTCAGTCTATTTCCCTTCAGTGTTTTGTCTCTTACCTGAGTATCCAGTCTGTGTTTCCCTGCTGCTATTGCCTGCTTTAGATTAACTCATCCTCTCCCTTGCAACCCTTGGTACCTCAGTGTTATATTCCCTAAACTCAGACATTCCCTTATTTCTCCTACCACCTCAACTATCAACCTTCATCATTGTACCTTCCTCATCCACTATATTGCCTTAGGGATTCACAAACCCCTATCCACAGTGCCTATCCTCTATTCCAATCAGCTACTACCTATAGCCTTGTCCCTTGATAACCTACAGCCTTGCGTCCCTTGCCTTGCCTTATTCCCTATTCCTACCAGCTATTACCCCTAGCTTCAGTCCTATATTACATCCTGCAGATTCCCTTATTACATCCTAAAAATCCCCTTATAAGAGGTAACAAGACTGATGGAATCAAATGCATAAAAAAAGCCTAGAAGAAAACTGAATTGTTTCTGACTCACACTGAGATTTTGAGATTTCATTTTTATAGTCCATATGTCAATCACTGATAAAAATTAGTCAGTTGATGGAACTTGCATGCATGCTCTTACACATAATACACATAAAAAGTTTGTGGAATGTGTAGTACAATGGCAATAAGTGCTAATATTTTATAAAAGGGACCCAAATTTGGATGATTCTGTCAATACCTCTATATTATCATTTATCCTAATTTGGCTCTTCAGCTGTATGAAATAATTGCAGAGCCTCTCTATAATACTTTCACACATGTTGATTCACATCATCTAGAGCAGGGGTCGCAATGTATGGTTCTTTCTGCAGGAGCCATAAAGTCCATTTTTTTTCAGGAGCCATTACAGGAGCGCGCACTGTTACAGGAGCACACACTGTGAGCACTGTACGGCTCTCACGAAATTACATTTTAAAAAATGTGGCCTCTATGGCTCTCACGGCCAAAAAAGTTGCCGACCCCTGCTCTAGAGTAATGATCTTCAAGTTGGGGCTGTAAAATCATCCCAAACCAGCATCAAATGACCTCAAGGGAGGTAGGATCAAACAAAATATAGGAAAATGGATTTCATTCCTCTCACCCATAGTCATTCATGATCTTGATTTCAACACAAGTATACCAGCTCTCCACTGCCACTCCCTTACTTGACTCCAATTCACCTCTGGCCTTTTATGTAGCTGTGCAGGTTTGACTTCACTTAGAAAATAGCAGTGGTTCTCTTTCCTCTAGGGTTACTTATTATTTCATCCCATCCTAAAAATTCTTACATAAGTTTTATAATATTTAGAATTATTAATATAGTATAGTACGTGTATATAAGGTATGAATGAGTTAAATATGGATCCACTGGGAGTGCATAATCAATATTCTTTATAGACTTTATACTCTTGTATGAGATCAAAGAAATTTGGAGACCATGGGTCTAAAGAATCCAAACCACTTGCAAAATTGAATTGAATTATTATTTCTATCTAACTTATTGCTCCATTCAACAATTACTATTGGTGTCATCACTATAATTATTTAGAAAAGCTAAACCTAAAAGTACTAGTGGCTAAGAAATTAAACTATAATCAGTCATTATAGGCTAGTTTAAATCTGTATTGGTTAGGTTTAATGGTAGTGGTCAACCTCCCAAACATGTGGATTAAGGTTTCTATATAAATGGCATTAGATTGCTCAAGAGATAAAAATATCAGCATTATTAGAAAGTTTGCCAAAAATGTCTGTATATTATGGCCATAACTAATATCTGACTTTCCTTACACTTAGGTTCTTCCTATTTGGAACATATTAACATGATCCACTGCCCCCCACCCCCACCCCACCCCACAAAAGAGTTAGGTTCTTGAGCAAGTTACAACCTTCTTGAATTATTTCTTTATCTAATAAATGGGAATTATTGTACTTTCACTTTAGTGTAGTGGAGAGGAGAGAGGACCTCAGAATCAAAAAGGCTTGGTTTCAAACTCCACCTCCGTCATCCCTGGCTAGTTGACCCTGGATAAATGACCATTCAATTCAATGGAGACCTACAAGTCTCTAAGATGCTAAATTGCATAGAAATGTTGATCTGAGGATATGTCTTTTTCCTGGACTCCCGTCTACAAATGAAAAACAAGTCCAGTCAAAAAATATTTGCATTGCCTACTTCTTAGAATTGTAGGAAAGTGATTTGTAAACTATAATTTGTTGTTCAGTAGTTTCAATTATGTCTGATTCTTCATGACCCCATTTGGAGTTTTCTTCCTCTTCAGCTTATTTTGCAAATGAGGAAACTGAGGCAAACAGAGTTAAGTGACTTTCCCAGGGTCAAATATCTAGTTTCAGGCTGAATTTGGACTCAAGTCTTCTTGACTCCAGGCCTGGAACTCTATCGACTGTGCCAGCTAGCTGCCCTTACAAACCATAAAGTGCTATAGAAATGTAACCTAGTGTAGTAATTGATGAGTAACAGCTTTATTTTCCAGTTTAATCTACTAGGAAAACTGTTCTGTGAGAAGATCATCAGTTGATAATTTTGTTTTTTTCTTGTCTAGTACCAGCATTACCAATAATAAAACTAGTATTTAACTTACTATTTTTTTTAATGCCTACTTTCTGTCCTAGTATCAACTTGAGGGCAGAAGAGCAAAGGGCTAGGCAGACAGGACCAAGTGACATGCCCAGGGTAACACAGCTAGGAAGCATATAAGGACAGATCTGAATCCAGATCCTTCTGTCTCCAAGCCTGGCACTCTATCCACCGTGCCACCTCACTGCCCCTAGTATTTAACTTTCCAGATTTGTTTTGTTTCTCTTCCAGAGACAGTTAGACAATGCAGTACAGAGAACATTGGGCCCGGAGTCAGAAAGACCAAGTTCAAACCTGCCCTCAGACATGCGACTTCAAGCAAGTCACTTAATTGCTGTCTGCCTCAGTTTCCTCAACTGTAAAAAATAGTGCCAATGTTGTGAAAATCAAATGAGATGTTTGTAAAATGCTTAGCATATAGTAGGCATTTAATAAATGCTTGTTTCCTTCCTTCTAAGCAATAAGGGTGGAGATATTTTAGAGTATGATGGATCTACACAATCTCATGGGCTTGAGTGCCCTTCATCAAAGGTGTAATCCATTCATGACTTTTTATTCCACATAATTTTTGTCCATGTAATCTTTCTATAAATTGATCATAGAAGATCAGCCTAATGCTTTGGAGGCCTTCCTATGGTTCTTTTGGCTTTTCAGAAGGACAGTAAAGGACTAGATGACTATCCCATTTCTTTTTCAGTCATACATAATTTATATTGTCTTTTGCCATGTCTGGTGTGAAAATCATTGGTGAAATGCTGTAGCTGACATATCTACAAGGTAATGACTATTAAAGGACTGAAGGTCCCTCCCATGCTAGACTTGGGCTGATACAGACACATACTCACATACATGTACACACATATCACATACATACACATATGTAGTTAGATAAGATAGATCAATCATGCAACAAGATTTTTTAAGCATCTACTATGTACTGGGTGCTGAGGATGCAAATACAATGCATGAAACAATCCTTCTCTTCAAAAAGTTTACATTCTAAGGGGAAGCTGGGGAGCACAGTGAATAAAGAGCCAGGCCTAGAGACAGGAGGTCTAGGTTCAAATCAGCCTCTGACACTTCCTAGCTGTGTGACCCTGGGAAAGTCACTTAACCTCCATTGCCTAGTATATAAGTGGAAATTTTGTACCTTTGAACTATGTTCCCCAGAATTCTTTTAGTATTTCCTAGAATTCCTTTTAATCTCTCCACCATGTTGTGTGCTAACGTTGTTTGTATATAGTTGTGGGTAACTCTTCCCTCTCTCTTTTCCTGCAACCATGGCTTGATTAGCTGCCTTTTTACTCTAGCTTATTAATAAATCTTATTGAATATAATTCTTGGAGTATTTGAATATTAATTTTAATTCTCACACTAGCTCTTGCCACTCTTCTGTCTTAGAACTGATACTGACAGAAGGTAAGGGTTTTTAATAAAAGCTTACATTCTACTGGAGGAGATAACAAGTATGTTTTTAGTACATGCAGAATAAATATAAAGGAAATTAATTCAAACAGTTCAATACAAAATAGTTTGGGAGGAAGAGGTTAGAATTGAAAAAGGCTTCTTGTAAAAGGAGGTACTTGAGATGTCTCTTGAATTAAGAGAGGGATTCTACAAGAGAGAGGGAAGGAGAGAGTGCAGTCAGACATGTCAGTGGCCAAAACAAAGGTCTGCTGATGACATATTGTTGTGAGTGAGGAATAGAGACTGATCTAGATAGATGTCATCTATATAAAGACAATAATTGAACCCCTGAGAGATTGTAGGATCACTGAGATGTAGGAAGGGAAGAGAGATGGGTTTGATGTGTGTGTATGGCAACACCTAATTAGAAGGAAGGACATAAATGATGATTTAGCAAAGGAAACTGAGAAGAATAGGTCAGACAAGTCAGAGGATAACCATTGAGACAACTGGGTCACAAAACTCTGGGGCAAATGACTATTTAGTTGGAGGGAGTGATCAAAGATGTTACAGCTGCAGAGAGATCAAAGGTTGGTTAGGACTAAGAAAAAACTCTTGGCCTCAAGAATTTAAACTTTTATTAGAAAAGGAATATAATGTATGCGACCCCCTTGCCCCCCCATACATATGTAGCATCCAGGACCCTTCAGTTATTTTATAACAATAATATTACTTATAATAAATTATAAGAATTATATATTATTTATAACCATGCTATATATAATAAAAATAAAATTATAATGAGTAATAATAATATTATTATCATTATTATATTCCAGGTGCCAGCCGCTTTTTTGTGGGTCAGAATCTCTCCAAACTTTGCTCACAAAGTCCCCATTGGTGTTTTTGTTTTTTACTAGTCATCCACTTAACACATAGTTTATGAAGGAGGCTCTTAATAAAATGGCAATGTTCTCTCTAAGCCCCTTCTCTCCTAGCCGCAGTTCCTTCAGTTGATCCTTACAAATAGCATCTCTAGTTCTCTGTTAATGATACCTTCCCTGTTCCTATAGAATACACTAACATCCTTCTTAGGCTCATAACCTAGTAGTCATCTTGGATTCTTCTCTCTCTCTCTCTCTCTCTCTCTCTCTCTCTCTCTCTCTCTCTCTCTCTCTCTCTCTCTCTCTC